>NC_041390.1:481816521-481861991 GCF_002162155.2 Triticum dicoccoides | reverse complement strand
GGGGGGGAGTGCACCATGGTCGCAGCGTCTTTGGTCCCCCCACCGCCGACATGCACCGGCTCGTCAGGACGCCATCGTGAGGGTCCCGCTCTGAGCGGCTCGTCTTTGTTGGCGAAGCTGACAAGGCTTCGGATGGTGGCTCTCCACTAATCGAGCTTCCCCATAGCAGGGGGGGGTCGAGGAGCAGCTGCACGCGCGCCAGCACTTCTGCTGGCATAGGCGGCGGTGAGATCTATGTAGACCGCGATGGCTCCGACTTCTAACCGGGTTAGAAGGGCTCTCTCACGGTCTCGCGGTCGCGCGCCGCCTGCAGCGGCGTCTGAGCGCGCACGCCAGCCTGGTTCATCCTACGAGTGGCGCATAGGGCTCTTTCCGCGGCGGTGCCTGGGGGCTCCGGCATCGCGGTGTTGCTCATCGCGCGTGGCCTGGAAAGGGAGCAGTGTGGGTGCCATCTAGGGTGCCGTAGAGGCTGCTGCGCCGCCCGTGGTTAGCATGGCCCCGCCCCTGGACCTAACGGCGCACGGCTCGTCGTCTCGGATTCGGACGACGCCGCTCGCCTGGCTCCGATTGCCAGAATGTCATGGACGGGCCACGTCTCCGGCCCCATCCGTGGACACCCAGCCGTCTGCTCGCGCTGGCGCGGACGAGCCGGCCCTGGACGAGCCAATCATTGTGATCCCCTTTCTCTTGGGGGCAATGGTGATGATGAAGTCGGTGTGCTAACCTTCAAACCGGATTTTCACAGCTTGCGCCCCCTACCTGGCACACCTAAGCTGTCGAGGGAAATGACACCTACGGGACCACGAGGAATCCGTTTTTGCTACAGTTGGCGGGCGCGGGGCTGTGGAAAGAGCAGGATTGAGAGATTCACGCGGGCGGATAATCCACGTTCGGGCCGCAAGTGATGCGTAATACCCTACTCCTGCTGGTTCCTATTTACCTAGTGTTCTTGGACTAGCTACAAGGCATGCAGGGTCCAAAAAAATCTGAATCCTCTCTTAGTATGCCGCGAGCCTCCTTTTATAGTCAAAGGGGCTGCCACGATGGCACATAGGAGGTGCAAAGCTATACAGTAGTCGAGTCTATCTCTTGGCGCCGTACGACAAACGCATTTAATGCGCTGCCGATGTGCCCTTCTTGCTTTATCGGGGACAGCAAGGAAGCTTGTCCCAGATGTCGCCGCTTCGCCTGGCTTCGACGCGCGTCCAAACTGACGAGGCGTGTAGCGCCACGCTGGCGGCTGCTGAGTTGGTGCGATGGCAGAGTCTTCATGAAGATCTGCATGCCGCCACGCAGGTGCTTGCCGAGTCGGCCTAGAGGCCGCACGTCGCCACGCGGGCGCCTGCCTAGCTAGTGGGCTGGCAGCTGCATGGGAATGGCGGTGGAGTCTTGGCAGATGTGGGCCTGGCAGCTGCATGGGAATGGCGGTGGAGTCTTGGAAGATGCGGCCCTGACAAGGGTCTTGCATCGGCATCGTGGTCGTCCCCGGCAAGGGTCTTGCCAGGGGTCTCGTGGGTATCCTTGGCAAGGATCTTGCCAAGGATCGTCGTCTTATGGTCATCATCTAGTTTTTGTGCTTCTGGTCTCCACAAAGATTTGCATTCCACCATGGAGGTGCCTCCCGTGCCTTGGTTCCAATGTGGTTGATGGTGTTGGAACTCTTGGGCTCAAGGGGGGCCGGCTCTGCTGGTGTTGGGCAAGTTGCCCCGGCAAGGTTCTTGCCGAGGCTGTGGAGGCCGCCCCGGCAAGGGCCTTGCTGGGGGAGTCCACCTCGCCCCTCTGCTCTTCGTGTTTCTGGCTTGGCGTTGCTCTGGTTGTCTTGTGGCTTTGCTTCCTTCCTCTGCCCCGCTAGGTGTGGCCGCAAGCGCGGCTCCAACTGCCCATGCACAAGTAAAGGGGTACAAAATAGGACCCCTCCTTTTGTGCACCGACACCTATATAATGATCATGCCATGAATATCATCATAACTATGTGATATTCTATCAATTGCCCAACAGTAATTTGTTACCCACCTTTACTGTGCTCACGAGAGAGATGCCTCTAGTGAACGCTATGGCCCCCAGGTCCATTCTCTTTATATTTACTAGAATCCTAAAAATACTTGCTGCAATTTATTTACTTTTATTTTTTACATTATATTTATCTATCTACTATTATCACATTTAATCATTGCAATTAACTAGTACAAGGGGATTGACAACCCGCTTCCCCGCGTTTGATGCAAGTATTTGCTTTGTGTGCGTGCAAATACCTTTTATCTTGTTTTCTTGGTGTCTCCTATTTGTTCGATAAACCTTAGTTCTTAATTGAGGGCAATACTATCTACTACTATACTACATCGCCCTTCTTCTTCAAGGAAATCCCAACGCCTATCGCAAGTAGCAGTGGTCAGCGGACGGATGGGTGTTCCATGATGACACACAAGTATAGGGGATTGATACGTCCATTTTGCATCATGTTTTCATACTTTTATTTATAATGTTTTTATGCATAATAGTACTTTTTGAGTAATTCTAATGTCTTTTCTCTCATAATATGCAAGGTTTACACAAAGAGGGAGAATGCCGGCAGCTGGAATTCTGGACCTGAAACACCTACATCAGAGTTACCTTTACTGCACATCTCCAAATGAGCTAAAAATTTACGGAGAATTGTTTTGGAATATATGAAAAATATTGGAGCAAATAACTACCGGAGGGGGTCACCCTGGTGTGCACAAGACACCGGGGCACGCCTGGGCCCCCAGGCGTGCCCTGGTGGGTTATGCCCTCCTCGGCCCACCTTCGGTGACCATCTTATGGTATATAAGTGATTTTGACCTAGAAAGAAAATAAGGAGAGGACTTTCAGGATGGAGCGCTGCCGTCTCAAGGCGGAACTTGGGCATGAGCACTTTTGCCCTCCGGCGGAGCGATTCCACCAGGGAAACGTCCCTCCTGAAGGGGGAAATCGAAGCCATCATCATCACCAACAACCCTCTCTTTGGTAGGCCAATCTCCATCAACATCTTCAACAGCACCATATCCTCTCAAACCCTAGTTCATCTCTTGTGTTCAATCTTTGTACCGGAACCTCAGATTGGTACCTGTTGGTGACTAGTAGTGTTGATTACATCTTGTAGTTGATTACTATATATATGGTTTATTTGGTGGAAGATTATATGTTCAGATCCATTATGCTATTTAATACCCCTCTGTTCTGGAGCATGATTACCATTTGTGAGTAGTTACTTTTGTTCTTGAGATCATGGGAGAAATCTTGTTGCAAGTAATCATGTGAACTTGATATGTGTTCGATATTTTGATGATATGTATGTTGTGATTCCCTTAGTGGTGTCATGTGAACGTCGACTACATGGCACTTCACCATATTTGGGCCTAAGAGAATGCATTGTGGAGTAGTTATTAGATGATGGGTTGCTAGAGTGACAGAAGCTTAAACCCTTGTTTACGCGCTACTTCGTAAGGGGCCGATTTGGATCCAAAAGTTTAATGCTATGGTTAGATTTTATCTTAATACTCTTCCCGTAGTTACGGATGCTTGTGAGGGGGTTAATCATAAGTAGGAGGTTTGTTCTAGTAAGAACAACACCTAAGCACCGGTCCACTCACATACCAAATTATCAAAGTAGCGAACACGAATTGAACCAACATGATGGAAGTGACTAGATGAAATTCCCGTGTGCCCTCAAGAACTCTTTGCCTATCATAAGAAATCATTTTGGCTTGTCCTTTGACACAAAAGGATTGGGATACCTTGATGCACTTTGTTTGCTGTTACTATTAATTACTTGCTCGTTATAAATTATCTTGCTATCAAACTATCTGTTACCGACAATTTCAGTGCATGTAGAAATTACCTTGCTGAAAACCACTTGTCATTTCCTTCTGCTCCTCGTTGGGTTTGACACTATTACTTATTGAAAGGACTACAATTAATCCCCTATACTTGTGGGTCATCAAGACTCTTTTTTGGTGTCGTTACCGGGGAGTGACCACTCTTGGTAAGTGGAAATTGGTAAGGAAAAATTTATACTACGTGCTAAAATTTATTGTCACTTGCTACTATGGAAGACAATCCTTTGAGGGGTTTGTTTGGGGTATCTTCACCTCGACTGAAACCACAATTATTTTCCCCTCAACCTACTGCACCTACTGAAAATATTGGTTATGAAATTCCTTCGGGTATGATAGAACAAATGCTAGCTAATCCTTTTGCAGGAGATGGGACTGAACATCCTGATATGCACTTGATATATGTGGATGAAATTTGTGGATTATTTAAGCTTGCGGGTTTACCCGGAGATGAAGCTAAGAAGAAGGTTTTCCCTTTATCTTTGAAGGGAAAAGCATTGACATGGTACAGGCTATGCGATGATATTGGATCTTGGAACTGGAATCGATTGAAATTGGAATTTCACAAAAAAAATATCATATGCATCTAGTTCATCGTGATCGGAATTATATATATATATATATATATATATATATATATATATATATATATATATATATATATTCCTCGTGAAGGAGAAAGTATCGCTCTAGCTTGGGGGAGGCTTAAGTCAATGTTATATTCATGCCCCAATCCTGAGCTCTCAAGAGAAATTATTATTCAGAATTTTTGTGCTCGGCTTTCTCATGATGATCGATCCATGCTCGATACTTCTTGTACGGGTTCTTTTATGAAGAATACTATTGAATTCAGGTGGGATCTTTTAGAGAGAATTAAATGCAACTCTGGAGATTGGGAACTCGACGAAGGTAAAGAGTCAGGTATTAAGCTTAAGTTTGAGTGTGTTAAATATTTTATGAATACCGATGCCTTTCACAAGTTTAGCACTAAATATGGACTTGACTCTGAGATAGTAGCCTCTTTTTCTACTCTTGTTAATCTCCCTAAGGATAAGTGGTTTAAATATCATCCACATATTAAAGAAGAAATTAAAGAACCGGATTAGCTAAATATGAAACTATTATTTACAATGTTGATCCAGTTGTGCCTACTGCTTATATTGTAAGACCACATTTCCCTGTTAGGATAAAGGAACATGCTAAGGTTTCAACTGTCGTCCGCAAAAGTAATATCAAAGCACCTAGACCTTCAGAACAAATTAAAGTATAACCTAATGTTGCTATTGTTAAAGATCTCCTGGTAGAAAATATTGATGGGCATGTTATTTACTTATGTGATGAAGCTGCTAGAATTGCCAAACCCGTTCAAAAATATAAACATAGACCTGCTGTTGGCATGCCTGTTGTCTCAGTTAAAATAGGATATCACCATTATCATGGTTTATGTGACGTAGGTGCTAGCGTTAGTGCTATTCCTTTTACCTTATATCAAGAAATCATGAATGACATAGCACCCGCTGAAATAGATGACATATATGTTACTATTAAATTTGCCAATACAGACACCATCACACAACTTGGGATTGTTAGAGATGTTGAAGTCTTGTGTGTGAAAGTAAAATATCCTATTGATTTTCTAGTACTTGGTTCCCCACAAGATGATTTTTGTCCCATTATTTTTGGTAGACCTTTCCTTAACACCGTTAATGCTAAAATAGATTGTGAGTGTCGGGGGAAACTGATCCACGAACACCTATGGGGCCGGCGGATCGGGCCCCTTTCGGTTCGGCGGGGGGCGGAGATCGCACGAAGAGCAGATCGAGGCGAAGCACACGAGCAGTTTACCCAGCTTCGGAGCTCTCCAGAGAGATAACACTCCTACTGCTGCTTGTTTGATTATCTTGTGTTCTTGCTCTAGAGAGAGAGCGTAGTGTTTTTCTGGGTTACGAATGAGTCGAACTTCGCGAACCAGTCGAACCGAACCTCCTACTGCGTTGCGCATGGGCCTCCTTTTATACGCTAAAGGGGTCACCGACAGGTGGCAACGCAGAGAAGGGTACAAATGTAAAAAGTGAGGTGGTTGGTACAGTTACTTGTACAGTGCACCCTACCTAACCCTGACGGCAGGGGACAAGGGAATTAAATGCCCGTCTGAGTCACCCAAACAGTGCAGAAAAGGACCGTTAGGGGCACCACCGTTCGCCATGATGGCGATCTTGTCAGCTTCGCATGCCACTACGCACCGCTGGCTGCACAGCCTCCCGCCACGCACGCCTGGAGAGGCCCCCAGAGCGACACGTTGGTGGATGCGCTGGAGCGTGGGAACATAGTGGCCGCCTGCCGCGGCAAGCGCCTTGCCGCTGCTGTTATCTTGTCGGGTCCGGAGGCTTGTCGCTCACCGAGCCTCGAGGTACCTTGGTTGGTCTTCCCGGCAAGCTCCTCTTGCCGGGGCCTTGTTGCCTTGCCGGAGTGCGTGGCGCATCGCGGCAAGTTCCTTGGAGTGCCTCGGTTGGCCTTCCCGGCAAGCTCCTCTTGCAGGGGCCTTGTCTCCGGAGCTTAAATACTTTGTTCTTGAATAACCACAAGGGAACCACGGAGGATCTTGGTGTAAGCCCGGCAAGCCTTGCCGCGGGGTGCCGCAACTGCCCGTGCACAAGTTCGGGGTACTAGGGTACCCCTATTCTAGTACACCGACAGGAGCCCCCGGGCCTGGGCCAGACACGGTGCCGAGCGCTATTGGGCCAGGCCCAAGACAAGGCACGGGCACATGTGGACTGGGCCACGCCGAATCTCGCTCCGTATCCACCGCGCTCTCCCCTAACGGCACGCGTTGAATGTGGCATCGTGGGAGAGATCGTGGGTGGTTCTTTATTCGGAAGGGCGAAACGTCCGCCCCGTCCCTCTTTATAAGCAGAGGAAACATGGGCAGTTCGTTCCCCCTCGCTGGTTGCTACTACTCCATCTTCACGAACCTCCGCCCCCCCCTTCTTCTCGAAGCCGAGAGAGCAGCGCTCTGCCCCCCATTGCCACCAGCATCACCAACGCCGTCGACCTCCCCCACCACCTCCGCCATGGCTCCGAAAGCCGACAAGGGAAAGGGCGTGAAGTCGGCCGAGGCGCAGCGGCTCACGGCGCTGCGGAAGGAGCGGGCGATCTTCTCCCCCCAGCTCGGCGTGAAGGAGCTGAGGGAGTACTTCTACCTCTTTTGGGCGACGGAGACGCGGGCGCATCCGCGCACGAGGGTACTCCCGGCCGCTGCTTCGGAACTGTCTCCAAACGGGTACACATTCTTCGCGCTGTTCTTCTATTGCGGGCTCTGCCCGCCCTTCTCGAAGTTCTTCTGCGATATCATGAACACCTACAGCTTCTGCGTCCTTGACTTCACCCCCAACGCCGTTCTGACCATGGCAGTTTTCGCACATTTGTGCGAAAACTTTGTCGGAGTCCACCCCAATGTTGCCCTTTTCCGCCACTTCTTCATACCTCGGGTAGAGAGAGGAGAGCCGCTTGCCGGAGGGATCGCCTGGATCTCGAGAGTCGGCAAGAAGGAGGCGTACTTGGAGGGTGAGCTCCGCAGCAAGTGGGAGGAGTGGAGAGCGGAGTGGTGCTGGATCGATCGTCGAGGAGAATCCGCAGACCTTCACCGCCGTGCGCCAAGCTCCAATAGTGCGCGGCAATGACTGGAGCAACGTGGCCCCGAAAGACGAGAGGCTGAAGATCGCCATTACTAGGATCCTTCGCCTCAGGCTTGCCGGGCTCACTGTAGGCGCTGTAGGCGCAGATTTCCTCCGCCGCCGCATCGCCCCCCTGCAGGAGAGGGGGAGGCCCACCTGGGAATTCAAGAACTCGGCGGACATCATGAGGCTGCGGCCGGGCCTCAACTACAACTTCACCATCTTGGAGCTGGATGCAATGCTCCTGGAGTTGTTCAAACGTGACCCCCAGCACCCATTCACGCTGCCGAGGGGCGTCGTTCCATTGTGCAACAATTCTTCGCTTGACCGGATCCGCGCCATGATGCCGTTGTGCGATTCACACGGAATCGTTCCAACTTGGCAAGAGCCTGCGGATGACGTCGTGCAAGCGTTCTTTGACAACTTGGAAGAAGTGCCGGTCCACGCTGACGAGCAGAAGAGCCTCACCCGTGACACCACCGACGAGGAGCTGCAGCGCATCGCCACTAGGGCGGAAGAGGTTGCGGCCGCAGCTGCCGCGGGCGCGTTCGGGTTCACTGTGGAGGAGGCGGAGGCTGCAGAGGCGGCAAACCTCGCCGAGCGCGCGGAGTTCATTGGCGAGGAAGAGCCTGCCGGTTCTGAAGCTGAGTCGAGCGAGGCCGGCGAGGAAGAGCCCGAGCCTTCAGAAGGCTTGCCGCAGGCGGAGCCCCCGGCCCCGCCAAGAAGGCGTCTTCGCAGGGCCGCGGACGTAGCGGGGCGGCAGCCGGGTCAACAGCCGCCAAGCCGTGCGACATGCTCTACCGCGGCAAGCAATGTTGCCGCGGGAGCGCCCCACGCAGCAGCGGCAACTAGAGTGGGATCTTCCCGGGCCACCGCCACCGCCCCCGCCAAGCAGGCAAGGGATCCTACTCCTCCGCCTCGCCGCACCGGAAGGGAGCCGGACTTTGATCTTTCCGCGCTCAGCTCCGACGAGGAGGAAGAAGAGTAAGTTTCCTGGGTGCTCTTGTAGTTCTTCAATCTTGCTGTTTTTATCTTGTATCTGACTTGCTTCAATCTGGACTCCTTTCTTTTCAGGACGCTGGCCCAGAGAGCGGCGAAGAGGGCCAAGGCCGCGGTGATTGTCATCGAAGATGACCCCACCGTGTCAGTAGGGAGTGGGTCCGAGACCACCTTGACAGACCCGGCAACCACTCCTCAAAACAGCCCCCAGCGCAGCCCCCATCGTAAGTTCATAGTTAGCTTTCTGCTGTGAGGCGCGCATGAGTGCTTTTTCCTTTGTTGATATCTTGCTTGTTGATTTGTGTAGGAGCAGAGCAGCCATATCAGGAGCGCCCGGAAGCTGGTCCCGAAGTGCCATCTGCTTCGACTACGCCGCTAAGGGAGGAGTTCTCGGTAAAGGAGCGCTCTCCGGCAAGGGAGAACTCTCCGGCAAGGGGCAACACCGTCGATCCTGCGGCGGCCGAGACCGCAACTGCAGATCTTGGCATAGGTAATTCACTTGCCCAAAAACTTCCCCTTGGGTTCTTCTTCTTCTGATTTTCTTCTCTTGGATTTTTGATTGATTTTTCTCACTTCTTCGTCCTTCAGACCCATCTGCTGCTGAGCCAATGGAGATAAAGGGCGCCGGTGAGGAAGGGGCCGGTGCTGATGAGACCGCTGGCAAGGAGGCCGCCAAGGCTGCCCCCGCAGAAGCCGGCGAGGGGTCGGGCGATCGCACTGACGACCTGAGGCCGCAGGAGCGCCAGGCGCTGCGCCGACCGCCAATCCCTCTGCCGCTTCTGCGGAGCCGGGCTCCGAGGAGCCCCAGCCCGGCGCCCACTTGAAGGTCGGTGACGATATCTTCATCAAGCTACCCTGGGCGTCGAACTCCAGGGCGCCGGTCGAGGGGGAAACTTTCGATGAGGAGGTGCTCGCCTCTGCTGGACTGTCGTTGGTCGACGCGCCCAGTAGCAGCAGTGGCGAGCCTGAGGAGGAGCAGCTGCTGCGGAAGCTGCTGTCACTCTACCGCGCACAGCAAGCCAAGCTGGCTTCCCGGGAAGCGCTTGTCGCGAAGGCGGGAGTTGACATAGAGAAGCACGCGGAGGAGCTCCGGGGCCACAATCAAGAAGCTCTCCGGTCCCTGGCACAGGAGCGGGAGCGACTCGACGAGGAGCGCACGGCCTTCCTTCTCGAGAAGGCCGAAGCTGAGGAGGAACAAAGGCTGGCCACCGAGAAGCAGTCCATGTGAGAGGGTGAATTGGTGCAGCGGAAGGCCAACCTCGACAGCTACAAGGAGGAGCTCGCCGAGCGCAAGCAAGCACTTGGCGGGGCGCTCAAGGAGGCCAAGGACGCTGCCGCAATCGCAGAGGCTGCCAAGAAAGAGCTGGAGGAGAAGGTGGCATAGCTAGAGGCCAACATCGGGAAGAGCGGCGAGGAGCTTTCCGCGCTCAAGCGTGAGTGTGTGAAGGATGATGCCGCCCACGGTGAGCTGCAAGGTCTTCTCGCTGAGAGGGGCAAGGAGCTCAGCACCGCCAAGGATTCCAATGCGGTCCTGGAGTTGAAGCTGGCCACGCTGATGCAGACGCTGGAGGCCGCCAAGGAGCGGGAGAAGACCTTGTCGGAGAAGGTCAAAGCTGACAAGGCGCTGCTGGAGAGCATCGCGGTTACCCAGAACTCGTTCAGAGATACTGTGGAGCACTGGACCGAGGGTCTGGTGAATATTGCCGCAGTCATCAACGAGGAGCTGGCGCAGCTGGGGATGGAGGACTTTGGGTATCCCTCCGACGAGAATCTCCAACCCAGCACCAAGCTCAGCCTGTTCTTCAAGGGCATGGCGATGGCACTCCAGTGGCTCCGGGAGAGGATCCCAAAGCAGCTGGCCGACGAGTCGCGCAGGATTTGCGCGGGGGCTCTCCAGAAGGTGCTGATGAAGGTGGCCTTCCGCAACCCAGGCCTCAACCTTACCAACGTCCTCAGGTCCTTGCCGCCTGACGCCGATCTGGATGCGCTCAAGGCCCTTGTCGCACCCATTGTGGACAAGGTGAGCGAGATCAAGAGGGTTGAGGGCGATCGCGTAGACTAGGCCGCCCGTTTTCTCTTTTCCCTTGTCGCTGCTAATCATGTTATGAAAACAGTCTGTTAGAGCTGCGACAAGTTATCTTGTAACATAACTTTATTTTTGTTATCAATTGCTATGTTATTTCCTCTACTAGATTCTTTCCTTTGTATGTTTTTACCCTACGCTTCTAGGGAACTTGTCGGCGCAGGCACCCGAGCCGCGAGCGCTGAGTGCGGAACGTCAGCAGCCTGCTGGCGGCGCTGCTTCCGACAAGAAACCTTGTGGTGACTAGATGCAGCACACTTAAGTTGTTGAGCGGACTCGAAACAAAGTAAGGGCGCAACTAGCCACGAGTTGGTTCCTCCGCGCACAGGTTTTCCATACAAAGCAGGGTCGTTCGAGGAAGATAACTCAAAAAATTTAAAAATTGATTGCTCAAACTTTGGCAACTTAGCTTTTCTGTCGTTTGCTTCCCGGCTAGGCAAAACTTTGCTTGAACGACGCCTGGTCCATACCAAAATCTTCTCCTTCCCCCCCCCCGGCAAACTTGTGTGCGAGGGAACCTTCTTTTCCTTTGTTGAAAAAGAAGAAAGAAGAGAAAATAATGATATGGAGCCCTTCGGCTCGTTATTGCTTACCGGATGTAGGTGCTGCACAAAGTGTCAGATAACGCATGCAAGAAAGAAACTAATGCATGAAATGGACAAGTTGTGCGGAGCACATGGGGTTCTATTTATGCACGGGATCTGCGCCCAGCTTTGTACAAAGGATTACATGCAACAGCGGCAAGACTTGTACAAAAGGTGGTTGCCGGAACGGGTTCCGACAACCGCGCCCTACGGGAAAAACTTACGAAGATGTTCTATGTTCCAGGAGTTGCTCACCGGAATGCCATCTTCGGTCTCAAGGCGGACAGCGCCGGGCCTTGTGACTCGTTTCACCCGATAAGGGCCTTCCCACTTCGGCGTCAACTTGTTGGAATTCTTGGCGGACTGAACGCGCCGAAGAACAAGGTCGCCTTCCTCGAAGCTTCTGGCTTTAACTTTGCGGCTATGGTAGCGGCGCAAAGCTTGCTGGTATCGAGCAGCTCGCACAGCAGCCTGAAGACGATCTTCCTCAAGGAGCAGCGCGTTGTCTTGTCGCAGCTGTTCTTGCTCAAGCTCATCATAAGCGAGCACTCGAGGCGATCCGTATACGAGTTCCGTGGGGAGAACTGCCTCTGCTCCATAGACTAGAGCGAAAGGCGTCTGGCCAGTGGCTCGATTTGGCGTCGTTCTGATCGACCAAAGAACCACCGGCAGCTCCTCGATCCAGTTTCTTCCGCACTTGCGCAGCCTGTCGAAAGTTCTGTTCTTGAGCCCGCGCAGCACTTCAGCATTTGCCCTCTCTGCTTGACCGTTGCTTCTTGGATGAGCAACAGAAGCGAAGCAGACCTTGGCGCCAAGGTCTTGGACGTACTGCATGAAGGTGCGGCTCGTGAATTGCGTGCCATTGTCGGTGATGATCCTGTTAGGGATCCCGAAACGGCAAACAATTGACCTGAAGAACTTGACTGCTGACTGTGCTGTCACCTTCCTCACTGGCTGCACTTCCGGCCACTTTGTGAACTTGTCAATTGCGACGTACAAGTACTCAAAGCCCCCGGCAGCTTGGGGGAAAGGGCCGAGGATATCGAGCCCCCAGACCGAAAATGGCCAGGATAAAGGGATCGTCTGGAGAGCTTGAGCTGGCTGGTGTATCTGTTTGGAGTGGAACTGGCACGCTTCACACTTGGTTACTTGTGCAGTTGCATCCTGGAGGGCTGTCGTCCAAAAGAAACCTTGCCGGAAAGCTTTGCCGGCAAGTGCTCTTGCGCCAATGTGGTGGCCACATATGCCTCCATGTATCTCTGCCAACAGCTTTTGTCCATCTTCCCGGCAAATACACTTCAATTTCACACCGTTGAGTCTTCTTCTGTACAGTGTGCTATCGACAAACTGGTACATACTTGACTGTCGGGCTACTTTTTCCGCTTCTTCTTGCTCTTCGGGAAGTTCTCCTGTCTGAAGGAAATGGACAATCTGCTGTGCCCATGCTGGAGCTTGTGGCTCGACAACAAGGACTAAAGGCACATCTGCTGCTGCGGGAACATCCGCTTCCACGGCAAGGACTTGCGGCCCTGCCGGAGCTTGATGTTCCCCGGCTGGCTTGCCGGAGCAAAACTTGTCGGGAGCGTCTGCTTCAACAGAACAAACCATAAGGCTTGCCGGAGCAGACTGCCCCTCAGCAACCTTGGTGTTGATCTTGGGGACTTTCTTGGCGGCGGCTTCGGGGAGCTCTGCCGGAAAGTAGTCACCAGAAATCAACTTCCTCTTCTTGCTTTGTCCAGTTGATGGTGTTACGGATGGTTGAGGCAACTTGAGCACAAAGATCCCTGGTTCCACAGGTAACTTTAGTGCGGCGCACTTTGACAGGCCATCAGCAATGTCATTCTGAGCTCTTGGGATATGCTCCATCTGTAGGCCGTCAAAGTGCTCTTCTAGCTTCCTCACTTCATCAACATATGCTTCCATCAATGGACTCTGGTAGTTCTTGTTCACTTGGCGGACGACAAGCTGTGAGTCACCCCTGACAATGAGCTTCTTGATCCCAAGGTCTGCTGCAATTTTGAGGTGCTCTCCGGTGGGCGCGACAAGCAGCACGCCCGCACCGGCGCCTTGCAGCGAGAACGCACCATCAAAGTACATCAGACAATCTTTGCTTGCCTCTTTGACGGGGATGCTCGTCTCTGGAATTTCTTCATCTGGTGTTGGCGTCCATTCTGCTATGAACTCTACCAATGCCCTACTTTGGATAGTTGAAGTGCTCTCAAACTTGAGGCCAAAGCTTGACAGTTCCAGCGCCCACTCGACAATCCTGCCTGTCGCTTCTGGATTTTGCAGTATCCTCTTCAGCGGATAGCGAGTGACGACTGTGATCTCATGTGCTCGGAAGTAATGGCGTAGCTTTCTCGAGGCCATGAGGAGGCCGAAAAGCAACTTCTGCACACCAGAGTACCTTGATCTAGCCCCCTGTAGAAGGGAACTGACAAAATAAACTGGACGCTGCACCATTCTCTTCTGCATCTTATCATGCTCCTGCGCAGATCCATCTCTGTCGGGACCAGAGCTTGTCGGCGAAGCCCCCTGCTTGTCGCTGGATGCATCTGCCATGGTTGCTGGCTCATCATCTGCCTCCCTCTCCGCCACTAACGCAGCACTAACCACTTGATTGGTTGCCGCTATATACAGCAGCAACTTTTCTTGCGGCTTAGGTGCGACAAGTATTGGAGTGGAGGACAGGTATCTCTTCAAGTCCTGCAGCGCAGCCTCCGCCTCCGGAGTCCATTTCATTGGACCTGCCTTTTTCAGGATTTTGAAAAATGGCAGGGCGCGCTCAGCAGATCTAGAGATAAACCTGCTGAGAGCAGCCACACAACCGGCAAGCCTTCGTACATCCTTGACGCGCTTTGGTGCTTCGATCTGCTCAATGGCCTTGATCTTGTCGGGATTGGCTTCAATTCCCCGCTGAGACACGAAGAACCCGAGAAGCTTGCCGGATGGGACTCCAAACACGCACTTCTCGGGGTTAAGCTTGAGGTTGATCCTGCGCAGATTTGCAAATGTCTCGTCTAAATCTTGAATCAGGGTCGCCCTGTTCTTGCTTTTGTCCAATATGTCATCCATGTAGGCTTCCACATTTCTGTGCATCTGCGGCTCAAAAGCGTGGTGGACTACCCTTGCGAATGTTGAACCAGCATTCTTCAAACCGAAAGGCATCCGTATGAAGCAGTATGTGCCACACGGGGTGATAAATGCAGTTTTCTCTTCATCCTCTTCTGCCATGAAGATCTGATGGTATCCGGAGTATGCATCAAGAAATGAAAGCAAATCACATCCGGCTGTGGAGTCAACAATCTGGTTAATGCGCGGCAAGGGAAATGGGTCTTTGGGAGAAGCTTTATTAACATCAGTGAAGTCAATACAAAGCCTCCATTTCCCGTTAGCCTTGCGCACGACAACAGGATTGGCCAACCTTGTGGGATGGAGCACTCCTCTGACAAGGCCTGCTGCTTCCGACTTCTTGGTTTCTTCTGCGATGAATTCTAGGCGCTCCACTGCCTGTTTCCTGACTTTCTGCTTGACGGGCCGCGCATGAGGACAAACGGCAAGGTGGTGCTCAATTACTTTCCTGGGAACACCGGGGATATCAGACGGTTGCCACGCAAACACGTCGACATTCGCCCGTAGGAAAGCAACGAGCGCGCTTTCCTATTTGGGGTCAAGAGTGGCGCTGATGGTGAAGGTACCACCAGCACCGTCCTCCTTGGCGGACACCTTCTTGGTCTCAGGTGGAGCTGTCATTGCCTTCTTACACTTGCCGGTGGAGCTTGATGGTGCGTCCTCGACGGTAGCGCAGCACTCCGAAGAGGTGCGCTTGCCGGAGTGGGCATCAGAACTCTTGCCGGACTTGGTCTTCTTCTTCCCCCCGGGAGCTTCAGCGGCAAGTGTCTTGCGTTCTGCTGCGGCTGCTGCTTCCCGGTAGATCTTGTCGGCACAGATAAGAGCATCCTTCTTGTCGCCAGGGACAGAGATGACATTTATCGGGCCTGGCATTTTCAGTACGTTGTACGCATAGTGAGAGGCTGCCATGAACTTGGCGAGTGCCGGACGGCCAAGGATTCCATTGTAAGGTAATGGAAAGTCAGCAACATCAAATGTGACCCTCTCAGTCCTGAAGTTCAGCTCGCTGCCAAATGTTACCGGCAACGTGATCTTTCCCTTCGGCTTGCTTCTTCCCGGGTTGATTCCTTGAAATGTACCGGTCTCTTCGAGCTCGTTGTCAGGGATCTGGAGTTTCTGGAGCACCGCGGAGGAGATCAGGTTCAAGCCGGCCCCGCCGTCGACTAGCATCTTAGTGACCTTGAGGTTGCGGATTGTTGGTGAAACCAACATCGGCAAGCACCCGACCGCAGTTATGCGATCAGGGTGGTCCTCAATATCAAAGATGATAGGCGTGCTGGACCATTTCAGAGGCTTGCGTGACTCGACGGGTGGTTCTGCTGCATTAACCTCCCGCACCCACTGCTTGAGCTGGCGGTGCAAGGTGTGCAGAGAAGCACCACCGTCAACACACAGGACCTTTGTGGCTTTCTGGAACTCCTGCTCATCAGTCTCCTCATCATCCATGTCTTCATCGTCGTCATCATCTTCATCCTTGTCGCGGCCGCGAGGAGGTCTGTCTCCTTGCCGCTGCTTGGCCTTGCCGCGGCGTCCTCCTCGGCCGGGACGTTTCGTGCCGGATCCCCCAGCACCTTCCTGGGCCTTCTCCTTGTCGCGCCGCTCGTATTCAGCTTTCTGTTGCTCAACAAGCTGCTCGACTTTCTTACAGTTCTGGAGATCATGGCCCTTGGTGCGGTGGATCTTGCAATACTGCTTGTTGGTGCCGTCCTGCTTGTCGGCGACCGCCACCTCCGCGGCAACCTCCTTGCCGGAGTCACCAGCTTTGGCTTCCTTGGCGCCACCACCGTTGCCGGACTGCTCAACAACTAGGACCTCTTTGCCTTTCCTCCTTCTGTTGTTCCGCCGCCGGTTTTTCCTTGCCGGGGCAGCATCTTCACTGTCAGACCCTCCCGCTCCTACATTCTCTCCAGGGAGTCTCCTCCCTTCCTCAGCACGTGCACACTTGTCGGCCAGTGCATATAACTCACTGACGTCCCTGATTTTGCACATCGCCATTTCCTCCCGCATCCTGCGGTTTCGCACATTCTGATGGAACGCGCTGATCACCGCGGCAGGGTGGACATCTGGGATGTTGTGCTGCACACTGCTGAATCTCTGAATGTACTTGCGCAGGGGCTCTCCTTCCTTCTGGGCGAGCAGATGAAGATCACTCTCCTGGCCATGAGGCTTGTGTCCACCTGTGAAGGCGCCGACAAACTGATGGCACAGATCAGCCCAAGAGGATATGGAGTTGTCCGGCAAGTGCATGAGCCAGGACCTGACGTTGGGCTTGAGTACCAGCGGGAAGTAGTTGGCAAGGATCTTGTCATCCCGTCCCCCAGCAGCCTGCACCGCAATGGTGTAAATGCTGAGGAACTCCGACGGATGCGTCTTGCCGTCGTACTTCTCCGGTACGTCTGGCTTGAAGTTCTTTGAGCTGGGCCACTGGACTTGCCGCAGCTCACGAGTGAACGTAGGGCAACCTACCGCGTACGGCAGATCGCTTGGTTCCCCTAGTGCATGCATGTCAACAGAGGGCCCAGCGCGCTTGTCGGATTGACATCGCGCTTCTCTTCGGCGCTCGATGCGAGTTCGAGCGTATTCTTGTTGTCGATCATGAAGAACTTGGCGCTGATCGTGACGAGCTCGTGGATCCGAACATGCGGTGGAGTCGCTGTCGAGGTGGATCTGGCGAGTCGGCGATCTTGGCCTTCGGGGTGGTGATTGCATGGTAGTTGCACCTCCACCCGTTTCGTCACCACCGGCTCGCGCCCGGCAACCCTGCCGCGGCGGCGACGCGCTCGGCCGCCGTGGAGTGTCGCCGTTGGCGTAGCCGATGAGACTCTGAATGGTGGCCCTCCATTCGTCGATCTTGTCCGACATCGGAGGGTAATCTAGGAGAAGTTGAGCTCGCGCCAAAGCTTCTGCTGGAGTGGTGGGTGGCAGTGGCGGACAGTGCGAGGAGCGGGACATGCTCGGACTTCTAACTATGTTAGACGGAGCAGTATCCCGTCCAGGCGACCGTGCCCCGCTCGTGCCAGCACGCTGGCGTGCATGCTGGTCTTGAGCGCCCCGAGATCCACCAGCTTGGTCTTGGACTATCATGCGTATGGCACTGCAAGTGCCATGACGCTGTTGGTCTTGCGCCTCCTGAGAGTGGCGTGGAACATGTACAGTCGCCGAGGTTTGTGCAGCCTTGTTCTTGGACCTGGCAGCATCATGAGCTTCCTCGTCGACGTCCATTCTTCCACCAGCGTCCATTCCACCACCCGTTTGCTCCAACGGTGGCGGAAGTGATGTGGACGGAGCGGCTGCCGCCGAAGTCTTCTTCTTCGGTGGCATGTTGATGAAGGCAATGAAGATCTAGCTCGTGTGAACGCCGGATCAGGTTCACACAATCTCGACGCCTCCCCTACCTGGCGCGCCAAAGATGTCGGGGGAAACTGATCCACGAACACCTATGGGGCCGGCGAACCGGGCCCCTTTCGGTTCGGAGGGGGGCGGAGATCGCACGAAGAGCAGATCGAGGCGAAGCACACGAGCAGTTTACCCAGCTTCGGAGCTCTCCGGAGAGATAACACTCCTACTGCTGCTTGTTTGATTATCTTGTGTTCTTGCTCTACAGAGAGAGCGTAGTGTTTTTCTGGGTTACGAATGAGTCAAACTTCGCGAACCAGTCGAACCGAACCTCCTACTGCGTTGCGCATGGGCCTCCTTTTATACGCTAAAGGGGTCACCGACAGGTGGCAACGCAGAGAAGGGTACAAATGTAAAAAGTGAGGTGGTTGGTACAGTTACTTGTATAGTGCACCCTACCTAACCCTGACGGCAGGGGACAAGGGCATTAAATGCCCATCTGAGTCGCCCAAACAGTGTAGAAAAGGACCGTTAGGGGCGCCACCGTTCGCCACGATGGCGATCTTGTGAGCTTCGCATGCCACTGCGCACCGCTGGCTGCACAGCCTCCCGCCACGCGCGCCTGGAGAGGCCCCCAGAGCGACACGTTGGTGGATGCGCTGGAGCGTGGGCACATAGTGGCCGCCTGCTGCGGCAAGCGCCTTGCCGCTGCTGTTATCTTGTCGGGTCCGGAGGCTTGTCGCTCACCGGGCCTCGAGGTACCTTGGTTGGTCTTCTCGGCAAGCTCCTCTTGCCGGGGCCTTGTTGCCTTGCTGGAGCGCGTGGCGCGTCGCGGCAAGTTCCTTGGAGTGCCTCGGTTGGCCTTCCCGACAAGCTCCTCTTGCCGGGGCCTTGTCTCCTGAGCTTAAATACTTTGTTCTTGAATAACCACAAGGGAACCACGGAGGATCTTGGTGTTAGCCCGGCAAGCCTTGCCGCGGGGTGCCGCAACTACCCGTGCACAAGTTCGAGGTACTAGGGTACCCCTATTCTAGTACATCGACAGTGAGAAACAAATTGTCGGTGTTAGTTTTGGTAATGAGTCTCATAAGTTTAATTTCTCCAAGTTTAGTAGACAACCTCATAAGAAAGAATTATCTTATAAGGATGAAATGATTGGTCTTGATTATATTGTCGTGCCTCCTACTGATCCGTTAGAACAATATTTATTAGACCATGAAAATGATATGCATATGCATGAAAGAAATGAAATAGATAAAATACTCTTTGAACAACAACCTCTGCTCAAACACAATTTGCCTATTGAAACTCTAAGAGGTCCTCCTCCACCTAAAGGTGATCCTATGTTTGAATTTAAACAATTGCCAGACACTTTGAAATATGCTTATCTTGATGAGAAAAAGATATATCCTGTTATTATTAGTGCTAACCTTTCAGAACATGAAGAAGAAAGATTATTGAAAATTCTGAAGAAGCACCGACCTGCTATTGGGTATACTCTTGATGATCTTAAGGGAATTAGTCCCCACTCTATGTTAGCACAAGATTAATATGGAGCCTGATGCTAAACCCGTTCTTGATCATCAACGACGTTTGGATCCTAAAATGAAAGAAGTGGTAAGAACTAAAAAAATTAAAGCTTCTGGAAGCAGGTATAATCAATCCCATAGCTGATAGTAGATGGGTAAGTCCCATTCATTGTGTCCCTAAGAAGGGAGGTATTACTGTTGTTCCTAATGATAAAAATGAACTTATTCCGCAAAGAATTGTCACTGGCTATAGAATGGAAATTGATTTTAGAAAACTAAATAAAGCTACTAGAAAAGATCATTACCCTCTGCCTTTTATTGAGAAAATGTTAGAAAGACTATCTAAGCACACACACACTTTTGCTTTGTTGATGGATATTTTGATTTTTCTCAAATACCCATTTCACAACCTGACCAAGAGAAAGCCACCTTTACTTGTCCTTTTGCAACTTATGCTTATAGACGTACGCCTTTTGGTTTATGCAATGCACTTGCTACGTTTCAAAGAAGTATGACTGCTATATTCTCTGATTTTTGTGAAAAGATTGTTGAGGTTTTCAAGGATGATTTCTCCGTTTACAGAACTTCTTTTGATGATTGATTAAGCAACCTTGATCGAGTTTTGCAGAGATGTGAGCAAACTAATCTTGTATTGAATTGGGAGAAGTGCCACTTTATGGTTAATGAAGTTATTGTCTTGGGACATAAAATTTCTAAACGAGGTATTGAGGTGGATAAAGCTAAAGTTCATGCAATTGATAAAATGCCATGTCCTAAAGACATTAAAGGTATTTGTAGTTTCCTTGGTCATGCTAATTTCTATAGGAGATTTATTAAAGACTTATCTAAAGTTTCTAGCCTCCTACAAATCTTTTACAAAAGGATGTTCCATTTGTTTTTGACGATGATTGTGTAGAAGCCTTTGAGACACTGAAGAAAAGCCTTAGCTTCTG
This sequence comes from Triticum dicoccoides, assembly GCF_002162155.2. NCBI lineage: Eukaryota > Viridiplantae > Streptophyta > Magnoliopsida > Poales > Poaceae > Triticum > Triticum dicoccoides. Next base: position 481,841,847 of record NC_041390.1, on the reverse strand, counting down.
CATCTATAGTATAACCACCTGATTGGAACTTGCCTTTTGAAACTATGTGTGATGCTAGTGATTATGTTGTTGGTGCCGTTCTAGGACAAAGAGTTGATAAGAAAATAAAAGTTACCCATTATGCTAGCAAAACTCTAGACAATGCCCAAAGAAATTATGCTACTACTGAGAAAGAATTTTTAGCAGTTGTGTTTGCTTGTGATAAATTCAGATCCAATATTGCTGATTCTAAAGTAACTGTTCACACTGATCATGCTGCCATAAAATATCTTATGAAAAAGAAAGATGCTAAACCTAGACTCATTAGGTGGGTTCTTTTGCTACAAGAATTTGATTTACATATTACTGATAGAAAAGAAGCTGAGAACCCCGTAGCTGATAACTTGTCTAGGTTAGAAAATATTCTTGATGACCCACTACCTATTGATCATAGTTTTCCTGATGAAAAAGTAGCTGCAATATATGTTTCTCATAACACTCCTAGGTATGTTCATTATGCTAATTACATTGTTGCAATCTATGATTTAAGACACTACTTTTGGGATGACCCACATCTTTATAAAGGAGTAAATGGTATTATTAGACGTTCTGTACCTGAGAATGAACAGGAAAAAATCATACGGAAATGTCACTTCGAAGTTTATGGAGGGCATCATGCGGGAGATAGAAATGCTCACAAGGTATTGCAATCTGGATTTATTGGCCTACTCTCATCAAGGATGCCCGTAAGTTTGCTTTATCTTATGATGAATGTCAAAGGATTGGTAATATCGGTAAACGTCAAGAAATGCCTATGAATTATTCACTTGCCGTTGAACCATTTGATGTTTGGGGTTTTGATTATATTGGACATTTCCTTCCTCTAATGGGTATACTCATATTTTGGTTGCTGTTGATTATGTTACTAAGTGGGTATAAGCTATTCCATCTAGTAGTGTTTATCACAACACTTCCATTAAAATGCTTAAAGAAGGTATTTTCCTAAGGTTTGGAGTCCCTAGATATTTAATGACTGACGGTGGTTCACACTTTATTCATAGTGCTTTCCATAAAATGCTTGCTAAATATGACGTTAACCATATAATTGCATCACCCTATCATCCTCAATCTAGTGGTCAAGTTGAACTTAGCAATAGATAAATAAAACTAATATTACAAATTAGATGATGCACTTTGGGCCTACAGAACAATTTATAAAAATCCTAAGGATATGTCTCCTTATAAAATGGTTTATGGAAAAGCTTGTCATTTTCCTCTTGAGTCAGAACATAAAGCATATTGGGCAATCAAAGAACTCAACTATGATTTCGAACTTGACGGTGAAAACAGGTTATTTGATATTAGCTCATTAGATGAATGGAGAACCCAACCTTATGAAAATGCCAAACTATTTACAGAAAAGGTTAAAATATGGCATGATAAAAGAATCCGAAAGCGGGAATTTAAAGCTGGAGAATATGTTCTTTTGTACAACTCTTGTTTCAGATTCTTTGCAGGAAAACTTCTCTCTAAATGGGAAGACCATATATTATCGAAGAGGTTTATCGTTCTGGAGCTATCAAAATAAGTAGTGCCGAAGGTACTAACCCAAAGGTTGTCAATGGACAAAGAATTGAACACTATATCTCAGGTACGCCCATTAATGTTGAAAGCAATATTATTGAAACCATGACACCGGAGGACACATAAAAGAAACCTTTCGGAACACTCCAAAATCATGAAACAAGAGGTGGTACATGATACGGTAAGTAAACGAATTATGAAATATCCGCAAAAATATTTTTTGTCAGGTTTGGAATATTACAAAAATTAGGAAAATAATAAACAACCAGGAAGGCAAACGAGGAGGGCATAAGACACTAGGGCGCACCTGGGCCCCCTGGCATGCCCAAGTGGGTTGTTCCCACCTCGAGCGCCTTCCCGACTCTGTTTTCCCCTCGTTTTGCTTGTTTCCCAAGATAAAAAATCTTTATATACCCCCTGAATCTATTGACCATTGTATCACGGAGAAATCTTCTATTCTTCTCTCTTGGTGTTTTCTGTTAGATCTGTCGAGCCAGGCATCATGTCTTCTCCTTCCTCCAACAAAGTAGAAGAGGATGCTTGGTTGATGAAAATAGAACTTAAGAGAGAGGAATCAGGGGAAACTATTGAGGTTGATGAGTGATACATCCATTTTGCATCATGTTTTCCTACTGTTATTTATAATGTTTTTATGCATAATAATGCTTTTTGGAGCAATTCTAATGTCTTTTCTCTCATACTATGCAAGGTTCACACAAAGAGGGAGAATTCTGGCAGCTGGAAATCTAGACCTGAAAAAGCTACGTCAGGCTACCTATTCTGCACAGCTTCAAATGAGCTGAAACTTCACGAGGAATTTTTATGGAATAAATAAGAATTATTTGAGTGAATAAATACCAGAGGGGCCCACCAGGTAGGCACAACCCACCAGGCGCGCCAGGGAGCCCAGGCGCGCCCTAGTGGGTTGTGCCCTCCTCGACCCACCTCCTGATAGGTGGGAACCCGACGAACGAGTTCACGCCCAAGGGTGGACCGATCTTCACGTCGTAGGATCGAATCGGGGGTGATAACTAGCTTTATACCTGCCAAGGTTGGATGCAACCTGTACGTTGGGGATGGCTGACCGAAGCTACAAGAACTCCAACCCGCTGTCCGAACAATCGCAGAACCACAAATTGTGACTAATACACACAAAACGGCCGGAACCATAGAGCATGAACTAGGGGGAACTAGAGGCTCCTTCTCGCGAATCCGAATGAACTCACAAGATCAAAGGTAGCAAGATCTCTCAGATCTCTCTAGCAGTCTTGCTGCATAAGCTTGTAGCTGAATGGTTTGACTAAAGGTTCTCTAGAGGATGGGGGAGTTGGGATTTTATAACAGGGACAACCCCCCTTGGCTAGGTGTGAAAATGGTTCCAAAAGTAAGCAGGTTTGCATGGTTTCCTTGGGTAAATAAGCAGTCAACTTTGGGAGTTGTTGCAGAGCTCCTCGGAAATTCACGAAGCCTTGACAGCCTGGACACCTTCCATGAGAATGACTACAACTTTTGACTCACAACTCCAAATGATGTGAGGTTTTTTGCATTGGAATGATAACTTGATGTAGCTTCTGTCGATGTACCCCTATAGCCCCGTCTATCTAACACATGGGTGTGGCACATCAAAACTTTAGAGGAAAAACTGACAACATCAGCTTCACTTGAAACTTGTTTCCTCCAAACCGGTTGCTTCAAGAGCTCATAGGTTGTTGGATTTCTTCCATGTGATACCTAAGTTCAACCAATAACAACGGGGATGAAATCATAGTTGTGTCATCAAGGTTATAAGGTAAACTTAAGTTAGCGTTCACCTGGTCACTTATTAGTTTGGCGTGACTTCTTGTGATTGGACCTATAATTGTTGGAGACTTGTCGATGGTTGTGGTGTCCTCGTCATCCTCCCCCTCTTGAAAAGGAGTCGTCCTCGACTTTGATGGTCCAAAGTATGGAGAGTGGTCGGACACATTGAAACTTGGACTAACACCATAATCCATCGGAAGTTCAATCTTGTAGGCATTGTCATTTATCTTCGCAAGCACTTTGAATGGACCATCTCCATGTGGCTGCAACTTGCATTTGCGTTGATATGATCATTCCGCAGGTGCACCCACACAAGATCACCTTCTTCAAACAACACCTTCTTTCTTCCCTTGTTTGCTCGTTTTGCATATTGTTTAGTCATCTTCTCAATATTTTCCTTGGTCTTCTCATGAATTTTCTTCACGAAGCCAGCACGCTTACTTGCGTCAAGATTTGTTCGCTACAATGGTAAAGGCAAACGATCTATGGGAGCAGCGGGTTTGAAACCATAAACAATTTCAAAAGGACAAATTTTAGTGGTCGAATGTACCGCCCTGTTGTATGCAAACTCCATCTGGGGGAGACACTCTTCCCACATCTTCATTTTTTTCTTTAAAACTGCTCTCAGCATCATGGATAGTGTGCGGTTGACAACTTCAGTTTGTCCATCCGTTTGTGGGTGGCATGTAGTGGAAAAGAGAAGCTTTGTTCCTAGTTTTTCCCACAATGTTTTCCAAAAAAAGCTCAAAACTTGGTGTCATGGTCTGAAACAATAGTGTGTGGTACTCCATATAGCCGCACGACTTCCCTGAAAAACAAATCAGCAATGTGTGAAGCATCATCGCTCTTATGACATGGGATAGAATGAGCCATTTGCTAAACCTATCAACCACCACAAAAACTGAATCACTCCCCCTCTTAGTGCGTGGTAATCCAAGATCAAAATCCATGGAAATATCTTCCCAAGGTGTACTAGGAATTGATAAAGGCGTATAAAGTCCATGGGGGTTTAAACGTGATTTAGCTTTGCGACAGATCTCAACACGTAGCGCTCAACATCACGCCTCATCCTTGGCCAAAAGAAATGGTTGATCAACACACTCTCAGTTTTCTTTGCTCCAAAATGTCCCACGAGACCACCAGCATGAGCCTCCTGCAAAAGCAACAAACGAACAGACCAATCTGGGATGCATAATTTGTTAGCTCGAAACAAGAATCAATCATGCAAGTGAAACTTTTCCCAACCTTTCCCCTCACTACACTTTGAGTGTGGTTCAAAAATATATGGGTCATTAGCATACAATTATTTGATACTTTGCAACACAATAATTTTAGTATCAAGTTGTGAGAGTAAAATATGGCGTCTAGACAAAGCATCAGCAACAACATTATCTTTTCCTTTCTTGTACTTGACAATATAGGGAAAAGATTCTATGAATTCACTCCATTTTGCATGTCTACGATTTAGTTTTTGTTGACCCCAAAGGTGCCTTAAAGATTCATGGTCGGAATGTATCACAAATTCTTTAGGCCACAAATAATGTTTCCATGTTTCCAAAGATCTCACAAGTGCACGTAATTCTTTGTCATAAACTGAATAACTTAGAGTTGGACCACTTAGCTTCCCATTAAAATATGCAATAGGCCTACCTTCTTGCATGAGTATGCCTCCAAGACCCACACCACTTGCATAATATTCAATTTCAAAGGTCTTACCAAAGTTGAGCAGTGCAAGCAATGGTGTAGATGTCAATTTTACTTTCAACTCTTGGAAGGCCTTCTCTTGTGCATTTTCCCACTTGAAGGGAACATCTTTCTTGGTTAGCTCATTCATTGGGACAGCAATGGTGCTGAAGTCCTTCACAAACCGACGGTAGAAACTAGCAAGGCCAAGAAAGCTTCGTACTTGGCTTACATTTTGTGGAGGCATCCCCTCATGGATGGATTTGACATTCTCCTCATCTACCTCCACACCTTTACCTGAAACAACAAAGCCAAGAAACACAACTTTCTCTGTGCAAAATACACACTTTTCCTTGTTAGCATATAATCTCTCCTCTCTTAGGACAGCAAGCACACATCGGATCTGTTCAACATGTTCATCCAAAGTTTTTCTATAAATTAGGATGTCATCAAAGTAAACAACCACAAACTTGCCAATGAACATTCTAAGCACATGATTCATTAATCTCATGAAAGTACTAGGTGCATTTGTCAATCCAAATGGCATAACTAACCACTCATACAAACCAGATTTTCTTTTGAAAGCAGTTTTCCATTCATCACCCTCTCTCATTCTATTTTGATGGTAGCCACTTCGCAGGTCAATTTTAGAAAAGATGGTGGCGCCACTAAGTTCATCAAGCATATCATCAAGCCTAGGTATGGGGTGCCTATACCTCACGGTGATGTTGTTAATAGGCCTATAATCACAACACATTCGAGAAGATTCATATTTTTTGGTACTAAAAGAACGCGTACAGCACAAGGAGAGAGACTTTCCCTTACATAACCTTTGTTTAGTAGGCCTTCAACTTGTCGCTGAATCTCCTTGGTTTCCTCCGGGTTTGTGTGGTATGGCGGTTGGTTCGGCAATGGGGCTCCTGGGACCAAATCAATTTGGTGCTCAATGCCTCTTTGTGGTGGCAGCCCTGGTGGTATCTCTTCGAGGAACACATCTTCATACCCTTGCAAAATTTCAGCAACAACACTAGGAGTGGTAGAGGATAATTCGTTAGCAAAAAGTAAATTGTCCTTGTACAAAAGTACAAAGAACACGGAATTGGGTTCTCTCAACTCTCTCATATCCCTTTTCCTAGCCATCATAACTAATCCCTGTTTTTCCCATGTCTTGGTCAATTTAAGTTGTGGGGTTTCATTTGGCTTTGGATTCTCTCGCTCACTATGTTGGTGGATGTCACTCAAGTGTTTCTCGCTCACTCTCTCTTTCTTTTTCAGATCATCCATAAATATTTCTTCGGGTGTTAAAGGGAGCAAAAATATGCGCTCTCCCTCATATTGGAATGAAAGACAATTAGTACGGCCGCTGATTTGCACATCACTGCCACACCCTAGCTAGTTCATGCATTAGAGTGTTTGCATCATGTTTAAATTTCCCAGAAAGATGAAATGGGGATGATAGAACCCCCAGCACCCCCCTAGAACAACTAGGGTTTACTAAAAACTTTTTCAATGAACCTGAAATGCCCTTCTAAAAAGTCCACCCTTTTTGTTCTAGATTAAAACCTTTGACAAAAATGGTGCACATTTTTCTAGGACATCTTAAGGTCATTGGCTTAATCCATATAGTATTTGCATTTGGGCATTTAAATGCTATAAAATATTTTAAATGCTCAAATAATTCTGGAAATAAGTGTGGGCTGTTGGAAATAATCTAAACAGAGCCTATGATTATTTTCAGGATTTTTGTAAGTGCCTAACTATTTTTAATAAAGCAACAAACTTACAGAAAAATAGAAAAAGAAAAACAAAGCAAGAAGAGGCTTACCTGGCGCCCACCTGGCAAGCCCACCTGCCGGCCCAGCCCAGCCACCGCTCCAGCGAGCTGCTTGGCTTTGCTAGGCGGGCAGGCAGGTGCTCGACGCTGGCGCCTGCGCGTGCCACGCAGCTGCCACCACCCTGCTTCCTCCCCTCGCAGCGTTGCTGCCCTGGTTCCGTCACACACCTCTCCCCCGAGCTCGCAGGCACGCCTCTCTCTCCCCAGCTCCTCTCCCTCGCTCTCCCGCACCATGGCCGACGCTGCCGCGCCCGCGCCACCGTGCTAACCGCGTCCGCCGTAGTCCCCGTGCCGCGTCACCGTGTCCACTAGCTCCGCCGTCGTCGACTACGTCGAGCAGGCCGAGCCCCGAGCGCTCGCCCGCTCTGGAGTCGCCGCTGACCCCGTCTCCCCCAACTTCGGCCGCCGAGATCGCCATTGTCGCCCCGCTCAGCTCCGGCCTTCCCCAAGCCCGCTTCAACGCTTGCTACAATCGCCGTGAGCCCAGCTCCGTCCTCCCCCTCTCCACTAACTCCTTCCTACATCGTGTGCACCGCACCACGCTCACCCGAGCACCCGCCGCCGCCGAGATCGTCGCCGACATGACTCCGGCCACCCACCGGCCACACCATTGCGACCAACGCACTCACCTTACTCGCAGGAGCCCATAGCACCACTCCACGCGCCTCGTCGTGCCCCGTAGCCTCGGTTTTGACCTCGCTCGAACTTCGGCGACCGCCCAGGTCGTCGCCGGCGACGTTTCTGGCCACCCCAGCTCCACCCACTGCCACCACATGTTGCGGCTTGCTCCCAGCAACGCGTAGATGCTCTCCGCCGCCCTTTTGGTCGCCGGAACGCGTAGATGCACTTCCACCACCGCGTCTGGCCTCACGGACTACTAAACGCCGGCGGGTTTGACCCGTTGACTTTGACTGGGTGGGCACAGGTTGACTCCCCCTAAGTCTATGACAAGTGGGGCCCCCTCTTCTAATTAACCTAGGGTTAGCACTAACTAATTTTAGTTAGTTTAGGTCACTGACATGCGGGCCCAGGCCCCACTGACAGTTTAGTTAGTATTAACTTAACCCTGTTAATTAGTTGTTTCACTGACATGTGGGTCCCAGCCGTCAGGTTTGACCTGGGCTGGCGCCTTTGACTCACTGACGTCACAGTGATGCAGTGCTGACGCAGTTATTCATTTGCTGGATTTATTCTTATATAGGAAATTCCAGAAAATAGCCAAAACTTATAAAAATCATAGAAAATCAACCATAGCTCCAAATCAAACAAATTATATATGAAAAATGATCAGAAAAATTCAATATTTCCATCTGTAATGGTTTCATGCATGACAAAACACTTTAACCTTGTTGTTTAGGTGAAACAAGCTAATACACTTATAATGCATAAGAACTTAAGCTTCCATTTGAATCTTTGATTCAAATGGACCCATTCCAACTTGTTTCACATTGCATTAGGTAGGACACCTCATTTTGCCATGTCATAGCATGCATCATATTGTTGCATATTGCCATGTGTTGATTATATTCTGTGGTGTCTTTCGTGGTAGGTTCTGCCTCCGAGGATATCTCCGAGTATCCAACTGAAGGGCAGTACCCTACTACCACTCCATCAGGCAAGCAGCCCCATTGATCATGTCGATACAATCCCATGTTCTCGCCTCTGCTCTCATTTACTGCATTAAGACAACAACGTTTCAAACTGCTGTGTGCTATGGTAGCTGAACCCTTATCCTCCGCATGACCTGTCATTGCCACAGTAACTAGATGAAACCCACTAGCATGTGTAGGAGTTGATTGAGCCATGTATGTGTTTCCTACCTTGCTATGCCTGCTATGCTTAGAGTTGTGTCAGGTCTGGTTCATCTGGGTGATGGCTAGAGTGAAATGATTATGTCAGTAATGTGAGGGATGCGTTGAACATGTTTTGGTAAAGGTATCGATGAGAGGCCATGTAGGAGTACATGGTGGGTTGTTTCATTGAGGCCGTCCATAAGAACTGAGATCTGTATGCGTGATTTAAGATTCAGCTACTACCACACATTGGGCCCTGAAATATGACCCCGCTCGACTTACTGACCCCTCTCATCCTCTGTCCAGGAGTTGCAACTAGTTTCTGGTGTTTGTAGGCTATGTGTTGGCGGTCGTGCGTAGCGCTGACCCTAGGGGTGGGCTATGATGCGGTAGATACACTATGGCCAGGTATGTCGGGCGCCCGTTTGGCATCTCGGGACCCTGTACACATCGTTTAGGGCCGTTGAGGACACCCCGGCCGAATTTTCTTGTGGATGGAACCCGAATAGGCGATAAACTTGGACTAGAGACTTGTGCGGTTAGTCAGGTCATGGTCTACACCCACGTCGTCTTTCGCTTGAAGTCTGCCGAGCACATGTCGTCTGCAGACGCTAAGTGGTGGAAACATGTGTGATGAAGTACACCCCTGTAGGGTATAAAACTATTCGAATAGCCGCATCCGTGGTAAAGGACTACTTGGTTGCCTATACAGTTCATAGACAAGTTAATGGTTACTACTAAAAGACTCAAGATAAGTGTGAGTACCAAGGATGGCCCTCTCGTAGGATGACGAGGGAGGATCCCTGGTGGAGTATTGTGTTGGTGATTAGTGGACTCGTGTGCGAAAACTACTTTACTAGTGGTGTCTCGTAGGATAGCTTAGCCAAGAGTCAAAGCTGGCTTGCTGCGATAACTCCACCACCTTCTTGAGAATGAGCATGTATAATAGGTTCTGTTGTAAGACTTGCTGAGTACCTTTGTACTCATGTTTGCTTTAATCACTGTTTTCAGACGACAACACCGCCCCCTCCTATGGGTTTTATGTAGACCTCGACGTCGATGAGTAACTTGCCACCCAGGTGGTGATCCTGGCCATGGAGGGCCTTATGTAGATAGACAGTCTTCGACAAGCCTTCTTTCTTTCTAGTGTCTGTACTCAGACAATTTGCTTCCGCATGTGCTTGTATGCTTGTATGACTTGAGTGTCGGGTCATGTGACCCCTACCTGTATGAACATGTTATGTATGGCTCTCTGGAGCCTTTAAATAAAGTACTTGAGTTGTAGAGATTTGTTGTGATGCCATGTTGTATTTGCACATATCGAGCATATTGTGTGTATGATTGAAATGCTTGGTATGTGTGGGATCCGACAATCTAGTTGTTTATCCTTGGCAGCCTCTCTTATGGGGAAATGTAGTCTAGTGCCCCTCGAGCCATAGTAGTCCGCTACAGCCCGGTTCACCATAGTCCTGTTAGCCCAGCACTACTGCTCAGGACACTTGACTGGACGCATGTGTTTCACTTTGTTCCTATGTCTGTCCCTTCGGGGAAATGTCATGCGATGACATCCGGAGTCCTGCCTAGCCTGCTACAGCCCGGGTTCCCCGGAGTCCTGTTAGCCCAGTGCTAGAGCCCGGATTCACTCGCTGATGACTGACATGCTCGATGTGATTCATGTATGCCTGTCCCCGTAGGTCTGTGCCACTTTGGGTTCACGACTAGCCATGTCGGCCCGGGTTCTCTGTCATATGGATGCTAGCGACACTATCATATACGTGAGCCAAAAGGCGCAAATGGCCCCGGGCCATGGTAAGGCGACACCCGTGGGGATACCGTGCGTGAGGCCGCAATGTGATATGAGGTGTTACCGGCTAGATCGATGTCACTTGGAATCGGGGTCCTGACAATCACGATCATACAACCAAGGTCTTCCCAACAACAATTGGCATGCTTGCATTGGCACCAAGTGACATTCCACTTGATCTCGATACTTCCCAATGGAAAACTGAACGGTGACTATGTTGCTTACTCGAAGTGTACCACAATCATTGAGCCATTGCATCTTATATGGAATTGGGCGCCTTCTTTGTTTCAGTCCCAATTTCCCTATCAAATCTGAACTTGCAATGGTGTTGCAGCTACCATTGTCAACAATAATTATGCAAACCTTGTCCTTGTTGGTGCCACAGGTGTGAAAAGTATTATGTCGCTGCCCTTTCTCTTCTCTAGCTGCATTAACACTAAGAACACAATAGGAAACAAAGCACTCTCCCATGTCGGCCTGAATATCACAACCACTCTTCTCACCCTCTTCATCCTCATGATCATCCAATGCTCCATTATCTTCATGCTCACTCTCAGATTCCCATTCACCTTATTCATTCACAAAGAGAACTCTCTTGTTTCGACATTTAGAAGAAATGCGACCATGCCCTTTGCACTTCCAACACTCAATATCTTGGCTTCGAGATGGTGGTACAACCATGGAGTTAGAAGTACTTACAGTAGTAGAAGGAGCACACTTGTCAACATTCCTAGGATCCAGTGATGATGCTGATGAAGTCGCTGTTCGCCGGGTGGCGGTATGGTGAAGTGTGCTGAAACTGAGAACCACCATGAGAGGCACTTGGCTGCAACCCTTTGCCATCGTGTGGTGGTGCGGTTATGAAATATCCGCCCATGACCACTCCGCTACACCTTCCTCTCTGTGCGCTTTGCTTGCTCCAGAATATCTTGTAGAGTGTTATAGGGAAACATCTTCACAAAATCAGATATTTCACTGTTGAGACCATGCAAAAATCTTGCCATCTTTGACTCCTCATCTTCATGAATACGAGCATGAACGAGCAGTAATTCCCTCTCTTTATAGTACTCATCCACCGTGCGCGTATCCTGGCTGAGGCACTTTAAAGCACAAGTGCTCCCTGGGTGGTTTTGGTAATTAATGTCAACATATCTCCTATTGGACTAATGTTTTTATTTAGAATATTTCAGACAAGTTCAACAAATGGAGTGGCGTGGACAAGAAGATGTGGAACCCCTTCAAAATGCTAAGGAAAAAAGATTGGCTCAAGGTCTAAAGCTCAAGACTCTACATTTTACTTTTGGTGACCCAAGATCACATTGAGTCCATAGGAAAAGCCAATACTATTAAAAGGGGATGAGGTGTTGCTTAATGGCTTGCTTGCTCTAAGTGCTTAGTGATATGCTCCAAAAGTCCTCAACCACTTTATCATATCCACATATGTCCCAAACCAAAAGTCAAACTCGGCCCCACCGAAACACTCTATCCAGCGCCACCGAGTTCACTTGACATAGCCACTGCCAGAAACCATAATCAGTTTGGTCTCACCGATGGGATATCGGTCTCACCGAGATGGGCTTGCAAACTCTTTGTTAGCTATTGCAATAATTTCGGTCCCACCAAAATATGCAGTCGGTCCACTGAGTTTGCTTGACCAACTCTCTGTTTTTATTATTACCAAAATCGGTCCCACCGAGTTTATGTAATTGGTCAAACCAAGATGAGGTTTTACCCTAACCCTAGCACATCGGTCCCACCGAGTTGATCATATCAGTCCTGTCGGATTTCGGGTTCCGGCAAAACCCTTGAGGTTCGTATACTGGGGTGCGTACAAAGATCTCTCCCCCTCTCTAGCTCGCGCACACTATGATCTCACGGCCTAGCTCGACGGACCCAAAGAACAAGAGACACAAGAGTTTATACTGGTTCGGGCCACTGATGTGGTGTAATACCCTACTCCAGTGTGGTGTGGTGGATTGCCTCTTGGGCTGAGGATGAACAGTTACAAGTGAAGAAGAGCCTCCTGAGGAGAGGTGTTCTTGTGCTTGGTGAACTTGTGTGGTTGTCGATGGTCTCTCTCTAGATGAGCCAATCTGGTGATGTGATTCGATCCTCCCTAGATGGTGGTGGCTAGTCCTATATATAGAGGCCCGGGTCCTCTTCCAAAATATTAGGCGGGAAGGGATCCCACAACGGCCAATTTGAATGGGGATATCTAGTACAAGCTATCCTGACAAAAGGTGGTCTTTGCCTGCCAAAGGCTCTGGTGGTGACGTCGTCTTAGGCTCCACGGTGACCTCCGTCCTGCTGTCCTGCTGGTCTTGGTCTTGTTGCACCAATATGGAAACCTTTGCCTGATGCCTCGGGACTCCTCGCCTATGCTTGCCTCTTTAGCACCAAAGAGGAAACAAGGACACTGCGTGCGCTGGCGCCCGCCTGGTGCCCGCCTGGATCTAGTCGTCATGGCTTGCGTCACAGGAACCTCACGAGGTATCCCTTGCCTTGATCTCTCCGCCCCTTGCGAGCCAGCCTAGTGAGGCCGCCCCTGAGGAGGTCTTGCGTTGTCTGCCTCGCGAGGCTTGGCCCCTCGCGAGGGTCTTGAGTGTTTGCTGGTGAAGATGGGCCGTACAGGGCCGCTGATGGAGCCACGTCTTGGGCCGCAGGCAGGCAAGTCTGGGGACCCCCGTTCCCAAAACACCGAGAGTAGCTCCCGGGCCCAAGGCGCGCTTGGGCTTGGCTTCGAGACGAAGCCAAAGGGCAAGTGCGGAACGCCGCGGGCCCCAACAGCCTGCGGCCACGGTTGGCGTGTGGCGATTGATTGGACGTGGGCGTTCCCGCTTCCCCACGCTGCCTCGGCAACTGCCCGTCAGACAAAAAGGCCTGTGTGGGCAACGCTTCCCTTCATTGCTTTCCTTCGCATTGCTCCAGATCCCCTCTCTCGCTCCTCGCTTCTGAAATCTCCAGATCGGCTTCAATCCCCTTCCGAGCTTCCAACCGATGGCGCCCCGGAAGCCCAAGGTTGTTTCGCCGCTTGCCTGGTACGAGCCGGCTCTGGAAGCGCCCAAGGTCTCGGAGAAGAACCTCGCCGCCACGCGCCTGCTGACGATGGGGGAGGACAATGAGAAGGGGAAGACCGAGCTCCGGGTTGGCTCTGCCGTGCCCGAGGCTTCGAAGAGCTCCTTCTACCCCTTTTTTATGAGCAACGTCATCGCCGGCCTGGTTCCCCCCTTCTCCGACTTCTTCTATGCAGTCCTCCAACACTACAGATTGCAGGCTCTCCATCTCCATCCCAACTCCATTCTTCTCTTGTCAATCTTTGCCTTCTACCGCGAGGTGTATGTCGGGGTGATGCCGTTTGAGGCACCACTACAAAAAAATAAACTTCCGTGATGTTACGTGTTTGTCACTATACGTCGCGTTTTTGTCATGCATGTACATCCATGACGATTTTATGACAGAATCAAGATAGTCATACATGTGCGGTCGTAGAAGTGTTCCATGACATTACCAAAATTATCATCACGGAAGTGTCCACTTCCATGACGATAAATCGAGCGTCACAAAAGTGCTTTCGTCAAGGGTGACCAACACGTGGCATCCACCGTAACGGAACGCTGTTAAGCTATCGGGTCAGATTTTGGACCGATAACCCGTTAACAGCCCTGACCAATGGGAAATTTCCACGTGTAAAATTTTGATTGGCCGAAGGGAACACCTGTCAGCTTGCCAGTGGGCCAGATGTCGCCCGTCCATTGGAGGAGGCATGCCTATGATACGTCGACACGTGGTTGGGCCCAACAGAGGCCCATATAGGTTAAAAAGGCCGGCCCAGTCAAAGACCCGTAGAACTTAATCAGGTACTAGTGGGCCAGTCCAATAACGGCCTGCTTAATAAAGGCCCATTTACGGCCCGAAGCCAGATCTGGCCCGTTAATTGTTCGCCCAATATTTGGGCCCATTTATGGCCCGAAGCCAGATCTGGCCCGTTAATTGTTCGCCCAATATTTGGGCCCATTTGCGGCCCAAAGCCAGATCTGGCCCGTTAATTGTTCGCCGAATATTTGGGCCCAACTACAGCCTAGTGACTTTCGGCCTGTTAGAGGCCTGATGTAGACATGGGCCCATTTCAGCCCGGTGTGACTTTCGGCCTAGGAATGGCTCGTGCTGCCCATGGGCCATATATGGCCCGACGGGACAACGGGCCCACTAACGGCCCGTGCTAAAGGTGGCAACAGTTAAGCCCAACGTGACTTTGGGCCTGTTAAAGGCCTGTCGCGTAATTCGGCCCGTTGATGCCTGTGCTAAGCTTTCAGCCTCTTAAAGGCCCATGATATCAGTGGGCCAACTAGGCCCAAATTATCTTTCGGCCTGGTAACGGCCCGTGAGCTAACTAGGCCCAAAACGGCCCGGTCTACATTTCGGCCTGCGGAAGGCCCGTCGACGACTAGTGAAAATTGAGGCCCAACATGCATTTTGGCCTGCTAACGGCCCGTGGTTTCATCTCGGCCGTAACAGGCCAGTACAATATTCAGCCTGTTAATGGCCCAACGCTACCTAGGCCAAACTAAGTGCTGGGTCGACAAAAGGCCCAACTAAAATATAGGCCAGTGTAAGTCTGGGCCTGGCACAATGTGTGAAGGCCCCAATCATTCAGGCCAAAGAAAGACGCAGGCCGGCCCAATTGTGGCCCTCTAAAAACCTGGCCCGTTAGAGTCGAATGCTTAGGTCCGGTCGACTACATCTGATTTTTTTTTCAGATAGCGAATGATGGTAGTAACTAGTAGGAATTAAGAACAAACCCACTATATACAATAAATAAATTATGGCATAGTAACTAAGAATAAACCTACACTATACAATAAAGGATTTAAGGTATATTATATCCACTGGGCATCGAAGTTCACCACCAGTGATCATAAAGCGCAACGAAGAAGCAGATTACAAAAACTGGGCACCATTGCAGCATAACAAAATAATACTGAACCGAGACCACTTCCAAGACAGTTCAAGAAAGGTTAGCCTTGCGGGGGAACTGCTGCGCAAGCTGCTGAGCAAGGCTGTGAGACCGGCCTAGCATGTCGGTCAGAGCTTCTAGGTGTAGTTGTTTAGCGATGAGGTTCTCATTGGTGTTCTCTGCAATCTTTCTTAGAGATAGGACTTCAAGTCGAAGTTGAGTTGCAGAATGCCTTTCTGCTAGAACTTGGGACTGAAGAAGTTGAACCGATTCAGACAACGAATTATATGAGCTTGTCTGACTATTAGTCTCAAGTAACTTGAACACTGCATCAAGACAAGACTTTGGGGTTGTCTCGCTATCTTCAAGATTTTTTGCCTTCTTTGTTGCAATATATGTTGGGTTTGTCTCACAGCCTTCAGCAGACTTGTGCATGCCATCAGGCATATCACCCTGAAATAAAGCAGAGAGATGACAGGTTTTGCACGTGTATAAACAAAGATGATAACTATTCTATCAATTCTATCCAATTTCAAATTAGAAAATAAAGAGTAAGTTCAGAATATCAATAGCATAATTTGGCATTGTTCATAATGTGGGGAGCTTCACCACACTACTGGATTACCATGTCAACATAACAAGCATAGATGAAGGGCAAACAAAATCATTGTATCTATTTTGTATAATGTGCATGGCATGTTGTTCATATCATCAGCCACATCAGTAAGATAAAACAGGAGATGACAAGGTGCAAACGTGGGCTGCTTCACCACACACTGGATTATAGATCCACAAAAACAAGCATACATATAGGGAGTATTAAGTAATGTGCATGGTATGAATAAGGAATTTGGTTTTAGAAGTAAAACTTAGAACTTACGGTTCTTACGAACATGCATTTTGGTAGAAACAGCAAACTAAACAGCAGTAAACGATAGGGAGTATGAGAAAATTAAACAGCAGTTGAGGATAAAGGCTTTAGAAGGACTAACTTACATTAACAGTTAACACCGGCTTTATAATGCCCTTCTCCATGTCAAGGGAAGGATAACTCAAGAATTTCAGCACAGAATCTTCTTCATAAGCATTGCCCGTACTCTACATTTTGTAGAGAGTAATTATAGATATGATAATACTGGAAGGGATAGAGGATAATGAAGATAAGATGCAGATTGATGCTACATAATCAACTACCAATCC
Organism: Triticum dicoccoides; assembly: GCF_002162155.2. NCBI lineage: Eukaryota > Viridiplantae > Streptophyta > Magnoliopsida > Poales > Poaceae > Triticum > Triticum dicoccoides. Next base: position 481,825,216 of record NC_041390.1, on the reverse strand, counting down.
CTGGAAGTACAAGCGTTACAGGAAAAAATGTACTGACAAGAGCAATAGGCTACACTTCTACACTGGCATTGTCTATGTATTCTACTTGTTGGTAAGATTAAATATAGATCTGATCTTTTTTAGTAAATGGTGGGTGAGGGAGATAAGATGCAGAATGCTACAAAATGAACCAATCCCTCTTCCCATAATACAAGAGTGTTTTGAACACTGGTGTACTGTACAAAACGTTCTTATATTATGGGACAGAGGGAGTGGCTGTTAATGTAAGTACAGTGATAGACCATGTTCGGTCCTTACAAGAGGACTGCAGAGCTAAACCTCTTCAAAAGCATTGTGTTGATTCTAAATTTATGTAAGAGTCCATAAGGATCTTATAATGTCCACCAAATGGACGATTACGAGGCTAACATGTGCAGTGATGCTACATAATCAAATAGCTATGAAAATAAGTATGGTCATACAGGGCAAGAGGTACTCACAAGAGCAATGCAGTGTGCAGTATAGTTGCGAGATTCTGTGGTCCCTTGAGAACGAATGTTCTTCTGCTAACAGTTTTCGTACAAGTGAGACATTAAGGAAAATGCAGAAATGTAGTTCAAATTGTGATGTCATATCATAGACAGTACCTTACGCTGCAGCCGAGACCAATGTGTAACAAAATAATTCCAGTCACCGTCGGATAAATGTAGCACCGGAGACTTTACAGAAATTTCGTTCAGAGGCTTGCCATCGAAGTGCGCTTGCCTCAGGTAGGAACGATACTTCATTAACGAGTGCTTGAAAAGCACAACCAACCCTTGCTCGTCATCACAATCCTGTTTGCTCCTCGCCTATTTAAAAGAATGAAATCTTGTGTCTTCTGTCAGCAGAAACATATGCAGTAATGACCATGAATAACATTAGTACATTACTTACACATAAGTTGCGGAGGAAGACTGGAAATTGTTCTGTGTCTGCGGTATAAGAATTCCATGAAGGAAAGATGCGCACAAAGTTCCTGACAACAACATAAGCTTCATCTTCTAAACTGGGAAGAATTGGAACAGGGGTCCTATTTGCTGCAATTGGAGCTCTCTCTGGTTCGAAAAGGGATTTGGCAACTGGATTTGGTGTACTCTTTGCTGGAATGGGGGTTTTGCGTTGTACAACTGGTGCTATGTCAACTGGCATAATCATACTGTTTGCTGCAGTTGGGGTCTGCTGAGTTGGGGCATCAGAAATGACCAGTGTAGAAGGGCTAGAGTCTGCTAGAGTTGGGGTATTTTGTGGGTCAGGTGATATTGCAACTACACCTAATGGGCTATTTGATTTATCAGGTGCCACTACCTTTTCCAAATACTTTGCTTGTGCTCATCCACGATCAGCAAATCGTGCTCTTCCTTTTGAACGTCTGATACACAAGAACAACATTTGAATGATAAGTATGGTATGATGACATATGGAATATGTACTGAAAATGGATAGGCAGGGCGTATTCACATACACGATGTGTAAACTAAGCTAATGGCAGTTCAACAAAGTAGAAGCAATGCAAAGCATCAGTTGCAAGATATGTGCGAACAATGTAACCTTGGAAAGTTAGAGAAAGTACCTTGATGGGCATCTTCCTCTAACTCCTCCACTAGGGAGCTACATTGACTTAGGTCTCCCTCTAGCTCAGAATCACTGTTAGGCTCATATTCTGAGCATGAATCTCTAGGTGGAGAGCGTTTCCATTACATTGCATCAAGACTTGATGTCATTCCCTTAATGCCAAGTTTGATAGCCATGGCATTGTTCTGCTTTATTCTTTTCATGCGCGCAAGCTCATAATCATTATGATGCTGTTCAGAATCTGAGATTCATGAAAACATAAAAAGTAGTCAGATTATCTATGGAATGCATTGCGGATTCAACTCGGAGAGTATCTCCCTATAAACCCCTGCATATGCAAAGTTCACCTCCCCAACCGTGCTGACCAGACCACACACAGAAATACAAACCCCTTATGTCTCTATAATAGGCAGGCGCACATTTCAAAACTGAAGTAGGAACATTAGAATCACATGAAATTCGTATTTGAACAAATAAACTAAGAAATTATGAGTGGCGTAATGTTTAGCTTCAAGGGTGGAGTGTTGGTAGTGCGATACAAAGCAAGTAGGCAGATTGTATTCCATGTAAAAGATCGAAACCTATGTAAAAGCTGGAAATGACACTTTCTTTCAAACAATGCAGTGTTCGTTACCCACACATGATGGAAGAGATCACATAGAGAAATACTATTCACTCATGTCTACGGTTCTAGTATTTAGAAACAGGGTGGTCCAACCTAAAAGAATATTGACAACAAATATGACAAGGCAAGCATAGATGTAATGAATCAATCATTTACTTGTGAGCTTACTAGGACAAGTATGCAAAATTGTAACTGCAGTAAGAGACCGTCCAAAATCTGAATGAAGAAGTTTGTCTAGCACTTATTGTTTGCAACTAATCGACGTGAATAATTGGATATTATATCGAATGAGTAAGAAAGACAAGTAAAATTGTCAACAAACCTGGCTTGCAGTAGTAATCTGGGTCAATGTCACTACGACCAACAATCCAAAATGACTAGTTTCTATTCCGAGGGCCGTAATTTTGAAAACCCTGTGAACTTTAGAGGTACTAAAGATTACCGAAATACATCTAAACCATTAAGTGTAGGTAGCACTGAGCACACAACAAACCCTAATGGCAGTCCTGCCTAATGAGTAATGAATCAATTAGAAAATGGGCGATGAGGAGTGGCTGCTGAGTGTTGAGGACATATCTCGGGATAAATCGGGTTGGCTTGGTGGGTGCTGCACGCCTGAGCCCTAAACGGACTGGGAAGGTAGGCACGGCGGCGCGCCCGGGCAGCGGTGACGCTGTTGGGCGAGCGGCTCCTGGCCTCCTGTTAGTCCGGCATCTCGTCCTAAAGTCATGCCATCCGGGGACGGCAAGTCGCCGGCGAGGCAGGAGGCTGGGGGCGAGTAGAGATCGGAAGCGCGTAGCAGAACAGAGGGGAATCGGGGCCTGGGACGACCCAAAATCCCAGGGTGGGCCGGCCCACCGTGGGCACCCTGTAGAGATACACACCCGAGCGGCGAACATGCATTTTCGAAACTAATTTAGGAACATTTAGCTGACCAATTAAACAACTCTGTTTTAATAATATCAGATTCGTATTTGAACAACTAAGCTTGTTTAGCTTGATGAGTGGAGCAGTGTTATTATGACACGAAGCACGTATTCTGATCGTATAGTGATCATAAAAGGGGGAAACTCTAAGCATATTTTTTAGTAAAACAGGGTTTCCCCTCCGATTTCTATTAAAGAAACCACCACGGAACCAACATGATCAATTATACCCTAAGCATGATCAATTAAACCATATTATGGCTGAGCCATGGCAGATTTGAAGCTGCAAACCGGGGAAATGATATTTAGCATCCATTGTTTGCTTCGAACTAAGAACAAAATTCTAAGAGCTAAAAAGAAAGTAGAGTAACCAAGTTAAGATCTATTTTCTGGTTGAGATCAAAAAGTTGAGGAGATATGAAGTACCACCTCTCCTGCGGCGTCGTGTAGGCATCAGGGGTGCGATGGCTGTCGGTGGCATTGAAGCATATCTTCGACAGTAGACGGGTGCGTCGGGGGATAAGTCTCGTTGCGGTGGAAGATAAGATCGTGTGAGCGGCCCTGGCAAAGAGGACGATGGCGCCGATGAAGCGAAAGGACGCGATGCAAGGCTATTGGTCCATCGCCGTGGATGAGAAACGTCCATCTCTAGTAGTGGACGACGCGGTCTTGGTAGGCGCTCCGGCATGGTGGAGGACGGTGGCGATGGATGTGGTGGAGGATGGTGGCGATGGATGGGGTGGCGGACGGAGGCTGGTGTGGGGATAGGGTGTTCTAGCGTAGATGGTGTATGAATGGGAAAATGGAGGGAGAGGTACGAGGAACCATGTTTTTGGGACGGGCCTGTCTGAAATATGGGAAAGTTACGAACTTAGCCCCCGTTTAAAATTTGGACGTCTCGTCGGTTGGGGATAGGACGGTAATCTCGCATCTCGCCAATATTTGCCCAGAGCAATTTCGGGCGAGGAGAGGGTGGTTGGCGCCCATGGTTGGCGCCCACGGTGTATGAACGGGGTTGACTGGTAGGGCCGTTGTGTCTCGTCTGAGTGAAGTTACAAACCTGCCCCTATTGAAAATATTTGCCTACATCGATTTCGGCCGAGTCGAGTTTGTTTTGCCGCCCATCGTGTATGAATGGGGAATGGAGGGAGAAACAGAGGTCTTTCCGACGAGCTTGAATCAAATGATTTTTGCCGGCCATGTTTGACGCCCACCGTGTCGGAATAGGATCAGAGGCGGTCGTGTCACGTCTAATTGAAGTAACTAACCTACCCCTATTTAAAGCAGTGGAAATCGGGCCGATGGATTGTCCGTGTAATGGGTAGACAGTAATTTCCATCTCCCAAACACTTGGCTTCGGGCAGCCGACGTGGGAGTGGTCATTTTGCTGCTTCTTTCGAATTTTGGGACAATAAGCATCCACGTTTACCCTGGCAACTAAATTCGAATCCATTTTGTATTCCTATATGAATCTTTATAAATCATTCAATGTGTTTTTATATATCTTCAAAAGGACGACAAAGATGTATTCCACTATCATATATGAATATGGTTTACAAATGCCGATTCTCAAATTCAGAAACTAGAATCCAGTTTAAGGTGAATTCAAATATTTGGAACACTTCATGTCCAACTCAAATGTCACACGCAGCATAATGCTTACTCCCATTTAGATATGTACACAAGCGATGTATCAAGATTCAAATACCGAGTCAATCAACGAAGAATGTACAGAACTAACAGACATATAAACACGTACAGAGTATACGGATCAATAATATCAACTAACATACATAAGCCAGGCCGCTGTACTTTTTTTGGCTACAACAGCATCCTTTTTTAGCCAGCATCTTGGCCCTTTCCGATGCGTGCCACTTATGGTCCATCTATACTACTACTACTGTTGAATCCACATTCAGCCCGATTGGGATGTTTGTAGGTCTGGCACAGCAATCCAAATGAAATGTCTCCGAGTCTTATCAATTAATACAGACTTGTGCTCAAATAAAATTACAAACCAAAAAACAAAAAAAACAATTATTGCATGATCTCTAAAACAAATGGTTTGATTGATTACATGAACAGACAACACAAAGGTTATTCAACTATGGAAAGAACATTTCACCTATGATTTACCAAGTAGGAATTTAATTTCCTTTTTTCCTTCAGGACCTTAACAATCTGGTCAGTCTCACCTTGCTTCGTTTTGAAATCCACCAAATATTTAATGGTTGTCTTGAGTACTACTTGTGATTGTGTTGTTTGCTTCCTCAACATGTCAACTTCATCTCTAAGTGCAGAAGCAGAATCTCTTTCTACCACTAGTTTAGCCTCTAGAGCATCAGCAGTTGGCAATTCATAATGCACGATTGGGCTGGCGCCACTACTGTGGGATGATGCAACATCCATGGGGACCTCGCTCTTTGATCTTGGGCTAACCTGTTTTGCCATTAAAGTTCCGATTGGATTCAGAAAAGTTGAAGTTAGCAAAACATCTCAACTGGGAGTTATAACAGAAAACTAGTTAAACAAACAAGGAATTAAAGAGTTTCAATTGGATGCTGAAAAGTAGTTATTAACATCATTGTAACCCGCTGTTGCAGCAGCAAAGCAGTTAAACAAACAAGTAGATATTTAAGTTAAGGCAAACAGGTAATTCTTAACAGTAAGTATCAAACACGTAGATAGGCGCAGTCTACAATATGATTAACAGTCTATGCCATTATGTAATCACTAGCAAACTAAATTAAGCCAAGCAACGTAATTGAACAATTTTGCAATAAGTGGCTAACTAAAATCTCGAGAAGCAGCTAACTAAACTTACGCTAGTTCTTTGTACAGGCACACTGCAACTTCTTTTTCACTTACAAGGTTGTACGAAGGAGTCCATGGCATCAATTGCTTGGATACGCAGTCCCAATAATTCTTTCTTCCCACACTGCATGGGTAAGTCGAATGGTTAATCTGGTAAGATGGTGCGTCCTTGATATGTTATATAAGGACGTGTAGTCAGACTAGTTGTAGCCAAACACATCACACTGGCTTTTACTGTATATTTCATGCGATTATTTTTGGCATATCGAGATCTAAGCAGTCTACAATAGGATGAAAATACTGGCATCCTTCACATTATTGGCGAACTCAGTTCATAGAAACAAGCAATTCAACCATTCTGTGGGTAAATCAAAAGCGCCACTGGAATATTTTTCACTATCAAATCATACACGCAAAAAGGGGCGACGCCACCATAGGGGTTGGTATGGGCGGCCGCCTCAGGTGGCTAGAAAGTGTGCACCTAGTTTGAGTCGTCCAGGTTGGCCCACGCTAGTTTTGTTCGTCCCAACGCATGAGTAGGCAATGTAAAAAATGAAGAAAAATGTTTCAATTTGGATGGGCCAATAACATAAGTGCAAGGCAGGCCCTATAGCAGGCTCGCAGCCCAAATGAGCGCCTCCCATATCGATCGACAGCAGGAAAAATCCCAATTCATTCGCTCCGGCCTCTAGTCTGGTTCGCTCCTAACCTAGTCATCGCTGGACAGACCGACACAGCACTTCCTCGCGCGCTTGTTGGAGGGCAGTCACCGGGCTTCAAGCGAACGGAAGGACAAGAAGATGAAGATCCAACCCTGGGTGTAGCCTGCGTGGGAGGCAGTGGCGGTAGAACGGGTATGGCATCGAGCTTGCGCAAACGGACAATCGCAGCTTGCAAGAGTAGCATGCGCAACGAGCAGGTACATCACATCCCTGATTATATCTAATTCAACTCTTCAATTTCTGGCCAATAGTTAAACCTGACGGTGTTGTAAAACTGCTTGTATGTAGGGAATCTATGAGAAAATGAAACCAATTTCTCTTATTTTTATAACTCCCCCAATCAATACTGAACTGACTTAATCTGATGTATCTAATCAAGTTTCTGGTGCAAACATACAAGCTCATGTTGTTCTTGAGCCTGAAGTGTCTAATGAACAGACTGCTAGTGAAGGATTTGATGCAAACATTTTACATGCTCCTGGTGATGAACATATAGTGTCTAATGAGGGATCTAATGCAAGCATTTTGCAATCTCATTGAAGGATTTAGTGTCTAATGATGATCTACTATGTTGAGAGAGACAGAGATTTGCAGGCATTGATGACAAGCAAATTATAGTGCATTTTCATAGCTTGAGGAAACGTCGAGGCCATCTACCAGAAAGTCCCAGTATCATGACAACATAGCATAAATACTTTTCTAATCTGTTGTTTGAAACTATTGGCATACTTGTGCAGGATAGATATATTGATATGCAGTTTGCGCACTAGTTATACGTGCAATTACACTTCGATATTTTCAGCCAGAGAACGAATAATTCAAGCAGGTACAGACCATGTTTGTAGTCCTTGTAAACCATGTTGCATTTTGTGTTTTTTGGTGCTTGCATCATTTAGTGTTTATAATTTGAACTACTTTAAATCATTAGCTGGTTTTCAAAGTGCATGTAGCTTCACATTTCTCAAGTTATGTTGATTTCCGGAGTGCAAGTGCCTTCGTATTTTTTAAGTTAAATGTTCGCCCCTGGTAACTTTAATTCATGGATCAGCCACTGCACATAAATCATACACGAATGCCAGTATGAATTAAATGAAATGCAGGGACTTACGCTAGCTCGTTGTACAGGCTCACTGCAGCTCTGCTTGCGCTTGGGATGTTCCATGTACAAGTACATGTTACCACTTGCTTGGATGTGCAGACCTTGTGCTCCTTGCATCCCCCTCTACATTTTTGACATGGCGAATGGTTGATCAAATAAGAGGAATCGACCTTGATGTTGTACTGGAGGACAGATACTTACAAGGTTATACGGGTGTGCAGGATGTGTACCAGATCCCGTAGCGCCGTCATGCTTCGCTAAAAAATGGATTGGCTTGTTTCAGATGATATCTCCAGAAGAAATAAGAGTTAAAGTCAGAGTTTCATAGGCATGTAAGCTAAGAGAGCAGTGAAGGGATATCCAAACATCGTCGGAACAGTGCACAAGGGAGTGATGTGTGGATACCTAGTTCGGGCCGGCGTTTGGGTGATGCGCTGGCGTTGGCTGGCCGCGCATGAATGCAGATCTTGAGTGGCAGCAGAGCGCTACGATGCGGTGGACGAGACCGTTGGTGAAGCCCCAACGGCCTCGGGGGCGGAGGTGCGAGATGTGCTCGGTGAAGTAGCCCCGGTGAGCTAGGAGATGGCGTCGGTGAAGCACACCTGATGCAGTGGAACTCGGTGTCTGTGAGGCACGTCGGTTGCGGCGGCCGACATTGTCGGTGGACCACCCGGTGCGGTGGACGAGGGCGTAGATGAGGTAGCTCCGGTGCGGTGGTGAAGTGTGACTGTCGTCTTCGTCATCGTCGTCCGGCACAGAGGTTGGGAACGGTGGGGAAAGAGACGAAACGAGGGGCGATTCGAGGGTTGGCGGCGAATTAGGGATTTGAGCAAAATCTGGGCGCGGAAGGAGACGGTGGAGAAGAGAGATTTTGCAGGACTGGAATTGGGGCCGCCAGATATTTCAATCTGAAACG
>NC_041390.1:481801337-481816224 GCF_002162155.2 Triticum dicoccoides | reverse complement strand
TTAAGGCACCGAAGCAGCGTCCACCCCGACACGACCCTGGTTTGCCTGGTGCGCCTACATTTGAGAATGCAAACGAATCTTCTTTCATTTGCAAACGAATCTGTATGTATTACCATGCCTGTGTTTTCCTTGCAATAATTAGTCATTCAAAACGAGATACTCCATCCGTTCACTTTTGTAAGTTGTTTCAAACAACTTAAAATGAATTGTTTTGCACATTGTCTGAAATGTCTTCAAGGTCTTATAAAAGTGATCAGAGGGAGTACTATAAATTAATTAATGAGGATTTATTTGAAAAAAAAATCAAAACGGTACCCACGCTAACGTGGATTAGAGTGTGTGTCACATAATTTGTTATTTGAATTAGAGTGTGTGTCACATAGTTAGTTATTTGAATTAGAGTGTGTGTCATGTAGAGATCTCCAATTCTAACGTGGATTTCGCATTTCACTTTATCCAAGCTACTTTTTTAATACAAATTCATATGTATATGATGAACACCATGGTAGTGAGAAAACTTTTGGATGGATTCAAACATATGACCTACAAAATAGCACAACAAACTGAATCAATGTCAACTTTTCGAAACTTAGTATGGCACGAATTCGAAATAATTACCCGTATGCCCGGTCCACGGTTCAAATCTTACAATGTACACCGAATTGAAACATCGATATTAAGTCTCGTACTATGTACATTCAAATGTTGTTTTAACCCCCCCCCCCCCGCGCACAAACGCTACATACTTCCTGTATCGGTCAATCTTCCTCTCCTAACACCTTAGGAAGCTATCGGTTTCCAACACACATTCATTCTTTCTCTCCATGTTTCGATCTCTAAGTCTCTCAACTACACAACCCCTTTTTCCACTCTGTTACCAAATGTATTTACCTCTCACACCTGCCATTGTACCACATGTCGAGCTCTCTTTCTCTCCCCCCTCTCCCTCTCACCCTCTCGCGCTAAATACATGCATTGCCTATCTAGCCCCCCCCAACCTCTCGTGCGCACGCACGCACGTTGTATACCTAGGTCACTCCCTCGAGACTGTCTCACTCTTTCTTCCGCACGGCGGGCCACACTCGCTCAATCTCGCTCTCTTTATCTGAGTCTCATTTAACCTCGTTTTCTTTCACACACAAATGATGTATCTCCCTGTTCGGGCCTCGATCAACACACTCTATACTCTCTCATGCAGATTGTGTATCTAGGTCAGTCCATCCAAGCCGCCGCTACTCTTTCGACCTCATGGTGGGCCACGCTCACTCAATCTTTCTCTCTCTCTCCGTATGTCTTGATTGACCTCGCTCTTTCTCGGACAAAAATGATATATCACCATGTTTGATCCCAATTCGACCTATTCACATTGTATAATCTCTCACGCACATCGTCTATCTAGGTCACTCTCTCCAACCCGTCTCACTCTTTCGATCGCACGGCGACCCTATGTGATCGGTTGACCTTGCTTCCTCTCACGCACAAAATATATCTACACGTCTGTGACTGGATCATCTCTCAAGCTCTATCTTACAGCCCTCACCCTTGCCAAAAAGCTCAATCGGACAATATCTCTCCAGAGCACATATATATATTTGTTCAATGAATGTCGGACCACAGTCACTTTGTCTCTCTATCTATATGTCTCTCGATTGACCTCGCTTTCTCGCACCATATCTTCCACGTGTTGAAGCTACTACCTCTCCATACCTCACAAAGCCGGAGCTATTTACATTGCGAGGGGCACTCCAACCTTGGATTAATTAGTGTAGGCATTTATTCCTGTCAGTTAGATTATATTTTCGTAGCATTCGGCCCACAACTACTCCAAACACCATTGCAACCCACGCAACTCCCCTAGTTGATTTCCCTCTGGCTCGGTCATCACTCTCTCGCACGTCCTTTCTCGCCTTCAACGTCGTACCATGGTATTATTGAAAAAACTATGGTGTTCTCTTTAATTATTATAAATAAGCTACAAAAATACACACCGATAGTCCACTTGGAATGGAACAAATTTCGACCCACAAATTAAAGTGCTACAAACTACACACCAAGGGGCCCACATGTCATGAAACAAATTTGGACCCATATACAAACTAAAAAATAAAGGACGAGGATCGAACATGCGACCGGGCCTTCAAGCCGCACGTCAATAGGCAACATACGTAGAATAGCAATGTTTGTTGTACCCCCTTTGTTCACATAATGTTTTTATATTACCACAGCCTAATTAATGGATAACATGTAATATTATTTTTAGTACTATTCGCCTTCACTTACTGGTGGGTTCCATGTGTGCTCTCTCTCTCTCTCTCCTCCCCTTCCGCGTTTAGACGCACGGGCAAACAGGAAGAACTCGCGGGTGATGTTGCCGTTGACCATATCTGGACGCGTTCGCAAGTCACGGCACCAGTTTCACGTACTAGCAGCACTAGTCAATGTGTACGTGCAATGCACGTTAATTTGGAAGTATATTAAGTGCATGCGGATATTAACTACTAGGATATTATTTGCGTGTTGTCATGTGATTAGCACTATTTTTGGCATGAAATTAACTGCATGCTAGACGTGTTGACTGCTCGACATTGAAGCAGTCTAGGTCGTTGGATGACAAGGAATACATGTGGCTTGATGACGTTTTATATTTAATTTGATACGGCTCTAGCAGAACATTCAATCGATCAAACCATACATTTCATTCAGTCTGACTCTGACTTTAAATTATACGACGATCGATATAAAATAAACGGAAATGATAAACGTTCGGATTTTAAGCATGGCAATCCGAACGTTTTTCATGGCAAATTTAGATTACGCGGCGGTGGTGGGGCCATCTCGCGGTGGGAAGCAGCTCCTCTGTCGTGCTCTGTGTGTCGTCGGGCCACTGACCGACGGCGACGGCGGCGTCTTGCGCCGTTGTTGGCGTACTCCTGGACGTTGACCTGGCATGCGCTGGCAGGTGCATGGGCACCGGCACGGGCGTGCGCGTCAGTGCACGCACAGGCGCATGCGCTGGCAGGTGCACGGGCACGTGAAAGTCGGCGGGGACCTCGTGGAACCCCGTGGGATCAAGCTCGGCGACAATGTGTGGCTCCCAGCCCATCAATGCCACAGGGATGGGCGCTGGCGCAGTCGGGGCGACGGGAGCCGGAACGGGAGCGGGAACGGGCGCGGTGTCTTCCCGCAAGGCCAGTTCAAGCTCGTCCCAAAGCACCTTATGTTCTTGAGACTCTGGCTGGGTGTCTTCCTCGGGAAACTGGAACACTAAGGGCAGACCATCGTGATGCGGCATGGCGTACATTTAGGTCAGGCTAGTTGGAGGTAGACGATAGGAGAATCGGAGAGGAAGAGAGAGGATTGTAGTGATACCGGGTAGTGCGGGGTTGATTTTAAACTGCGGTGCCGGCAACATTAAAAGTGGGAGCAGATGGGACGACGGTGGGCGGCGGAGCCTGGTCAAAGGGCTCGCCTCCCAGTGAGCCTGCACAACGTTCTGCTCGCACGCCTCCTTGACAGCCGGCGCAGCGGTCTGCTCGCACGCCTCCCGTCGACTCACACGCTTGCTCCGACGGCACCTGCCGATGAGAAGCGGGGATTCGTGGCGGCACGTAAATGCCCACGGTGTTAATAGTGAAAGCGTTCGCCTTAACGTGACAGGTCTTTGTTCCAAAATACCTTGGCTCTTCATTTGTGCAACTTGTCATAAGCAGCTTGTCTCAAATTGAAGAAAAAACTTACGAAGTAATATTTGTGCCATATCACATGACCATGCTTAGTTTCAAGAATTTATGCTCACTTTTGGATTTTCTGAAATTTAAGATCCAGGATTCGAAACAATATCATAACCTGCATCATGCAATAAATTTTCAAGTCATACATCTGTCCTGTTGTATTTCTTAAGAAAGGATTTGGTCAAACATTTTGCTTAGTTAGACTTCAGACAAGTTATATATGCAGAGTAAAAGGATAATCCCTCCGTACCAGTGCATTGCCTGGTATATTAGCTCAAGTACTAGGCACAAACAAACGGACTCAATTATGTGCTCATCCTGGTGTAGTAGTAGTAGTACTAGGAAATGCAGTTGATGGGTGACCTTGACGAGCGGCGACCGAGGGAATTGAACCATGCTCGGCACGGTAGGTAACGTTGTCTAGTTACTAAAGCATCCCTCCATTGTCCATCGGTAGTCATTATGGACCGGGGACATGAGGGGAATTTCCTAGGGCTGGAATTCTGGCGGCCAGATATTTCGACTTGAAACGCTGAGGCTCGACTGGTTGGGGTTGCCTAATGTGCGTACCATGCACGCCATCGAAGGACACGAGCCCGGGTTTTTTTAGGATCAACATGAGCCAAGGTCTGGCTGGTACGCCGTTGGGTACTACCATTTGAGAATACGAACGGAACCTTTTAAATTGTCGAACGAATCTATGTGTATTACAATACCCATATTTTCCTTGCAAATACTAATCTCAACGTGGTAATTGATTTATGACGAGTTGTTGAATTAGAGTGAGTTTGTGATATAGTGATCTCAACGTGGATTTCACATTTCATGGTATCCCTAGTAAGTTTTCCAATGCAAATTCAAATTTATAAGATGAACAATATGTAGGTGAGAAAACTTTGTATATATCAAGCATATGACCACACACACACACACACAGAGACACACACGCACGAACACAACAACAATCCAATAAGTATAGTGCATCTATTTTTCCAAACCATGCATGTATGACACGAATTCAAAAATACTCCTTCTATTCCTAAATATTAGTCTTTTAGAGAGTTCAACAAGTGACTACATACGGAGCAAAATGAGTGAATCTAGACTCTAAAATATGTCTATATACATCCGTATGTGCCAGTCCATTTGAAGCCTCTAAAAAGACTAATATTTAGGAACAAAGGGAATAAAATGTAAGACATCCATGGTCCTCAGTTCAATATTTAAAATGAACATGAAACTGAAACATGAATATTAAGTCTAGTACTACAGTACATGCAAATGTTGTGTTTAGGCGGAGCTACGATTGTCGGGGGTCAACCCCTCGACCTGAGATAAAATTATGGAGCTCTGTTTAGGGTTGTTTAGATTATATTTGTCCCCACCCTCCCAACCACCGATTGGTTATGCACCCCCACCCCTCCTCCCCGGGAGAATATCATGTGCCCCCATACCTTAGATGCTATATGCCTATACGAGTTGCTTAGAGCTTGTAGATCTGAGATATAGCAGCTCACATGATGTGTCTTAATATTTTTGCAGGAAACCTTGATGAGTTTGAGAATTGCACACAATTTGTACAAAAACTACTTAGATGCCCTTTGATCCCATATCCAACGACCTCGAAGCTCGTATCACCGTAGCATCTAAGATGAAGGAGGACATCGTATTCTCTTGTATGTAAGAATATCATGTGCTACCACACCATAGATGCTTTGGTGATACAAGCTCTTCGGAGGCGTTGGATTTGTGACCCAACACCTCCTCGGTGGTTCGAATGGTTTTTTGCAGAAAAGCCCCAAAAGAGTTCGGCCACTGCTTACAAGCACAAAGACTGCTCAGATGCCATTGGATCTCAGATCAAACAACCTCCAAGCTCGTATCACCGTAGCATCCAAGCTGTGATAGCACCTTATGTTTTCTCGCACGGGAGAGTATGAGGTGCTCCCGCACCGTAGATTCTATGGTGATACGAGTTCACTGAGATCTAACGGACCACAGTAGGAGGTTCGAATGTTTTTGCAATATACGGCTGATAGAGTTTGGGAAATGCGCAGATAGTAAAAGTACTACGCATGTGCCATCTGATCACTGATCATACGACCTAGATGCTCATATCACCGTAGCGGGTAATTAAGTTATGGGGAGCACCTAATATGAGCACCGGGGAGCCGTTGGATCGAAGATGCAGCGACACACACGAGGCCTGAATGTTTTATTTGCAAAAAAAACTTTGGAGAGTTTGGAAATTGTGCATAATTACATAGACTACTCCCAAGACATTGGATCTCACTTCCAACGGTGTATAAACTCATATCACCATAGTATCTAAGCTGCGGGGTGGATGTGATATTCTATGCCGCTGTCATTTTTGTTCGTAAACTTGCAAAAAACATGTAACCCATGCCGTTACTTGTCTAACCGCGCAAAGTGTTTGTTCAAAAAAACCATCCTACACTGAAATATCGGAACAACACACGGGGGTCCCACTTGTCATTAATCAAATTTGGACCTAAAACTAACAAGTCTGAAAGACGAGATTCAAATTGGCAACCTGGACTACAAATCGTAAGTCGATAGCCTGAAAAAACAAACGGTTGTTGGCTTTGTCCCATAACTTGATTTTATACAGTACTTGCATTGAGTAGAGTAGAGGGAGTTGTCTCACTTACTGGTGGGTCCCAGGTCTGCGATCTCAATCTCTCTTCTCTCCATCGTCTAACCTTTGCATGGGCACACACGAAGAGCGGCGCTAGCTTGCCGTGGTGTTATTACAACTAAAAAAAACTAGGAAAATAGAAGAATCGCCTAGAACAAGAGAAGTTGTGGCTGGTCGAGACGGGGCTAACCAGATCTATCCTCCGTGCCATGTTTGCATGATGAAGCTGTGTGGCTAGTGGGGTGTTTTCGACCGACTGGCTGGGTCCGAGTTTGAACCATAGGTACTACGTCTGATACAGTATATTTTTACACACACATTTTTCCTCCGTGCCGAGACGTGGCACACTCTACCGCGCGGTTTCGGGGTCCTCCCGGGTGGTGCACGCATATATTCTTCCTGACGTGGGACGCCCTACCGCGCGTTTTCTGGGTCCTCCTTGATCGTAGCGCCGAAGCAAGTAAATGAGTCGTCAAATCACAAAAGACCACCTTTCCCGCTGAGTACATCAGTGAAGCACGGTGGCTAGCTAGTTGGGCTAGTTCGACCAATTAGCTAGGCCGCCGCCACATTTTTTTCACCCCTTTTTTTATCTACTTGCCAGCAGGTAAATTTAAATATCCACCACGGCATTCCTTTGGTGTTTGGGTGCGGCAGGATTTTTAATTTTTTGATTGAAGGGAGCAGGCGCGGCAGGATTTTTAATTTTTTTATTGATGGGAGCAGGCGCGGCAGCAATTAGTCACGATGACTCCGCCTGTAAAAACCCACTGCTCCCTGATGTGAGAAGTCGTCGACTGGTGTTTTACCGTGGTGAAAACCAAAAGATTCCTCGCTCCCTCCGCCTTCCCGTAGATTGCATTGCCTTTCAGCCGTTTCGCCCCCTTTGCTTCCTCTCCCCATTGCTTCTACCTGGTGCCATGGCAGCGCAGCAGATCACAGAGTCCGAGGTGAAGCGCCTGACACTGGCTCCCGTCGACCGGGAGCGGGCTCTGCGAGCGGTTGCACCCTGCATCACCAACGTCGTGCACCTCGAGAAGCAGAGGGACTTCGGTGGTGTTTAGGCGCCCTCTGCATGGGCATGTCCATGTCTCGGCACAACATGACCGTTGGATCAAACTCAGACGGTGCAGATCAGTCACTGTAGCACAAAGCGTGTGGGTGTGTTTGGTTGCATTCTCATCTCAATATAGTTGTTTCCTCTTCATGTATTTTTGTCAACCTACTAGTGTGGACTCATGCACCCTTCATGCACTCTGCCAAACACCAAAAAGTGAGTCGAGAAGGGAACTTTTGCTCCCATCCCGTGCACCCTTCATACACGCTGCCTAGCACTATTCGTGCTTCATATGGTTCATGTTTCATGGAGTACTGTAGCACCGTACTCTCCGTGTGCTGTGGACCTAGTTCTGTTAACATTGATCTCACCGTTCATTCTCGACCGGACAGTCGAAAAGGCGATACTATGTTACATATAGGAGTAGTTGACATGCGCACAACATCATTTGTTATCGTAATATCTTACTACACTAGCAACAAGATTGTGTAGTACTGATGTATGAACCACTGCACATGCCTAGTAGTAGGAGCACTATGTATGTTCAAGTGGCTGCCGTGTTTCGCACTCCTCCGTCGTAAGAGTGGAAACACTTATTGTAATCATTTTTTTCTTTAGAAAAACAGTGGACACGCTCTACCATGCGGATCCTCCTCCATCCATGCACTAAATTACTAACTTTCGCCGACGTGTGGGACAGCCAGCACCTGGGTCCACCAGCCATGTACCAAATTACTCCATAGTAGAGTGACGGTAGACTACCCCGATCGAACCGCCGTAGTAATGCCCAATGAGCCGTCAAATCACAAAACCCCCTCCTTTCTAGCAGTAAGTTGGACGGACGAAGCAACCATCATTTCACTCTTCTCTCTCAGCTTCCTCTCTTGAAGAAAACCCCACTCGCTTCACTTCTCCCTCATCTCGTTCCTCCTTTCACTCTTCTCTCTCAGCTTCCTCTCTTGGATGGACGTCGGAGCACCGGCCGACGTGATGTCTATGGCTCTAGCCAAAACCGCCGAGGCTCATGGTACGAAGAAGCGCAAGCACCCCGCCGAGACTACCACAGACAAGCTCAAAGCCATCGCCCTGTCCAAGCCCCCCTCTCCGGGATCCCTCATTAAGCAAGTCCAGGTAATGTCTCTTGTTGACGATCTTTTTCTCGATCTTGATCGTGTTTTTTCTTCTAACACGCAGTACTAGTACTGGTAGTACAACTTTCTGGGTGATCTTGCATGTGATTTTAGTGTGCCAAATGACGGTTCTAAATTCCTCTTTTGACCAAAACATGCGAGAGGTTGACACTGATTTCTTATAGATTACTTTCAACTACTCCCTCTGTCCCAAATTTCTTGTCTTAGATTTGTCTAGATACGGATGTATCTAATACTAAAATGTGACTTGATACATCCGTATCTAGACAAATCTAAGACAAGAATTTTGGGACGGAGGGAGTACTTTATGAACATCAATGCTACCTTTTAAGAGGGTATATTTGCCTCAATAACTTGTGTTATGGATATTGCATGTAATCCCTCTGCTCTCATGCCTTTGAAGACATGTTCTAGTGTCTTTGTTCACTCATTTTTGTGCGTATATGTAGTCATATATGGAGTATAATATCGAAAATCATCTTATATTTCTGAATGGAGGTAGAAATAAAATATGGTTTCTGTTTGAATTAGAACCAGGTCCGCGGTGGAGATGAAGTTCTCAAAGTCATGCCGTGTGAACTGGAAGACCTGATGATGACTTCTGCTGCTGAACTATCCAGTTGCTGTGTCCTTGTCGCCACGTGTCCAGAACTAGTGTTTTCCTTTAGCATTGTTGTCAGGCGTGTTCTCGAGGCTATACTTGACCACAACAATTTCCTGGCTGTGCCTTCGATTACGAAGGGTGTGGTTCTTGTAAAGCTTCCCAACAAATCTGATGCGGCATGTCTTCATCATCATGTTTATGAGTGGAAAGACCACTCTGTTAGGTTCTCCAAGGTTGATAAGATGGTGATGGTGCATGTAGACATCTCACACGAAGTCCATGGCCTAGTCAGTTATGTGGGGTACATCCCGTAGGTCGGTGGCAAGAAATAGTCTGCAGAGTTTAGTTAGTGCAACTTTGCTTGTCTATAGTAAGTACTATTGTTCAGTACTTGATTTGTGTTTGTGAACCCTGTATTGTTTATTAGTACTACCACTTTTGGTGTGTGGTCAGTCCTGAGAACGGTCTATGTTAATGTTTGTCCACTCAATTCAGTCTGTATATTTTGAAGTATCCAGATCATATTTTTTGTGAGGACGGTTTATCAATTATGGTTACACTCCAATATCTGTATGCATTGCAGGGTTTATCGCACCCACCAGGATTTCCAGTCCCATGGATGTTCGGTCCATATGATTTGTCATGACCTTTGGACTGTCCTGCTTGTGGGAGTAGGCGGGGCCCCTGCATGCCACGCGTAGTTGGACGATCAATCTTCTGTTTAGTACTTCAACATAGTGATTTCCTGGTAAGGATTCACTCATGTCACATCAAGTAAATCTTATTGATTTACTATCTAAATCTTATTGATTTAATGTCATGTTTTCTTTCTTTTCCTGCAATTTGACGATGCAGGTTCTGCCATGTGACATTCATCACAGAATAAACCGTTTGGTTTGCTCTACGATGGCTATTTTTGCAGGTTTCACTAATTATGTCGTGTCAGTAATGAAGGCACTATCCATCACTTATATTACTGGAAAAATTGGATCAGTCTGTTGTCTGAGTACAAGTTGAATCCCTATGATGAACTGTAGTTTGGTTTAACAAAAACGCCACAATTAGTCCTTCTCGCATTTAAAAGAAATGAAGAAAAAAAACAGGATCACGGTCACGGATCCTAGTCAAGTTAGAAAGCTGAGCATAGCAGACTAGACACGATCGCCGCTGTCTCGCACAGATCGAGCATCGGCAGTTGCTCTAGCACTGACAGCGGCAGCAGCTCAGTCTGATCCAGCTGAGGATTGGGCACCGACCGCGTCAGCGGATCAGTCTGATCTACCGGAGGATCAGGCATCGACACCGGCACCTGCTCCGACACCGGCACCAGCTCTACAAGGAGCACCATCTCCGGCAGCAGCAGCGGCTTCGGCTCCTGCACCAACACTTGCACTTGCATCTGCTCCGGCCCGTGCAGTTGCATCGGCAACAGACTGGGCTGCAGTTCACACTTCATATACCAAAGTCCTTACAAAAACCGACATGTCCACCTTCTTGGTAAGCATTGGCCGCCCAAGTGCTTCGTTCTTTTTTCTTTCCATGTTGTTTCACGTGATTCACTATGTTGATCTAACTGTTTGGGTATGTCTTTTTGTTTGCAAACAGAGAATTCCTAGAGCAACGAGGGAGTCGTTCAACAATCCGGGCGACTGCGGCCAAGTTTCTCTTACCATGCGCAGCCTTGGTGTGAATGAACCTGCTCAATATACCATAAGTACAAAGGATGGTCGCATGATGATTGATGCTAAAGGATGGTCAAGGTTCAAATCTAAATCATATCTTGCGGTAGGGGATGATGTCAAAATCGATCTTTCTCGGCAAGGAGAGCTGGTCCAAATCAACTTTGAAATTCTTGAGTAGCAGCACGCAACTGCCGAACTGATCTATCCTCCGAGAGATTTTGATGTAATAATCTGGCATGGTGAAACAAGTGTCCTGTGTGTATAAGTAGTACAACAGTATTATTTATCACATGGTATATCGTTGATAGAATTGCAACTTTGATTGCTAGTTAGGAACTGTCATCCGATTTCATTCCAATAGCTGTTGTGCTTTATTCAATTTTGTGTATTCGCCTTGCGACAGCATCTAAAACCAGTGTCGTACCGATCGCTTGCAATATGAAAAGCGCCAAGGTAGAACACATGGGCCCCCAAACATGCAGGGTCGGCCTGCGGCCCAAAGTCCAGAACCGTGAGCCTATCTGAGTATTATATTCTCAGTTGAACCCCCATAATGCCCGTGCGTTGCAGAGGGAGTATATTTCTCGGCAAGTTGAGCCTGTGATATAAAAGATTTGTATATTTCTTTACAGAGGGAGTATCTCTCTGTCAAAAAATATATTTATGTGTAACTAGTTACTCCTGTCTTTCTACTTCCTTCCGCTGATATGTGGGGCAACCGGCAACAGGGTCCATGTGCCATATGCACAAATTAGAGTGCACAACTTCACGATAGACACACCCCGGTCGTAGCACCGCAGTAATGCCCAATGAGCCGTCAAATCACAACCCCCCCCCCCCTTTCCAGCTTTAGCAGTAAGCTGGACGGACAAAGCGGCAATATTTCACTAGGCCTGAATCCCCTTCTCCCTCGTCTGCTTGTTCAGAGAAAACCCCCTCTCCGCGATTGCATAGGGTTTTCTCATGGAGAGCCAGGTACGAATTCTTCATCCATCCCCGATAAATCCAAATCCCTTGGTCGCAGGTAACGCTAGGATGGCATCTGTCGCCGTTGATGCATTTTTCTTCCTACTGAATCTAGTGTGTTTCATTTGTAGTGCCCAAAGTGAGAGTACCCTACAGGTTTCTGCGCCCTTGGTGAGACGCCACACTTGTTCCTTCTCATCCTAACACAGCATTTTGAAACGCGCACAGTATGTTCCTAGAATCCTCTTTTCTATCCGGGAGGGTGGGGGTTTTTTGAACATGTTGTGTTCTCATATTATTTTTCCTGGAGTGTATTATTTGCTCTACCAGAACACATGTACTCAAGATGCTCGACCTTGCCATAACTGAATACACTAGTTTAATGGTCACAGTGAAGACAAGCCATGGATATAAGTTCCGAGTTGGGTTCATGAACCAAGAAGATCACTGCTTTTTTTATGGCCGAACTTGGATAAACTTTCTCATGTGTTACGGACTGAAAGTTGGTGCACGAATGTTGATGGAAATAGCAGAACCTGGTCTCATCTTCACTGCGATCTTCCACCCCGACGTTGTTCCAATTGTTCATCCATGTTAGTTTTGTATCTGGTTCTTGCTTGTTGCCTCGATTACTTCTTAATCCACCTATTCTGTCTAACTAATCACAATTTAACTTTAGAAGTAGCAACAAATCTCTCACGAAGATGCTACTTCTAACTAATATTTTCTTATAATTGGTGGCACGTGTAGGTTTTTCAGAGTTAAGCAGTTTGTTCGTTTGTTACTCTGTAATAACTCGGCTGTTACTAATGGCACTGAAGTTGACTGGATCGACATCCACAAGTTCCTACACTTTATTGATCGTCTTGAGGTCCTTGTGGGGCATTTCAATGGTGGAAGGCCACATGGGATATGTGTGCCACTGCTGCACTCATTGAACAGGTCCAACTGTGTCGAGAAACTTATGGTACGAGCTGTTTATGTTATATATGTTGTTCATAAACTATTGCTTATACACAGTTTTACAGCTGTGATCTTCTTGAAACAGGAACTGTCGAGTTCTATTGTTCCTATACAGATGCCTGACCATGGTCGGGTCAGACTTGCGCTTGGTCACAACATGATGTTTATGTCGACCTACTCAATTCCCCTTGGATATGAAAAGATACTTATTCATGGGTGGTCTCAAATAATGAAGGCCCGTCCATCTTGGAGAATAGGACAGAAGATTATGTTCATGCTTTTCCATGGCTCTAAAGCGAATATCCTGTTTATTGACCATGTTGCGAGATGAAGCCGCTTTCAGAAGGTTGTGGATGCGCGGGGTGGCGCCTGGGCCTTGTCCTGGGGCTTGGCGGCCTCACCCTTGGTTAACTGTAGGCAAAGTAGCACTGGTCGAGGCATGCTTTGTATGGTTGAACCTGTATGAGTACTCATACTGCTTTCAGCTTTGGTTGTTAAGTGCCCCTGCTGGTTTCAGTTAAGGTTGTTAAGTACTCCTGCTGCTTTTACAGTCTGTCGTGTTTCTTCAGTCCTGTCTTCCTCCAGCCGCCAAAACCAAACCAGCGCCGGCAGGGCCGCCTTCTTCGGCCCCCCTGCGGCTGCCTGCGCCTCAGCGCACGCATCGCCGCCCCACCGTCTCCTAAATTGTTAACGCCAATGTCCTCCGCGCGCTTTGGTGCGCTCGCCGCGGCGCCGCCCTCTCGCGTTGTCAACATGGTCAACAAACAACGGGAATTGGAAGAAGTACGTAGAGAGGATGACAGTAGGGCCCACCACGTCAGCGTATGGAAAAATAAAATGCTTCCTCCTAGTGTTTTCCTGACATCTGGGACCCACGACATTGTGAGCGTATATAGTCAATAGACAAGAGAACAGCACAAGATCGGCTGACACCTGGGACGTAGCTACTCGAGCAGTATTTTTTTTGTTTGGTATTGTTGAGACGGAGCAGGGTTTGAATTGGGCTGTGGCCCGTCTAGCCCAGGCTTATATTTTATCTTCACCATGTGACCAGCCCAGCTATTTTTTCTTTGTGAAAATGAGCCTAGTTTATTTTTTCTGAAGAATACCCAATCCAAGCCTACTTATTTTTCGATGCCCTGATGGGCTGCAACTCTTTCAAGACGCCTGCAAATCTTAAAAGTAATATGAAATGGGTTGTAAATATAAAAACAGATGACAAATTGGCAATTACTTTATAATTTCTGATTTTTTCACATTTTCATATTCCTATTTCACTGGGCATTAACCTAATTTAAATATATTTTCAAAGTACTTTAAATCTAGCTCGACATTTTGGTATTAAAAATAGTTTGGAACCCACAGAAATATGCGAAATTGGCCCTGGCCAACCAAAAAACGACTACAATAAATTGCATAATAAGTTGCCATGAGCTATATATAAATTATTAAAAAAAGGGAGTGTCTGACTTCTAGGCCTATTTAGTTGACGCGTATGCAAGATTTTTTTAGTTATTATATACATCAACGAACGATTCTAGCAGATGTAACCGTTGGATGTCAATCCAACGGTCGTCGTGTTTCTTCAATCTCTGATCTTCTTGCTCCAGCCACCAAAGCAGCGCCGACGGGACCGCCTACTCCCGCCTCCCGTGGCCGGCTGTGCTGCCGCGCAGGCCTCAGCGCCCCCTACTACTCCCACCGCTGGCCAGGGCATCCCTCTACTCACCCACACCCCCTGTTATTCTGCGGCGACGACAGCCTCACACCGCAGCCGAACCGGTGAACCCTCGTACTCCTCTCCGCGCGGGCTTCCACTGCCGCGTCTTCCCCGGCTCCGTGTCGTCCCCTTCCTAGGCCTCATCGTCGTCCATTGCCGTGGTGCTCTTGGCGCGGCGTGGTCAATGTGGTCAACGACCGACTTCCATCGGAAGAGTACTGTACGTGGAGAGGCTGACAGCTGGGTCCACAGCAGCCGCAAGGAAGTTCCTCCTTATTACGCGGAAAATAATTATTCCTCCACCTGACAGCAGGGACCCACCGGACGGGCCACCAGTATTTCACGAGAAAAAAC
>NC_041390.1:481754211-481801076 GCF_002162155.2 Triticum dicoccoides | reverse complement strand
GCTGTCAGCTCGGACCCACCGGAAGTGCCTCCTTATTACGCACAAAAAATGAATACCCCCTGCTAGCTAGGACCCACCTTGGTGGGAGGCTGACTTGTGGGCCTACTAAGTTGACTGGGACGGAGGCCTTTGTCAACTTTAGTCAATATATGAACGATTCTAGCTCAAGTGGTCGTACGATGTCCATCCAACCGCCGTAGTGCTTCTTCAACCTCTGTTCTTCTTGCTCCAGCCACCCAAAGCAGCGCTGGTCGTGCCGCCTGCTCCTGCCGCCCATGGCCGGCTGTGAGACCGCGGAGGCCTCACCGCCCCCTACTACTCCCACCGCTGGCCAGGCCATCCCTCTACGCACCCACACCCCCTGTTATTCTGCGCCAACGGCAGCCTCACACCGCAGCCGAACGAGTGAACCCTCATACTCCTCTACGCGTGGGCATCCACTGTCGTGTCTTGCCCAGCTCCGTGTCGTCCCCTTCCTAGGCCTCATCGCCGTCCACCGCCCTGGTGCTCTCGGCGTGGCGTGGTCAACGTGGTCAAGGAATGGCTTCCATCGGACGTGGACTGTACATGGAGAGGCTGACAGCTGGGTCCACGGCCGCAGCAAGGAAGTGCCTCCTTATTACGTGCAAAATAATTATTCCTCCACCTGACAGCGGGGACCCACCGGACGGGCCACCGTATTTCGCGGAAAAAAACATTTCCCCTTGACTGCTGGGACCCACCAGCTAGATCTTCGCACGCAAGGAAGTGCGTCCGAAAAAACGATTCGCCCCCCTGACTGCTGGGACCCACCAGCTACATCTTCGCACACAAGGAAGTGCGTCCGGGCAAAAAAAATAAAACGATTCCCCCCCTGACTGCTGGGACCTATCAGCTACACCTTCGCACACAAGGAAGTGCGTCTAGGCAAAAAAACAAAAACAAAATGATTCGCCCCCCTGACTACTGGGACCCACCAGCTACATCTTCGCAAGCAAGGAAGTGCCTGACAGTCGGGACCCACCTGGTCGAAGCGTACGTAGCATTGTTATTCTGGTCGCGAATGTGTACGTACATATATACTGGTCGATGTAGAGGTGCGCACGTGTCGTAGTAGAGGCGCGTACGTGTCGTAGTAGAGGCATGCACGTAGCATGTACACGTACGTACAGCGGCCAGGGTGCAAGAAAGAAAATACGGCCACATACGTACATACAGGCAGGGTCTCGAACGCCTACTCGTGCATACGTACGGCCAGGGCTCATGTACATGGCTTGGTCGGAACGGAGAAACAGCGTTGTCATCGTGTTCATGGGGAGGTAACGGAATGCGTCAGGTTCATGGGGATGCAACGGAATGAGTCGTGTTCATGGGGAGGCAACGAAATGCGTCGTGTTCATCGGGAGGCAACGGAACGCATGGGAGCCAACCGGCTGGGTTGGAACGGAATGCGTGGTCATGTTCATTGGGAGGGCTTGGACGGAATAGTCGATGGAAACGAGGCCTGGCGTACCGCAAAACGGAGGAAACGGCCTTGTGTTCGACCGACCACGTTCGAAACGGGGTCCTGTTCATCGGGAGGGGTCTGGCATACCGCAAAACGGAGGAAACAGACCTCCTACGGTCGAAACGGGGTCCTGTTGATCGGGAGGGGTGTGGCGTACCACAAAAGGGAGGAAACGGACTTGTGTTGGAGCGCTACGGTCGAAACGGGGGTACTGTTGATCAGGAGGGGTGTGGCATACCGCAAGACGGGACTCCACGGGATACTGTTCATCTCCACCGTCGACCTCCTCCAGCCTCCACGGGCTACCGTCGACTTCCTCCAGCCTCCACGGGCTCCTGTTCATCCAGCCTCCACCGCGCGCTACTCCACCGGCTATTGTTAAACCACCCCTCCATGGACACCCCTCCATCGTCTACTGTTCATCCAGCCCTCCACACCACGGGGTCCTGTTCATCCAGAGACAATGCCACCACTTATTGTTCATCCAACCCCCCCCCCCCGCAACACTCACTGTTCATCCTAAAGGCAGCATCGATCGGCTTCAGTTAGCAGCAGTAGCAAAGGAATCGCTCGATCGGGTTCAGTTAACAGCCATCGATCGATCGCTCGAGTTCAGTAACGCGTAGCCTGCAGTGCAATCGCTCGGGTTCAGTTAGAGCCCAACCCCTCGCTCGGGTTCAGTTAGAGCCAATGCCTCGCACACACGCGCGTATGTGTACGAGAGAAACATGCATCGCTCGGCCCCCGACCTCCCACCATAACCGGGAACTCCCCGAAATTTTCCTCCCCCTCGCTTCTACCACGGTTTTTTCCATCATGGACGGCCCAAA
This sequence comes from Triticum dicoccoides, assembly GCF_002162155.2. NCBI lineage: Eukaryota > Viridiplantae > Streptophyta > Magnoliopsida > Poales > Poaceae > Triticum > Triticum dicoccoides. Next base: position 481,798,760 of record NC_041390.1, on the reverse strand, counting down.
GAATGTCATGCAGCTGCGTCTCCGACCCGCCCAGGATGAAAAGCCCATTTTCTGTCATGATTTTTTGTCATAGAAGTAGGAGCCCACCACATCTATGATGATACTGGGTTTTGTCACAATTATCGTCATAGAAGTGTCATATGTATGACAGAAAAAAAATTCATTCGGCCCAAAATGTCACGGATGTGTACTTTTTTTTTGTAGTGCACTACTGCGCCATTTCTTCTTCCTCCGAATCAACGACGGCCACACCTCGGGGTGCGCCAACTTCGTCGCAACCGGCAAAGCCAACGTGATCTCGAAGGCCGGCAAGAAGGCCGATGGCTTCAGGAGCAAGTGGGTCATGATGGATGCTAAGTGCATCCACCCATGGTTGAAGCTGCCGACAGAGATGCCCCAGTCTGACGAGGGGTGGTCCCGCGCGAAGCTTACTGATGACCGGGTGAAGGTCGTGCTGGAGAAGATGACCGTCGACTTGAGGCCGGGCAATGCGAAGGCGGCGAAGCTGGCGGGGGCCATTCTCCTGAGGGAGTTCCTGACGCTGCGGGTGGCTCCTCTCCAGGCGCGCTCCGCCCCTTGTGGACGCTCGAGAATGGAGAGGACAACCTTCGCGTGAGTCCGGAGGCTTTGTCTGAAGAGCAGTTGGCCGTGGCTCTCCACCTTTTGGTCGGGGACGACCAAGAGTATCTGCCGAGTGCCCACGCTCCCTTGTTCCTTCGGAAGGACAGGGCGCTGGTCGTGGCCGCCATGCCCACCTTTGACGGGCGCGGCCTAGTGCCGCCGGCGCCCTCTAGAGTCCCGGTGGCAACGACGACGGTGGACGTGTCTTTTGGCGATTCCCGCAGGGATGGGGAAGATGAGGATGATGAGGAGCATGACTCGGAGGCGACCCCCGAGGGAATTGGGGAGACCTTTCCCTTGCGACATCCTCTGCACCTTGCCTGATGATGATGACGAGGCCGGCGTCCACCCAGAGAGGGAGGAGCCGCTCGTGGTTCCGACGAAGGGCAGGTTGGCGCTGCTCCCCTGGGCGACGCTCCTGCCTCGACACCGCCCGGAGCTGCTTCAGGTCCATCTGCTGCCCCTGCTTATGCTCCTGGAGCCCGCGTGACTGCTCCTCGGGCCGCGAGGCTTTCCGGCTTCAGGCTTACGAAGCGGAGGGACTACTCTGCGGTGGACCAGTAAGTCTTCTTGTCCTGCCTTGTTCTTACTTCTGCTGCTCGTCCTTGACTCTTCTTCGTTGTGCAACTAGGCCGACGCCTTTGGCGAAGAAGAGAGAGGGGGATGAGGTGGGACCGCTCGAGCCCAAGTCGCCTCCTGCGGTCGCACCCCTCTCGATGGACAAGGGCAGCAACGGCGCTCGTGCTTCTTTAGCCCGATAATCCTCGCGAGGCTTGGTGGAGCATCCTTGGGAGGAGTCATCCCCCGAGGCCCCGCTGGCTCCGGAGGTGCCAGCGTCCGCCTCGAGCGCTGGGTTCCCCAAAGCTCAGGAGCTTCTGGCTTCCCAGGCCCTGGTGATGACGTCGCCTCCTCCTCCTGCTGCCACATTGCTGTCTCCGGGTTCTTCCGCCTCTCCTGACGCCCTGGAGAGCGCTCTTTCTGTGATGGCCCTACTACGAGAAGATCTTCAAGGCACCGACCGTCACCTGGTGGCCGGGCGCCTAGAGCTGGTCTTTGGCTAGCTTCATTCTGATGTGTCTGTCCGGGCGATGCTGAGCCAGGCTGTTGTCGACTCCGAGAAGGACAGAGAGGCCATCGCTCAAGCTGCGGCCGCCCACGAGGTGGCGCTGAAGGATGCCGGGGCCGCCCAAGACCGCTAGCGGTCACTAGAGGCCGAGATGGAGACCGTGCGGAGGGAGCGTGTGAAAGAAGCCCAAGGCCGCAAGGCGGAGGAGGAGAAGATGAAGGTCTGAGAGGACGTCGTCAAGGATCGCGATGCCGAACTAGAGTAGCTGGCGAAGGCGTAGGCCGCGGAGCGCAGCCAGCTAGAGGAGCTGGAGCAGAAGCTGAACGCGGAGAAGGCCGAACTTGACGTCAAGGCAAGGGTCCTGGCTGAGGACCGCGCGGGCTTCAAGCTCCTTGAGGAGAGGTCTTGGACGGCGCTGCAGTCACACTACGAGAAGGGCTTGGAGGATCCGCTGGCTGCCGACGACGAGGGGCTCGTCCAGTCGCTTCCTTATCTGGTCGGTGCGCTGGAGGACGTTGTGAGCGGCATCGACCCCGTGGCGGACGAAGAAGCCCGCGATCTTTCCTCGGCCACGCTGACGCGCGTCTTCAGCCACCTCCATCTCCGCGATCCTTCCACCCGCCTTGACGAGCTGCTGGAGCCTGTGAAAGATGAGCATTACGAGGCTGCTGCTGCAGCTGTGCAGGGTCAGCTGGAGGCCCTGCTGAAGAGGTTCCGTGCCTTCGCTCCCGCGCCGCTGACCGGCGGTGCTACTGATCCTACAACTCCGGCTGGTGGTATAGGTGAAGACGATGCCGTTGGACAATAAGCATCCCTTGTAGGCGATGGCGGTGTCCAGGGATGATGGGACAACTCGCTGGCGGCTCCTTTCCTATTTTAGTTTCTGCAATATGCACCATGCCTCGTGGAGGCATTAAACTCGCGTTTGGTTTCAAGAGAACAATATGTATTGTAATAGTTGCTTCGAAATTCTGTGATTTCCTTCCCATTGATTTACGTTCTACGTTGGCAGGGCCCGACCCCACGCATACCTCAGCCGTCATTGGGCCGTCCGGATCACCAGGACGGACCAAGGAGTGAGGGGCTACGTAATCAGTTAGGCTCCTGAGTCGCGATGCTTAGGAGTCCCCCTTGATGTGCAAATAGCCTATAGAAAGGAGATATGGGAGTAGGCCTAGTGTTCTAGGGGCCCGACCCCGCGCATACCTCAGCCGCCATTGGGCCGTACGGATCACCGGGATGGACCAAGGAGTGAGGGGCTACGTGACCAGTTAGGCTCCTGAGTCGCGATGCTCAGGAGTCCCCCTTGACGTTCGAACGACCTTCGTACCTTGGCTCCGCTTGGGAGGGCACGCGACGACCAGGTCCGAGGGACCTGGCAGGGTGGTGTGCGCTTGGGCGTGACCCACGCGCAACCCCCGTGCCCAGCCCCCTCGCGCGACTCTCCCTAGGGGAGGTGTTGCGATGGGGCCAGACACTAAGCTCGAAGGGTCCCTGAGGTTGATACGACCGTGAGGAAGCCCTCGGTTGTTTATCACCAGCACGGACCATGGCGCTTCCACACTTGCACAGGCAGAGCTGCTCCTCAGCAGTGTCGACTGCCAGCGCGAAGCATGATGCTTCCACTGGTACATGGGAGGGGACTCCCTACCGCGGAGAGCCCCCGGGGCGTGAACAGTCCCGCCCTGTCACGTGGCCTACATGGTAGGGCCAGACGAGGTGTGTCTGGGCACTCGTGAGCCAGCACGGGACTCATGAGGCCCTACCTCAAGGCAGGTTTTGAGTTCCGACAAAACCCTTGAGGTTCAGACACTGGGTGCGCACGAAGATCTCTACCCCTCTCTAGCTCGCGCACACTATGATCTCACGACCTAACTCGACGGACCCAAAGAACAAGAGACACAAGAGTTTATAGTAGCTCGGGCCACCGATGTGGTGTAATACCCTACGCCAGTGTGGTGTGGTGGATTTCCTCTTGGGCTGAGGGTGAACAGTTACAAGGGAAGAACAGCCTCCTGAGGAGAGGTGTTCTTGTGCTTGGTGGACTTGTGTGGTTGTCGATGGTCTCTCTCTCTAGATGAGCCAATCTCTCGATGTCCTCCCCTGGCTGTTGCTTGATGTGGCGCAGGTCACCCACGGTCGGGGAGCGGTCGCGAGTGCCCTGGAAGTTGGTGACGAAGTGGTCGCTCATCTCATCCCAGGAGGAAATCGAGCCCGGGGGCAGGTTTAGGAGCCATGAGCGGGCGTCGTCCTTGAGAGCCATGGGAAACCAATTCGCCATGACCTTTTCGTCGCCGTTGGCCGCCTCGATGCTCAGCTCATAGAGCTGCAAAAAACTCCGCAGGGTCGGGGGTGTCGTCGTAGCAAGGAGGCAGATCCGGCTTGAACTTGCCTGGCCAGACGATGCTACGCAGCTCAGGAGTGAAGGCGCAGTAGCCTGCCGTGGCCACCGGGGCCCGTCGTCGAGGCGGAGCTTCATCTTGGTGCCCCTACGCCGTCACGGCAAGTGGCGCATGGCCCTGCCGTGGCAAGCGATCCTGACGTGGCGGTGCTGGGAGCGGTGGAGCATTTTCTTGTGGACGAGGGATCTCTTGGCAATTTTTTTCTTCGTGCGCGGGCACATGGCACGGTGGATCACGACGCGGGACCGCACATCTTGGAGCGAGGATGCCATCTTGACACGGAGGAGGCGGAGGCGCTCCATGAGCCGCACGTCTCGGTGCGAGGGCGCCATCTTCGTGCGGAGGGGACGGAGGCGCTCCGTGAGCCACATCGCCCGCAGCTAGGGACGGGCGAGGCGGCGAGAGGGATGGTGCAAGAGAGCCCCCCGCGACGCTGACGAGCTCGGCGATGCGGTCCAACCAGTCCTCGTAGAGGTCGTTGACCGGGCGGTAGCGCAGGAGCTTGTGTGCCATGAGCAGCGCGGCCTGCGCGTCCGTGGGGGCACGGCGAGCGTGAGACGATGAGCCGGCTGGAGTCAGCGACGGGGTGATGGTGCGGTCGTCTCGCTGCACGGAGGGGTGCAGTGAGGAAGCTAGCTGCTCGTTTGCCAGCAAGCCGGTGGCGGCGTTGGCGGCGGGCGACGGAGAACGACGGGGAGGCCCGCCGACAGGGGTTGTCTAAGCGACACGGGTGGCGAGGGCGGTGTGGCGCTCAGCGCGGGCTCGGCGAGCATCGGCCATGAACTTGGTGGAGTGGCGAAGCGCGGATTGACGAAGGGGAAAGCTTAGGCGCACCCCTACCTGGCGCGCCAAATGTCGGATTTCAGGTTCCAGCAAAACCCTTGAGGTTCGAACACTGGGGTGCGCACAAAGATCTCTCCGCCTCTCTAGCTCGCGCACACTATGATCTCACGACCTAGCTCAACAAACCCAAAGAACAAGAGACACAAGAGTTTATACTGGTTCGGGCCACCGATGTGGTGTAATACCCTACTCCAGTTTGGTGTGGTGGATTGCCTCTTGGGCTGAGGATGAACAGTTAAAAGGGAATAACAGCCTCTTGAGGAGAGGTGTTCTTGTGCTTGGTGAACTTGTGTGGTTGTCGATGGTCTCTCTCTAGATGAGCCGATATGGTGATGTGATTCGATCCTCCCTAGATGGTGGTGGCTAGTCCTATATATAGAGGCCCGGGTCCTCTTCCCAAATATTAGGCGGGAAGGGATCCCACAACGGCCAATTTGAAGGGGGACAGCTAGTACAAGCTATCCTGACAAAAGATGGTCTTCGCCTGCCAAAGGCTCTGGTGGTGACGCCATCTTAGGCTCCACGGTGACATCCATCCTGCTGTCCTGCTGGTCTTGGTCTTGTTGCACCGATATGGAAACCTTTGCATGATGCCTCGGGACTCCTCGCCTGTGCTTGCCTCTTTAGCACCAAAGAGGAAATGAGGACACTGCGCGCTGGTGCCTGCCTGGCTCTAGTCGTCATGGCTTGCGTCACAGGAACCTCGCGAGGTATCCCTTGCCTTGATCTCTCCGCCCCTCGCGAGCCAGCCTGGTGAGGCCACCCCTGAGGAGGTCTTGCATTGTCCGCCTCACGAGGCTTGGCCCCTCGTGATGGTCTTGAGTGTTTGCTGGTGAAGATGGGTCGTACAGGGCCGCTGATGAAGCCACGCCACGGGCCGCAGGCAGGCAAGTTTGGGGACTGCGGTTCCAAGAACACCGACAGGTCCCACCAAAATGTCTAATGGTCACATTATGAACTAAATCGGTTCGACCAAGTTTTCTGATTCGGTCCCACCGAGTTTGGTGATTTGTTTGTAAGGTTAGATTTTGTGTGGAGGCTATAAATACCCCTCCACCCACTCTTCATTTGCGGAGAGAGCCATCAGAACGTGCCTACACTTCCAACATTCATTTTTTGAGAGAGAACTACCTACTCATGTGTTGAGACCAAGATATTCCATTCCAACCATATGAATCTTGATCTCTAGCCTTCTCCAAGTTGCTTTCCACTCAAATCTTCTTTCCACCAAATCCAAATTAGTGATAGAGAGTTGTGTGTTGGGGAGACTATCATTTGAAGCACAAGAGCAAGGAGTTTATCATCAACACACCGTCTATTACCTTTTGGAGAGTGGTGTCTCCTAGATTGGTTAGGTGTGACTTGGGAGCCTCCGACAAGATTGTGTAGTTGAACCAAGGAGTTTGTATGGGCAAGGAGATCGCCTACTTCGTGAAGATCTACCCTAGTGAGGCAAGTCGTTCGTGGGCGATGGCCATGGTGGGATCGACAAGGTTGCTTCTTCGTGGACCCTTCGTGGGTGGAGCCCTTCGTGGACTCGCGCAACCGTTACCCTTCGTGGGTTGAAGTCTCCATCAATGTGGATGTACGATAGCACCACCTATCGGAACCACGGAAAAAATCTTCGTGTCTCCAATTGCGTTTGCATACTCCAATCCCATCCCTTTACATTCTTGCAACTTGCATGCTTTACTTTCCGCTGCTCATATACTTGTGTCATGCTTGCTTGATATGTATTGTGAATGTTTAAACTTGTGCTAAAACTCTACCTTAACTTGAGGAGAATAAAAACTGTAACTTTTCTTTGTTAGGAGTCTATTCACCCCCCTCTAGACACCTCTTCTCGATCCTTTCAGCGCTGTAATCTGTTTCGGTGATCACTTTGATATTGTGAAGGAACAAACCTTCACCTCATGGCATGTTTCATCTCTTCCCAAGTGTCAATGTGGTCAAGGCCTAGCAGCAGATGATTTTCTTGCAATTTATTCCACCAAGTGGGTGCATAACCAGAAAAGTCAACACAAGCAACTCTCTTCGGATCAGCAAGGTTATGGATATGAAAAATCTGATCACACTGCTCTTCCAAATCAAAATATGCATTGGGGTCTTCCTTTCCCGTGAACTTGGGGACATGCAACTTGATTCTTGCTATGTCATCTCGACCATCTCGATCATGACGTTCTGCACGACGCCCATCTTCAGCAGCACGACGGTATGGGACACCATCATAATCATCAAAGTCATCTCCATGACCACGAGAAACACGCTCATGAGGGTCATAATAGTGCCCACGAGGACCATGGCCTGGCCTCGAAGTTGTCCTCCTCACTGGCCTCCATGAGCAGTAGCACCACACCCATGAGCAGCAGCCACATGTCCACCATAGCTATTGTTATCATCTTCCAAGGCACCGTCAACAGCAGCATGCGCGGAATTCTCATCCCCAACTTCCTCAAGTGGGTCAATAGGGTGTTGTTGGTGTCGAACCCTATCGCCACCTGCTGGAGGCCGCTCGTGAAACATCCTTCCAAGGTTTCGAACCATGTTTCGTAATTCCTGAAAATCAGCACGTGTGACCGGGGCATCTTCTTCCCCATGGTTTTCTCCATGAACACTCGATCTAGATACTGCCATGTTAGTAAGGACAAAAGTGGAATAGGATAACTTTGTGGAATCACACAACCTCACCTCTTAATCACCAAAGTTCTTATGAGTTCACATCAGATTGTGCTTCTCCTGAATGTGTTAAAGCGATTGAAAGACATGGATCAAAGAACTAGCTTCAGTTTTTGGTGGAGCTCGGTGGGGTAAACAAAAAGGATATTATGCTGAAATCAAGTTGATGAAAACCAAGAAAATGTGAGAATAGATCTACTGCACCTTTGCACCAAGATTGAGAAACACACAACAGACAAACTTCTGAAATTTTTTCTACCAAGCTGAAACTTTTGGATCTTACACAACACTTTCTTTTTCTCCTTGACTTTTTTTCTGCCACTCTTTTCTTTCTCTCTTTGATTTTTTTGCCACTTTTTTCCTCTCTTTTTCCAAAGCACAACAACCAAATCTGAAACCAGTTATGAAGATGAACTTGGTGCAGATCTAAAAGATGAAGAACATGCAAGGTATGCAACAACAAGATCTCAGCACCAACAAGGCTTGAATTTTTTGGTGGGGCTTTGGACTTCTAGGACAGAAAATATAGCATGAAAAACACTCAGTCTAAAAGGATAATAGCAAGATAAACTTGCATAACAGATCCTACCGTGTCAACAAAGGCTCTGATGCCAGATGATAGGTGGGAACCCGATGAACGAGTTCACGCCCGAGGGTGGCCCGATCTTCACGTCGTAGGATCGAATCAGGAGGGATAACTAGCTTTATACCTGCCAAGGTTGGATGCAACATGTATGTTGGGTATGGCTGACCGAAGCTATAAGAACTCCAACCCGCTGTCCGAACAATCACAGAACCACAAACTGGGACTAATCCACACAAAACGACCGGAACTATAGAGCAAGAACTAGCGGGAACTATAGGCTCCTTCTCGCGAATCCGAATGAACTCACAAGAGCAAAGGTAGCAAGATCTCTCGGATCTCTCTAGCAGTCTTGCTGCATAAGCTTGTAGCTGAATGGTTTGACTAAAGGTTCTCTAGAGGATGGGGGAGTTGGGATTTTATAGCAGGGACAACCCCCCTTGGCTAGGTGTGAAAATGGTTCCAAAAGTAAGCATGTTTGCATGGCTTCCTTGGGTGAATAAGCAGTCAACTTTGGGAGTTGTTGCAGAGCTCCTCGGAAATTCGCGAAGCCTTGACAGCCTGGATACCTTTCACGAGAATGACTTGTACTTTTGACTCACAACTCCAAATGATGTGAGGTTTTTTGCATTGCAAAGAAAATTTGATTTATCTTCTATTGATATACCCCTATGGCCCCGTCTCTCCACCATATGGGTGTGCCACCACGAAACATCAGAGGTAAAAACTGATAGCATCAGCTTCACTTGAAACTTGTTTTCTTCTAACTCGTTCCTCCAGACCGGTTGCTTCAAGAGCTCATAAGTTGTTGGATTTCTTCCATGTGATATCTAAGTTCAACCAATAGCAATGGGGATGAAAGCATAGTTGTGTCATCAAGGTTATAAGGTAAAGTTAAGTTAGCGTTCATCTAGTCACTTATTAGTTTGGCGCGACTTCTTGTGATTGGACCTATAATTGTTGGAGACTTGTCGATAGTTGTGGTGTCCTCATCACCTTTGGTGACCATCTTATGATATATATATATAAGTCATTTAACATAGAAGAAGTAAAGAGGAGGACTTTCGGGACGGAGCGCCGCTGTTTCGAGGTGGAACTTAGGCAAGAGCACTTTTGCCCTCCTGTAGAGTGATTCCGCCGGGGGAACTTCCCTCCCGAAGGGGGAAATCATCGTCATCATTACCACCAACAACACTCTCATCTTAGGGAGGCCAATATTCATCAACATCTTCACCAGCACCATCTCATCTCAAACCCTAGTTCATCTCTTGTGTTCAATCTTTGTACCGGAAACTCAGATTAGTACCCGTGGGTGACTAGTAGTGTTGATTACATCTTGTAGTTGATCACTATATGGTTTATTTGCTGGAAGAAAATATGTTTAGATCCATTATGCTATTTAATACCCCTCTGATCATGAACATGTTTATCACTTGTGAGTAGTTACTTTTGTTCTTGAGGTCACGGGAGAAATCATGTTGCAAGTAATCATGTGAACTTGATATGTGTTTGATATTTTGATAATATGTATGTTGTGATTCCCTCACTGGAATCATGTGAATGTTGACTATATGACACTTCACCATATTTGGGCCTAAGGGAATGCATTATGGAGTAGTTTTTAGATGATGGGTTGTTAGAGTGACAAAAGCTTAAACCCTAGTTTATGTGCTACTTCGTAAGGGACCGATTTGGATCCAAAAGTTGAATGCTATGGTTAGATTCTATCTTAATACTTTTCTCGTAATTGCATATGCTTGCGAGGGGGTTAATCATAAGTAGGAGGTTTTTTCAAGTAAAAACAGCACCTAAGCACCAATCCACCCACATATCAAATTATCAAAGTAGTGAACACAAATCAAGCCAACATGGTGAAGTGACTAGATGAAATTCCCGTGTGCCCTCAAGAACACTTTGCTTATTATAAGAAACCGTTTTGGCCTGTCCTTTGCCACAAAAGGATTCGGCTATCTTGCTGCATATTATTTGTCGTTACCATTACGTGCTCGTTACAAATTATCCTGCTACCAAATTATCTGTTACTTGCAATTTTAGCACTTGCAGACATTACCTTGCTGAAAACCATTTGTCATTTCCTTCTGATCCTCATTGGGTTCAACACTCTTACTTATCAAAAGGACTATGATTGATCCCCTATATTTGTGGGTCATCAATGGGGCCAAGAAAGTTGTGGGAGATCAAGCTCGGCAATAGGGCAGGTCATCCCAACATCAGAAGAAGAAGACATCCTTCTGCCATACTACGAGCATCTCACCCCTACTAAAATTGAAGCTTTCAGGAGCATTGAAATGGTCCATGTGCAAAATAAATATCTCACTCGTGAAAATATTCTGTTGCAAGAGCACATCATCGCCCTTTGGAGCATCATTCGTAGATTGGAGTACCTCCTAAGCTTGAAACGTAACACTACCTCATCATCACCACCATCACCTTCTTTACCACCAAAGGAGACTTGAGTATCGGATATGGCACACCCCTTGGCTTGTGCCAAGCTTGGGGGAGGTTCCCCGGTATCGTATCACTCCACCTTCTTTTGCCTTTATCTATCTTAGTTCGATCTTTAGTTATCTTTTGAATTAGTTGAATAAAAGTTTAGTTCAATCTTTTTCGAGTGTTCGCTTAGTGATCTTTCTATCTATGTAATCGTGTGTGAGATATATAATAAAGTTTAGTTCAAGTTTTGCTTTCTTTACTTTTATGCTTCAAGAAAAAGAAATGGAAAATAAATAAAAAATAGCATATGCTACTCTTATGGTAAGTAATGACACCACATAAGGAAAAGTATAAGTGGTAAAATTTGTTGGAGATTGACAAACATAGCATTGGTCAAAGATGCAATTCATGAAAGAATTAATAAGGGAAGAGAAGATTCACATGCAAATACAGTATCTTGGACATCTTTTATGATTGTGAGCCCTCATCAAAATATTTTATGCCAAATTGTTGACGTTGGACAAGGAAGACAACGTAATGATTATGCTTGTTCATATTCACATAGAAGTTATATTTTCATAGATCCTTTAACATGTGGTGCTTGCCCAATACCTTTGCTAGCCAAAAATTCCACACTAAGTAGAGATACTACTTGTGCATCCAAAAACCCTTAAACCCAAAATCTTGTTTTGAGAGTCCACCATACCTACCTATGGATTGAGAAATATCCTTCAAGTAAGTTGTCATCGGTGCAATAAGGCAATAAAAATTGCTTCTAAAAGTGTTGCATCATTCAGTGTAAGAGAAAATTGAGCGTTGTACGAACTTGTGATGGAAAACTAATAAAGGCGACAGACTGCATAATAAAGGTTGCTATCATAAGGGGCAATATAACGTGACATTCTTTTGCACTAAGAGATTGAGCATATAAATCAAAAAGCGTATGAAAACCTCTGCTTCTCTATGCGAAGGGCCTATCTTTTACTTTTATGTATTTACTTTTATGCAAGAGTCAAAGTATTCTTCCCTATTCCTTTTTATTCTCTCTTTTGCGAGCATCATGTGGTGAGGAAAGATCTAAGCACATATATCTAGTTGGATGTGAGTGAGCATGAATTATTATGTTGACGTCACCCTTGAGGTGAATACGTTGGGAGGCGAAATCATAAGCCCCTATCTTCCTATGTGTCCGGTTGAAACTTTTTGCTCATGGGTATGAGGTGAGTGTTAGCTATCATAGAAGGTTATATGATAGTTGAGTATGTGGACTTGCCAAAAGGCTCCGATACAAGACCCTTTCCTAAAAAGATGATGAATTGTAGTTGCAAAGTTGACTGAGAACACAATTTGTTGGTTTTCAATAGAGTTTATGCTTTATACTTCGATGTTGTGATGAATTGTTACTTGCTCATGAGAAGTTATATGATAAAAGTTTTATGATAAGATTTGTTGCTGTTATAATATTATGCATGATGCTTCTATGTGTGTATTTTGTTTTATCGACACCTCTCTCTCTCTCTCTAAGCATGTAGACATGTTTTTCGATTTTTGTTTTTCGCTTGAGGACAAGCAAGGTCTAAGCTTTGGGAGTTGATACGTCCATTTTGCATCATGTTTTCATACTATTATTTATAATGTTTTTATGCATAATAATGCTTTGTGGAGTAATTCTAATGCATTTTCTCTCGTAATATGCAAGGTTTACACAAAGAGGGAGAATGCCGGCAGCTGGAATTCTGGACTTGAAAAAGCTATGTGAGAGTTACCTATTTTGCACATCTCTAAATGAGCTGAAAATTTACGGACAATTGTTTGGGAATATATGAAAAAAATCTACAGCAAATAACTATCGGAGGGGGCCACCCTGGTGAGCACAAGACACCAGGGCGCGCCTGGTTGTGCCCTCCTCGGTCCACCTCTGGTGCCCATCTTCTGGTATATAAATCATTTTGACCTAGAAAAAAATAAGGAGAGGACTTTCGGGACGGAGCGCTGCCGTCTCGAGGTGAACTTGGGCATGAGCACTTTTGCCCTCCGGTGGAGCGATTCCACTGGGGGAACTTCCCTCCTAGAGGGGGAAATCGAAGCCATCGTCATCACCAACAACCCTCTCATATTGGGGAGGCCAATCTTCATCAACATCTTCACCAGCACCATCTCATCTCAAACCCTAGTTCATCTCTTGTGTTCAATCTTTGTACTGGAACCTCAGATTGGTACCTGTGGGTGACTAGTAGTGTTGATTACATCTTGTAGTTGATCACTATATGGTTTATTTGGTGGAAGATTATATGTTCAGATCCATTATGCTATTTAATACCCCTCTAGTCATGAACAGGTTTATCACTTGTGAGTAGTTACTTTTGTTCTTGAGGTCACTGGATAAATCATGTTGCAAGTAATCATGTGAACTTGATATGTGTTCGATATTTTGATGATATGTATGTTGTGATTCCCTTACTGGTGTCATGTGAACGTTGACTACATGACACTTCACCATATTTGGGCCTAAGGGAATGCATTGTGGAGTAGTTATTAGATGATGGGTTGCTAGAGTGAAAGTGCAACTATCCCTGGGTGGTTTTGGTAATTCCTAACAACATATAGCTCATTGAACTAATGCTCTTTCAAGATGATCATTTCAGAAATTTCAATGATTGGCATGGCATGGACTAGTAATGTGGAGCTCTCAAAATGCTAAGGACACATATTGGCAAAAACTCAACACTCTGCATTTTCATTTTAGTGATCAAAGATCACATTGAGTCCATAAGACAAGCCAATACTATTAAAAGGGGATGAGGTGTTGCTTAATGGCTTGCTTGCTCAAAATTCTTAGTGATATGCTCCAAAAGCCCTCAACCACTTTCTCATATCCACATATGTCCCAAACCAAAAGTCAAACTCGGCCCCCACCGATTTGATCTATCCGGCGCCACCGAGTTCATTTGACATAGCCATAGCTAGAAAACCTAATCAGTTTGGTCTCACCAATAGGGATCTCGGTCTCACCGAGATGGGATTGCAAACTCTCTGTTTCCCTTCGTAATGTTTCGGTCTAACTGAGATGAGCGATCGGTCCCACCGAGTTCGTAATGCAAACTCTATGTTTCCTTTTTGTAATGTTTGGTCTCACCGAAATGAGCGATCGGTCCCACCGAGTTTGCCTGACCAACTCTCTATTTACCTATTACAGAATCGGTCTCACCGAGTTTATGTGATCGGTCTCACCGAGATTACGTTATGCCCTAACCCTAATGAAATCGGTCCCAGTGAGTTGACATGTCGGTCCCACCGAAAAGCCTAACGTTCACATTTTGAACTGAATCGGTCTGACCGAGTTTGAGTATTCGGTCTCACCGAGTTTGGTAAATTATGTGTAATGGTTAGATTTTGTGTGGAGGCTATATATACCCCTCCACCCATCCTCCATTTGTGGAGAGAGCTATCAGAACGTGCCTACACTTCTACCATGCATTTTCTGAGAGAGAGAACCACCTCCTCATGTGTTGAGACCAAGATATTCCAATCCAACCACAAGAATCTTGATCTCTAGCCTTCCCCAAGTTGCTTTCCACTCAAATCATCTTTCTACCAAATCCAAATCTGAGAGAGAGAGAGTTGAGTGTTGGGGAGACTATCATTTGAAGCACAAAAGCAATGAGTTCATCATCAACACACCAGCTATTATCTCTTGGAGAGTGGCGTCTCCTAGATTGGTTAGGTGTCACTTGGGAGCCTCCGTCAAGATTGTGGAGTTGAACCAAGGAGTTTGTAAGTGCAAGGAGATCGCCTACTTCGTGAAGATCTACCCAAGTAAGGAAAGTCCTTCATGGGCGATGGCCATGGTGGGATAGACAAGGTTGTTTCTTCGTGGACCCTTCATGGGTGGAGCTCTCTGTGGACTCATGCAACTGTTACCCTTCGTGGGTTGAAGTCTCCATCAACGTGGATGTACGATAGTACCACCTATCGGAACCACGCCAAAAATCTCCATGTCAACATTGCGTTTTCTCCCTCCAAACTACTTCATTTACCTTCATATGCAATGATTTACATTCCGCGGCTATACTCTTAGAATTGCATGTGTAGGTTGACCGCTTGACTTGTGCTAAGTTGCTAAAATCTGCCAAGAATTAAAATTGGAAAAAGGATAGATTTTTATTTGGTCAAGTAGTCTAATCACCCCCCTCCTCTAGACATACTTTCAATCCTATAAGTAGTATCAGAGCTTTGGTCTCCATTTGCCTTGATTTCCATAGCTTTGGTGATCGTAGCCTTGGTTTCACAACCTAGAAGAGTATGACGTCTAGCGAGGGAAATTACCACCGTAGAGGTGCTTACTTTGATGGTACTAATTTTGTTAGTTGGAAGCATAAGATGAAAATGCATATTCTTGGACATAACCCCGCCGTTTGGGCTATTGTGTGTATTGGCTTGCAAGGTGAATTCCTCCATGGGAGAGAATCGAATCGTGAAGCTACCGCGGAAGAGTTGAGGATGCTACAATACAATGCTCAAGCTTGCGATATCCTCTTCCACAGATTGTGCCCCGAAGAATTCAACAAAATCAGCCGTCTTGAGAATGCAAAGGAAATTTGGGATACTTTGATTGATATGCACGAAGGTACCGACTCCGTCAAGAAATCCAAATTGGATGTGCTTCAAAGTCAGCTTGACAAGTTCAAAATGAAGGATGGTGAAGGTGTCGCTGAAATGTACTCTAGGCTTGCTCTCATCACAAATGAGATTGTTGGCTTAGGAAGTGAAGAGATGACCGACAGATTCATCATCAAGAATATCCTAAGAGCTTTGGATGGAAAATATGATATCATGTGCACATTGATCCAAATGATGCCCAATTACAAAGATCTCAAGCCAACGGAAGTCGTTGGAAGAATTGTTGCTCATGAGATGTCACTCAAGGATAAAGAAGAGCTTCACAACAAGTCTAATGGTGCTTACAAAGCCTCATGTGATGCTCCTACATCGTCAGGTGAGAAACAAGCCTCCAATGAGGAATTGAGCCTAATGGTGAAGAACTTCAACAAGTTCTACAAGAGTAGAAGCAAAGAAAGGAGCTCCAAGTCAAGGTCCTACAATGACAAAAGATCTTCCAGTCGTGAGCGTAATTGCTACAATTGTGGAATACCCGGACACTACTCCAACGAGTGTACGGCTCCCTACAAAAGAAGAGAAGACTCACCTAAAAGGAGAAGTAGAAGAGAAGAATCACCTCCAAGAGAGAGAAGGAGTAGAGATGATCGTTATGAACGAAGAACCTCTCGCAGAAGCAAGGATTCGGAAAGGAATGACAAGTCATCAAGGAGCTACACAAAACGAAGACATCAAGCTCACATTGGTGAATGGGTATCCGGCTCCGACTCCAGTCATCACTCTGAGAGAAGTTATCACTCTGACTCCGAATATACTCAAGATGAAGGTGTTGCTGGTCTAGCACTTGTGTCGACCAACTCCTACGACATATTTGACTCACCAAATGAAGGAATTGAAAGATGCTTCATGACTAAAGGCCCAAAGGTATCACACCCCGAGTATGTTGATTTCAATAGTGATGAAGATGATTTGCTAGGTGATGATGATTTACTTGTTGACAACTCTAGTGATGAAAACTATGATGAACTTGCTATTAATCATGCTAATCAAGATAAAATGAATGACGATGATACGAAGGAGATTGAGCATCCAACCAAAGAGCTAAACACTCTTAAGTTAGCTCATGAAACTACCTTGGAAGATCATCGAGAGCTTTTAAAGACTCATGATAAGCTACGCTTTGAAACGCTCAATCTTGAGCAAGAGCATGGGTTCTTAAAGGAAATCAATGATGATCTTCGCAAGAAAAGTTCTTCTTACATTGCCAAACGTTTACTCTTGTCTACTTAAAGTGCCACAAGTAAAATCTAGTAACAAGAGTAAGAAAGATTCTTCTTCTAGTAGTAACAATAATCATGTTAAATCCAATGTTGTTGCTTCTAGTAGTTCTCTTGATTCCACTAATGATTCTCTTAGCCAAGTTACACTTGAGCAAAAAAATAGCTTATTGAAAGGAATTATAGAGAAATGTGTTTACAAGAGCCTTGCCGGAAGTAAGCAATTTGAGGAAATCGTACGTAAGCAAGGAAGGCACCGGAAGAATCAAGGTGTTGGTTTTGAATGGAAGTTCAATGCCAATGGAGTTGAATGGGAAGAGATCAATACCCCAAGGCGAAGTTTGTTCCTCAACAAGAGAAGTATGATCCTACTTCTTTCAAGGGGACACAAGCTCAAGATGAACTTCCACCACATGACCACAAGCAAAAAGGCAAGGACAAGCTTCAAGAAGAGATTGATGCATTTGAAGAAGCTCCCAAGGCCTTGGTCAAGTGGGTTCTCAAGACTACATCAAGTTGTTCCTCATCAAGTACGACTACAACTCCAAGGATTCCCATCAAGTTAATTTGGACCCCGAAGAAGAAGAACTAGAGAGTTCTTGAGGGTGACTCCGCCAACATACTTCACTCATATCATTTTGGCGAGGACAAGTGCAAACAACTTTCACATCTTACACTAGTTCAAGGAGTCACAAACCCTCTTGTTGGTAAGACAAGGGACGGGGTAACCTAATGCTTTGATGGACATCATCTTGTGTGGATTCACTCTATGTCTATGGATATCCTTGTTTGTTCCTTGTGGGACTAACCCGTGTAGGTATTGAAAGTGCAACTCACTCCAATGGATAGCTCCGAATGATCTACATCAACATTAAGCATCCACATCTTCAACATCTACATGAAGTCATCATCGACAAAACCCAAGGTTAGTTCATATCTCTTAAGGGGGATATCACAACTAGAGGGAGATTTACTCTAAGATTTGAGCTAAAGCAACTCTAATGGTGTGAACACAATAATGCTTTATGTAAAAGTGGTAACCCCACTTGTGCTTAAACAATGAGTATGACCTAAGATCAAATGTTCTCATTTGACTCCTAAGTCAATATACTCATATATAGATGACCTAGTCATCGCCAATTGTTTGATAGATGCTAGAATGTTTGTGCATGCTTTGTCACATATTTCATTTGCCATTTTATTGTGTGAGAATGTTGGTTGCATATTTTACTCGTTCGAGGACATCCATTTGTTGCATTGATTGTTTGGCTCGTTTTCTTTTGCCAAATGGATGGACAAGAATGCCTAAGAACCTCCTCTAGATATCTATGCTTTTCTCGTCTCAAACTCTATTCATACTACATCACAAAGTTTGATCAAGTCATATTCGAACCCTTTGTGTGAGGAGCACTCGGAGTCACCGATTTGTCATAGACTTAAACTTCCAAAACCTCTCTGTGCATTTCGGTCTGACCGATTCATCATTTTCGGTCTGACCGAGTTCACTAAGTTGACCTAGGTTTTCAATCTCGGTGCAACTGATTAGAACTTTTCGGTCACACCGAGTTGTTCCACTCGGTCACACCGACAGGGTCAGGATATACATACAGACGGGTCAAATTTTGGAAATTTCTCCAAAACCTCTTCGCTCGTGCGTGTCCTGCTCTGCCATCTTTGGTCTCCAGATTGTCCTCTCGTTGCTAGCGACCTCCCGCCACTGGTCTACATTGCCTTCAACGGAATTCAACACCGCTATTGCCACCATAGCAAGCTCATCACCGAACTAGGGTATGAGTTCGAATCTTTGTGCGGTTCTTTCCTTCGATTCTTAGCACAAAGCAAATGCCATGTTTCTTACCACGTATGAGATCATCCTGTCCAGCAAAAACATCCTTTAGATTAGATTTGATTCAAAAATTTAGGGTTTGGTTTCCGCCAAACTCATCTTGGACCGACCGAGTTGTGGAAATCGGTCTCACCGATTTGGCTTAGGCCATTGCACTTGCACTTTTCGGTCTGACCGAAACTTGCAAATCAGTGTGACCGAGTTCAACTCTCAGTGAAACCCTAGCAATCTTGGAGCCACCGAACTGTGTCTCAGTCTGACCAATTTCACTAGTTTAGACTTCAAAATTTTCTTTGGTATCACCGAGTTTAACAAATCGGTAGCTTCGAAATGCTTTCTGTGGAAAACTAAAACTAAGTTTTTGACTCATTTGTTTTGCAAAACCTCTGCACTTTGTTATGCTCATCCACTCTATCTCATCTATAACTATTCACAAGGTCAGATGTCAGCTTGTAGTGCCAGAATGTCTGATCAGAGTGACAGCCAGAATAAGTCTAAGGAGCAGGTGAATCTGAGTGAGGGCACTAGTCCCTCTGGCAGTTATGATGAGGGTAGCAAAAGCACCCCAAGAAACTTGCCCAAGGCAGTAACAAGGACAAGGAGAAAGAGAAACTCTTAAGAGGATGAGGATTATGTTGCTGCTGAGGAAGAAGTCAGCTCCAAGAAGAAAGTAGTTAAGAAAGAGTTTGGCACAGCTGCATCCACAAAGCCTGGTATGCACAAAAAGGATCCTGCAAAGAGAGTGCCCACTTCTAAGGCCAGAGCCTCCACACTTCAGACTTCCAAATCAACTGAAGAGGCTGCTGGTGAGGGAAAAAAGAGAAAGTAAAGGGTCAAGAAGACCATGGCCAAAGTCATTGGGAGTTCCTCTATGATGGAAGACCCAGCTAAGGATGAAGAAGAAGAGGAAGAGGATGCTGCACCAACATCCAAAGCTCAAAAACTGATGGGGGATGCCATCAAGTCTAGGGCTGCCTCTTCTAAGCCCAAGACTGCCCCCAAAGATTCTGCTCCAGCTCCCAAGACTGCACCAAAGAGGAGCACAAGGAATATACCAGCTGCTGAGAAGAACAAGGCCCTAGTGCCTGAGACTGAGATTGAAGAAGAAGAAGAAGAAGAAGAAGAAGAAGAAGAAGAAGAAGAAGTTGAAGCCCAAGTGCTTAGGAAGCTGAAGCCCAAGATCCTTGACCACGATGACAACCATCCAGTGGCAGAAAATATGAAGATCAGAAAGGATGCAAGTCTCAGACTATGGAGACAATCTGATCCATATGATGTGAGGAGAAGGACTGCTATGGATTACATGTTTCACACCATGGAGCAGCACGACTTCTATGAGACTATTCTGCTAGATAAGAAGCCCATTGTTTGCAATATGAAGTGGGTAGACCGGAAGTATATTGACAATAACGAAGAACACTTCCCAGGAGTGCATGAGAGCTTCAGGCTATGTGGGGTAGACAAATTTGTGGGTCAGAAGTTGACCAAGTGGAATGATGAACTTATCATGCAATTCTACTCCACAGCACATTTCTATCCTGATGGCAGAATTGTCTGGATGTCTGAGGGTACCAGGTACCAATCGACAGTTGCTGAATGGGCCAAACTGATCAATGCCCCTGCGGAGCATGAAGATGACATACATGTATATGCCAAGAAGAAGAAGAAGGATCATAACTCTATGGCTAACATGTACAAAGAGATTCCTGACAAAGCCTTGGAGACTCACAAGATGGGCTCTGTGTACTATCTGTTGTCTGGTCTGACCACCATCAACACTATCTTGAGGCATACCTTGTTGCCCAAGTCAGGCGATAATAGGATGATCGGAGGACATTCCATAAACCTGCTGCAGTTGTTTGATGTGCCCCAAAAGTTTAAAGTGTTGAGTCTGATTGTTGAGACGATCAAGAGGACAGCTGCAGATCAAAAGAGGTCATGTGGGTATGCTCCACACATCCAAGTGCGCATCAACTCCAAGACGGGCACATGCACTTACTTGTTGGACAAGAAACATTTTCCCTTGAGGCCTGATTTTGAGGACAACACAGTTGTCATGAATGCTAAAGATCCCACATCTGCAGAGGCTCAAGAGACGAGGGAGAAAGCCAAAACTGAGAAGGCAGCAAAGATGCCAAGTGCTGAAGAGGCTTCTCAAGTGTTCCTCAAATCCAAGCAAGATCAACTTGGATATCTGATTCAAGCCACCTTGAGGAATGAGAAAGGATTGGCCACCCTGACTCAGAACCAAGAGAGCCTGGAGAGGATCATTGAAACAAAATTCTATGATCTTAACTTGAAGATGACAGAGATGCAGACAATAGTTGAGCAGCTCCAGGAAGAAGCCGAGGAGAGAAAAGGGCAATGCTACCACAGATGCCTTTCAGAGAGTGCCAAGGGGACAAAGATCTGCAGCAGTGCGAGTGACTGACACAAGAGCAACTACATCAACACCTGCAGCCACAACATCAGTAGCACCTTCAGTTGCCACTCCACCAGCTCCAACAACTTCAACCGATGCATTCGTCCTTGGAGTCCTCTCAACGCCTCCTCCCGAAGATCAAGCCTAGAGAGATGCATAGCACTATGCATTTTTGAGCTTTTTGGTAACTTGTTCCCAAAGGGGGAGGAAGTGTATAGATCATAGGCTTCAAGAGAGAGAGAGCTTTGCTTCTTTTTGCCTCATTTGCTACTTGTTTGATACCTATTTATGTGCTTGCTTGGATGATACTTTATGTGTGTCTGAGATACTTGTTTGATCATGTGTTTGATCATATTACCTTAATACTTGTGCTTGAATAATGCTATTATTTATCTCTCATGTATGACCATTCACTTTGGTGATGAGTGCATATTTTACTTTCTATCATTTTGAGCGCTTCACCAAGATGTATGTGATACGGGAGAGTAACCCATGATCCTAATCGATTGTGTATTCGCATTCAAAGGCAAAATTTAAATAATGCACAAATTTAGGGGGTCAAAGCGATGATGTTTTTCAATCTTATAATCATTTGTCGCAGCTTTGATCTATATGTTGTCATCAATTACCAAAAAGGGAAAGATTGAAAGTGCAACTATCCCTGGGTGGTTTTGGTAATTCCTAACAATATATAGCTCATTGAACTAATGCTCTTTTAAGATGGTCATTTCAGAAAGTTCAGTGATTGGCATGGCATGGACTAGGAATGTGGAGCCCTCAAAATGCTAAAGACACATATTGGCAAAAACTCAAGACTCTACATTTTCATTTTAGTGATCAAAGATCACATTGAGTCCATAGGAAAAGCCAATACTATTAAAAGGGGATGAGGTGTTGCTTAATGGCTTGCTTGCTCAAAATGCTTAGTGATATGCTCCAAAAGCCCTCAACCACTTTCTCATATCCACATATGTCCCAAACCAAAAGTCAAAGTCGGCCCCACCGATTTGATCTATCCGGCGCCACCGAGTTCATTTGACATAGCCATAGCCAGAAACCCTAATCAGTTCGGTCTCACCGATAGGGATCTCGGTCTCACTGAGATGGGATTGCAAACTCTCTGTTTCCCTTCGTAACATTTCGGACTAACCAAGATGAGTGATCGGTCCCATCAAGTTCGCAATTCAAACTCTCTGTTTTCTTTTCGTAACGCTTCGGTCTCACCAAAATGAGAGATCGGTCCCACCAAGTTTGCCTGACAACTCTCTGTTTGCCTATTATAGAAATCGGTCACACCGAGTTTATGTGATCGGTCTCACCAAGATTACGTTATGCCCTAACCCTAATGAAATCGGTCCCACCGAGTTGACATGTCGGTCCCACCAAAAAGCCTAACGTTCACATTTTGAACTGAATCGGTCCGGCCGAGTTTGAGTACGGTCTCACCGTGTTTGTTAAATTGTGTGTAACGGTTAAATTTTGTGTGGAGGCTATATATACCCCTCCACCCATCCTCCATTTGTGGATAGAACTATCAGCACGTGCCTACACTTCTACCATACATTTTCTGAGATATAACCACCTCCTCATGTGTTGAGACCAAGATATTTCAATCCAACCACAAGAATCTTGATCTCTACCCTTCCCCAAGTTGCTTTCCACTCAAATCATCTGTCTACCAAATCCAAATCTATGTGAGAGAGAGAGAGAAAGAGTTGAGTGTTGGGGAGACTATCATTTAAAGCACAAGAGCAAGAAGTTCATCATCAACACACATCTATTACCTTTTGGAGAGTGGTGTCTACTAGATTGGTTAGGTTTCACTTGGAAGCCCCCCTCAAGATTGTGGAGTTGAACCAAGGAGTTTGTAAGGGCAAGGAGATCACCTACTTCGTGAAGATCTACCCAAGTGAGGCAAGTCCTTCATGGGCGATGGTCATGGTGGGATAGACAATGTTGCTTTTTTGTGGACCCTTCGTGGGTGGAGCCCCCCATGGACTCGCGCAACCGTTACCCTTCGTGGGTTGAAGTCTCCATCAACGTGGATGTACGATAGCACCACCTATCGAAACCACGCCAAAAATCTCCGTGTCTACATTGAGTTTGCTCCCTCCAAACTCCTCCCTTTACCTTCATATGCAATGATTTACATTCCGCTACTATACTCTTAGAATTGCATGTGTAGGTTGATTGCTTGACTTGTGCTAAGTTGCTAGATTTTTATTTGATCAAGTAGTCTAATCACCTCCCCCCCTAGACATACTTCCGATCCTATATAACGCCTGGAGTTCGGCGAAGAGAACGGGGAAGTTGTTGTGGTCCCAGCTTTCACCCACTATTGCGCGGAAACAACTCCAGAGGAATTTCGCGGACACGCAGGTGAAGAAGATATGGTTCGAATCCTCTTCAGGCCCGCAGAGCGGGCTTAGCCTGTTGCCACGGCCGTTGTGCTTCAGAACCTCCACGCCGGACGGGAGGCGGCCGCGGATCCATTGCCACACGAATATGCTTATCTTCAAAGGGAGCCGGATCTCCCAGATGGTGGTGAGAGCCTTGGGTCTCAGGAAGGAGGCGATAGCCTGGTATAGCGATTTAGTGGAGAATTGACCAGATGGCTCTAGCCGCCACCTGGTGCGGTCATCTTCAATGCTCAGATCTGGCTCGTGTAGTGCGATGCAGGCAAGCAAGTCTTGCCAATCGGCGTTCTCCACCGGGCCGGAAGGCCTCCGGAACACCAGTTGCCCTAAGTCAATAAGGGTCTCCTCAACAGAGATCTGCGGTTCTACCGCAATGGCGAACAGGTCAGGAAAGCGTGCCACGAAGGGGGCGTCACCAGCCCATCGATCGAATCAAAACAGTGTGGTTGTGCCAGATCCCACCATAATCGAAGTCCCGATGCAAAGGACTGGGAGGAGCTGAATGATAGATTGCCAGAACTACGAGCCACCAGAGCGCAGACAGAAGACGAGCGGCTGGCCACGGAGGTATTTCTGCTGAATGATGCGGAGCCACAAGCCACCCTCTCCGTTCGCAATCCGCCAATGCCATCTAGTTAGGAGGGCAATGTTCATGCGTTTGGATGACATAATCTTGAGGCCACCTTGATCGCGAGGCTTACAGATCTCAGTCCACTCTTTTCCCCTCTTCTTTTTTAATGCATGATACACAAGCGTGTGCGTATTCTTAAAGAAAGAAATTTAATCTGCATCCTCACCGGAGCATCCCATAGTGTAATTTGCAGGGATTTCAAAAGGAGATAATATTTTCCAAACCCACGGTTAGTTTTTGCCTCCATAAATGCATCAGCACCAGATATACTGTTCTCCGTAGCAGGGCAGGGATAGGTGTGAGGATTATTTGGACCATATTGTCTGGAATCACCTTCCAGATGAAAATATGAGCCCCACTTATGTGTGCCTTAATTGCTGTACATGTACTTGACAGTGAACTTTGAAATAACAAAAATGTTGACCCCAGCGATCAAAAATATGTTATTATGCTCCTGAGTCTGACTATATTTCCGCGTATTGGCCAGGTGAGAGAGGAAGAATGGCTGTGCCCTGCAGCCGCTTCAGTTTGTGATCATTCCAACAGTGTCAGCAGCTAGAGCTCCAGCGGGCCGCAAGCTGCAACCAGCCTAATCATGTTCGAAATGCAAGCAGAAGCAGTGACGCGCTCATCGCTCGTTTGATTACTTTTTTGAATAATGCAACAATTTGCCCGCGTCTCCGCGATATGCGCCATGTGCCCCTCGCCTGATGCATGGGCGCCCAAATGACAGGTCCACGAGGAGTTCCACGCCTTCCACTACCCCAACGCGCAGGCCTCGTCGCTCCTCTCCTCTCCACCGCCACGCCCAAAGTCACATTTGCCCATCTCTTTTTTTATGCCAAGCACGTAGCTGGAGCCTCGATGGACCTGATTGAGTTTGACGACACGAGGGATATAGCCAGCCAGCCATAAGTCAGAAGAAAGAGGAGGGGAGAAGAGGAGAGAGCTACAGCCTAGAGCTTTGCTTCCACGCCATGGGTAACTGCTTCGGCTCCGAAGAGGCCGACGTGGAGGCTGTCAAGGCAGTGGCGCATCATGCACATGCCAGAGGTATCGCCATGTTTCTCAATTGATCTTGTTCTACCTTGATTCCTTGATTCACCGTGTACTTTGGTCGATATTTACAACTTCTGACGCTTATGCAATCTGTGCTCATTCTACTCTCGCAGCAGCGATGGCGAGGCCCGGCATGGTCGCGCCCCAGCCCAATGCACACGCAGCGGCAGCAATGAGCTCCCCGGGGCAGCCTCGGAAGTCGCCGAGCGCGCCCACGACCTCCGGCAGCGGCAGCGGAAGCAGCCGTCCGGTGGCTGCAGGCGCCACGAATGGCGGCAGCGAGGCCAGCCCCAGCCGGGAGGGGAGGATCCTGGAGGCGCCCAACCTCCGGATCTTCACGTTCGCGGAGCTCAAGGCCGCCACGCGGAACTTCAAGTCGGACACTCTCCTCGGCGAGGGCGGGTTCGGGCGGGTGCACAAGGGCTGGGTCGACGAGAAGACCATGAGCCCGGCCAGGAGCGGCGCCGGCATGCCCGTCGCCGTCAAGAAGCTCAACCCCGAGAGCCTGCAGGGCGTCCAAGAATGGCAGGTGAATGAAGCTACGTGGCTTTTGGTCAACCCGAACCATGTTCTGAGTCATCGACGTATTCACGTGGGCTGCGCATAGCATTGCATAATTCCCAACCGAAATGTGCGTGTGTGCCATCCATGATTATGCATGTTGAGTGATTGGCACGCACGTTGGCATGATGCCATTGGAGTTGCTGATTCGTGGCGGAATTGGTGTTGCAGTCGGAGGTGAATTTCCTGGGAAGGCTCATCCATCCCAACCTGGTGAGGCTGCTGGGGTACTGCTGGGAGGACAAGGAGCTCCTGCTTGTCTACGAGTACATGGCCAAGGGCAACCTCGAGGATCACCTCTTCAGAAGCGAGCCACGGAGTAAGTCCCGGCACATACATATCAACTGATTAGAGACGCAGACGGGGATAGCTAACACGACTAGCATTGTGCTCACCACCACCAGAAGGCGCGGGCGCGTTTCAGCCGCTGTCGTGGAGCCTCCGGCTGCGCGTGGCGATCGACGCGGCGCGCGGGCTGGCGTTCCTGCACTCCTCGGAGAAGCACGTCATCTACCGGGACTTCAAGGCCTCCAACATCCTCCTCGACACGGTACGTGCCGTGCGAGCAGCGCGCCGCCGCTCGCCGGCGACCCTTCACGTTCCGCATGCACCGGTCACACGCGCGCGCGCATCGCGCACGTCTAACCTAACCCTCCTCTCCCGCGCTCCGCATGCAGCAATTCCACGCGAAGCTCTCGGACTTCGGGCTGGCCAAGGACGGGCCGGCGGGCGGCAGCAGCCACGTGACCACCCGGGTGATGGGCACCTACGGCTACGCGGCGCCGGAGTACGTGGCGACGGGGCACCTGTACGTGAAGAGCGACGTGTACGGCTTCGGCGTGGTGCTGCTGGAGGTGCTGACGGGCCTGCGCGCGCTGGACACGGACCGGCCCAGCGGCCAGCACAGCCTGGTGGACTGGGCCAAGCCGCACCTGGCGGACCGCCGCAAGCTGGCGCGCCTCATGGACCCGCGCCTCGAGGGCCAGTACTCGTCCAGGGGCGCGCAGCGGGCGGCGCAGCTCACGCTGCGCTGCCTCGCCGCCGACCACACCAACCGCCCGTCCATGAAGGAGGTCGTCGCCGTGCTCCAGGAGGTCGAGTCCATGTCCAGGGGCGGCTCCGTCGGCTCGGCGTCGCCGCGACCGAACAACGCGCGGGGTGGACACGGTCACGGACAGTCGCCACGGCCAGGGTACATGTCGGAACGGGCCAGCCCGGCCGGCAGCCAGCACCCGTCTCCTCGAGTGAGGTAGCGACTGAAATTGTGCTGCGGCACTTGGATTTGCACGTGCCCCGTGATAATGATGTTGCTGCATCTGTCTTCTGAGCATGTTATTTTCATGTGTCATACATATGAATGTGCGGTAATCTATAGGTTGGCATGTTCGTATCGGAACTCAACTAGCACATCGTCAGCCAAAAAACGATCCACCCTGGAAGCCAGTTCAAATTTTGTCGCGAATGCCAGAGATCACACGGAGTTGCCTTTGCGGAATAAGGAAATCATGATCAACTTGCAGCCCTCACATTCTATTAGAGCATCTCCACTAAATCCTCTAAATAAGAATTCAGACACTTTTTGCGCAGCTGCTAAAGCAGATTGTCTAAAACCTGCCCCCATTTTTTTTCCTATTTCTCTTCCTTCAGTGCATGGAGTACAACTTATTTGAACTCATGTTTGCATCACGATTATTAAAACATTTGTGTATTCACGGCATACAATTCAATAACATTTCAAGTCCATAATTCCAGTATAACATATAATCCAAATGAACGGAATGATGTATCGGTGAATCATGAAGACAAAGAACATTATGGAATAAAACTCTTTACCCTCGCAAAAATAAAATGAACAAACTATTGCCCACGGAGTTGCAACGTATGCTCAACTAGGTCATCTCAAAATTGCTCTGCTTAGTCTTCTATCTTTGGAGGCACTTCAATAGATGTGTAGGTTTGGTGCTGATGTCGCTCTGGTATCATGGTTGTCCCCACATGATCATACTCAAAATCCCTCTTTGATCTCACATGATGTCATCCTTTGCCAAAATGTGTTTTGATCCAAAAATCTAGCAAGTACATGAACAACCACAAAGCGATTTGCAATATCCCAAATGCTCTCTCAACATCCTTCGAGGCTGATTGAACCTTGTTGAAATGAATTCTCTTCTCATCTTGTGGGTTAGAAATTTCTTCACAATTTCAAACCACAAGGGATATATGCCATCATCAAAGATAGTAGTCCACTGGGTATTGGTGACCATTGACTATAAAGTTCACCACTAGAGCATCACCATCGATATTGATGTCATTGTGCGACCAAGGTTTCCCAACGTATGAGTGCCAAATTTACAAATCTTGAGAAAGCAACAGCTTCAAGGATGATGTTTGGATTTGGTGCAACACTTTTGAATATTTGATATCGGGGGCAATGTTTTTCCTCCAAGACCAAGTGCACATGCTCACAGTAAAAATAATGTTCTTTTAATAACATACCTGATTTTACAACAAACATGATTGTGTCTTCTAAATGCGAGTTTTTTCTCTCTGAAAAAACAACATATGTTGTGGAAAAAGAAAAAAAACTATGCTCTAAAAGCTTTTTTACATTACAACATATGCCATTTCTTCACAAAACATAACACACACGTACAAACACATGAACATGTTTTTGTTGACATTTTTTTTACTATTTTCTGAATTTAGTGCTCATCCCGGAGCATGTGAGCCTAAGCTCTATTTTGAATACCAGATCTGGTGCCGCCATTTATGAGTTTGTTCGACTGCAACATCTAACCCATTGTCCAAAAAAACCCTCTCCTAACCTTATTTACTAACCCACATAGATTTTATTTTTTTTATGAAAAAGCAATTACCCCAACCTCTGCATCACATGATGCACACAGCCAAGCACACATAGATTGGACACAATTGACAATTTCAACATAATTCACGCTAAGACTCGACATGTACAGAACAATACGACCCATGAGCAGATCATGCCACTATTGCACATTCAAACATTCAGTTATAATATAGAGGCCAAAAAGCAATTGCAGCAGCCAAAAAAAATTCCAAGGGATTCAATGCGCTGAATATTGCACAGTACATGCCCATGACACAAAAAACTAGCACTTGCCCATATTTACCTGCTACTTCAACAGCTGTTCTATTCTGATGGACCAACGGTTGCCTGCGCAAATCTCGGTCGGCTACTAAGACTCAGAAGTCAGAATTTCTCCACAAAAACTAAAATCCGTCAGAAGCATTCGCCCAGCACATTCAGCACCGATGCCACCTGATGAGGAGATGATGATTATATTCCACAAGCTTTGTTTGTTGGCTCTAGGGTCAGATGCAAAATCAGGCTATGAAGCTTTAGCACTCTCTCTGGACAGCATTTCTTCTTCAGCATGTCTCAGAGTCTCCCGGAAAGCTTGCAGCGAACTGGACGCGAAGCTCTCCAAGGACTGAAGCACCCGGCTCAAGCTCACCTGCAGGCTGTCTGCCTCAAGAAAATGCGCCTGGTACGTTTGCGCCGTCGGAAGCAGGCTCTGCCGGCCCGGCACCAGGGCCAGCTTCCTGTTCAGTGTGTCTGCCTCCCTGTTAATCTCCACGGACTTCCTCTCCAGAATCCTGTTCCACTTCTCTCTTTCCCGGGTCACGAAGATCAGCTCGCTTGGCTCAACGGCGGCTCTGTGCTCGCACTGGTTGCGCACGCTGGACACGAGGGCCTGCATGGCGGTGACCACTTCCTTCTCGGAAATCCGATCCATGGCCTGCGACCAGGTGTTGCAGATGACGAACACGAGAGGCGCGCCCACCCTTCCGGGAGAGTAGGGAGGAGCTCCGTCGGGCGTCTCCTCCTGCTGATAGTTGAGGCACAGCGCCAGCCACCCGTTCAGTGCCTTCACGAAGCTCCTTTGCGCGTTTACCCAAGAGCAGAAATTCACAATCCATTTAACCAGGTCCACTTCAAGCTCCATTGCTAGATCCCGACTGATCCCGCCGGAGATGGTCGAATCCAGGTTCTTCGCCTCCGATATTGCTTCACACTGAGTCTGGTAGCAGTCCAGCTTTTCTTGCCACATCTTTACAAACCTGCAAAGAGGGATTTGTCAGTATTTTGATGCAAGCTAGGTTCTGTGGGATAAGAAATGCAAGATTGCAAAGAAAGAAACCGAGAGTGTTCAGGAAAGTTCACCTAGGGTAAATGCATGTAGGGATATTGATTACTCGAAAACATGAGTTTTTTTTTACAAAAAAAAAAAACATACATGTGCACTGTAAATGCAGGACTGTAGAGTTAGCCTCTACACAATATGTAAAAATTTCCAGGCAGCTGCACTGAAACTTAATAACCTACTGGACTGAGAATGTTACTCCCTCCGTCCCACAATATAAGCCGGAGGGAGTACTTCCTAATACTAGAAGATTGTACAAACTAGACAAGCAGACAACCAGTGTAAAGGCGGAAGTAGTGTACCGACAGGGAACTAATTGAAATATGTACCTAAGATGTCAAGGCAAAAAATTAGAGCGTACCCTTGGATTAAGGCCATAATTTGTGGGCACAATTCCTCATCCCTAACTCTGTTTATCTTTTTTGAAACCTTAGCAATAACTCGCACAGCCATTCTTATTTTTGCTGACAGCTTCCTGACCAAATTTTGAGTCGCCTCGATCTTCTGAGCTTCAGCACCCTTTTGGTCCAAGAACTTCAGCCGCTTGGAGTTCTTGGCTAGCAGGAGGCGCATTTTTTCTTCAGACTGGAAGAGGAAAACATAAAAAAAAAAATCAGATGTAGCACAGTAGTTAACACGGGTGCATATGAGAAAAATAATCTCAGTTTAAAAGAAAAAACACGTCCCACATTATTGAAACTAGTGCTGCATAAGAGATTTCCATACTAAAATGATCATCTGTTTACTAAGGAGCCAACAACATAGTTTAAATGAAATCTAATATTGTTATGCATAAGAAACCTAGTAAAAAGGTATCCGTGTGTAGCATCATTTTTTTTTTGCATGGGTTAGTGTAGCATCCTTTCAAATGAAACTAAACATCAGAAGAGAAACCCACAAACTCAAAAGTACATCTAATACCATTACAGAAGTGTCTAAATTACTTTAAATATGGCACATAAATTTAAATATTCCTAATCTGGCTATTTGGTCTCCAGAAAGGAGCTTTTACACGATATTACTAAGACCTTTTCCTAAAGAAGCAGAACACCTGGCATTCCATTGATCTCAGCCTTGCCATGCCAGGATCAACATTTCATCTTACTGCATAGCAGCCTATAGGCACCAGCTTACGGATGTTGTCATTGCGCAAAGATGGCACTACGAAAGGATGACACTCTGCTTTCAGTAAATATTTGTCACCAGTAGTATTTAGTAGGAGTCGAACAAAAACAATTGCACCCTACATATCAGTTAACTTGAGAAAGTACTCCAACATACCTACGAGCAGTTACTAACATATCATTCCAGCACAGAGTAAATTCAGGTATTACTTCAACAGAATCGGAGGTGAATACATACCTTAACCTCATTATATAATTTCTTCTCCCAGATATAGAGTTTCTGCAGGGTGACCGATAAGCTCCTCCCCCCTTCAGCCACCTTCTTCCAACCTCCAACATCCAACTCTTCACCTCCGTACGCTGAATTTGGTAATGCAGCCGTCGACACCATCCGAGACGAAACTATTTCGAAATACCAATAAATCGATCAGTGACACCAAGAATCGACGACATCAAAGTATATCAGAGTATATATACGCCACAGTGTATATCAGAAAATATGCCAGTTCTAGAAGCAACAAATAGTTCGCCATAACATCAATGAAACTAAACTAATCAGAGTACATGCATGAACTCACCATGGTACACTGAGCTGCGGGGGTGGTATTGGTAACTCCGCCTGTCCACCTCCAGGATCGGTGCGACCGCCCAGACTGCATCCGCCGCTCGAACAAACTGCGCCTTGATCTGCCCGGCGAAGTCTGCACTCTCCGATGACTTCCGGTGAGTCCGCACGGAGGCTGAGACATTAGGCTGCGCTGGCGCATGTTGCCGCGCCATGCCACCTCCGGAGAGCACTCCCTTATCGACAACACAATTCTCCTCTTCGCTGCTGCTCATGCCGCCGACCGAGCTGCGTCGGCTGCGAGCACCGCCACTCCCGGTCATATAGTGCTCGCTGGACACCTCCTTGACGACCGCGTCGTCCTCCTCGAGCTCCGGGATGCCCTCCTCCTCCCGCACGTCCCGCGAGCACCGGCTCGGCGTGTACGGTGTCGTCGCCGTGGTCCCGGCGCCGGCAGCATCGTAACAGTAGTTGTCGTGCACTTGGTAGTCGTCGAACACATTGAAGAAGTCCCACGAGCTCGCCCTCGGCGGCGACGGCGGGGGAGCAGGCGCCTTACCTGCCGGCGTGGCCTCTCCTCCGTACGAGTAATACCGCGCGTTCCCGCCCGCCGGGTCGGAGGAGCCGAAGTAGACGCGCTCCGACGCGGGCGCGCGCTGCTCGACGGCGACCGAGGCCGGAGGCGGGCGGCTCCGCGCGTAGTAGAGCTGCAGCGACCCCGGCGGGTACCCGAACGGTGGCTCGGGCTCGTAGCCGTACCCGTACCCGTACCCGTAATGCGGGAACAGCAGCGCGTGCGGGTGCGGGAGCGCGTGGTGGAGTTGGTCGTGGACGCGGCGGGGAGGCGAGGAGGCGACGGAGCCGGAGTCGGATCCGGAGGAGGGCGCGAAGTCGATGTGCGAGGAGGAGTGCGGGGGCGAGGAGGGCTGCGGCGCCGCTGGCGGGGGGTCGACGGCCTTGGCATTGGCGGCGACGGGGAGCGTGATCCCCGTGCGCGGGCGGGCGGAGGCGGAGACGAGGAGGAGGTGGAGCGAGGAGGAGACGGAGAGGAGCGAGCCGGCGAGCGCGGCGTGCGCGGCCCCGAGCGCGTCGCGGTGGCGGACGGCGACCGCGAGCAGGTCGGCCCGGCCGCGGCACAGCGCCACCGCCTCCTGCTCGTCCAGCTTGGACCCCTTGCACCCCATCGCCGGCGCGTCCTTGTTACCTCGGTTGTTCGCTAGTGCAACTGCCAATCACCACAGGCAGGAACGATCGATCGGCCCCGGGGCCGGGCTTATAAGCGGCCGTGTCGTCCCGCCACGATGATGACACCGACGGACCTGGGGGGTTGATGGGGAAATGGTATCGAGGCGTGCGGAGAGGAGGCGAGGACTGTGTGTGTAGTGGAGGCGGAGGTGGGGGTGGGGGTGGGAATCTGCTCTTGCCGTTTTGCTTGGGGAAATTTGTTTGCACTCGCTCCACTCGCCCCTTCCTTCTTTTTCCGGGCTCGATTTGGCAGGGGCAGGGGTGCTGCTGCGCCCCTTGTTTTCTTGCGGTGGGGGAAAAGGCCAGGCGAGGGCAGCACCACCAGGCCGTCATGTTATTTTCGGCTCTCTCCATTTAACCAGTTTTGTTTGTTTCCTTTTGGAAGCGAGGCGAGGACTGCTGCGGCTGCTGCTGCGTCTGGCGCGCCATGGAGTTGCGCGCAGGCTTTGGCTTCGGCCTGGTGGCATGGCGCAGGCAGGCATTGACGCCCGGCTTGAAGGCCGCGGTACGGCCTTGACCGGTCTCCATCCATCTCCATCACCGGATCAACGCCAACTGCCCTGCCCTGCTCTGCTCTGGCGAGAGGATACGCTGCGGTGGCGCGCTGCTGTTTTCCCTGCTGGGGGCTGCCGTGCCGCGCTAGGCTTAAGGTTTTCGCATTGCCATTGCATTTTTTTTTCTTTTTTCTTTTGTTGGGAAAGGCCGAAAGGGTACTGGAGTGCCCATCGATTACTGTTAGTAGGGTGTGCAGGACTCTGCAAAATCTCAGCCGAATAAAAGAGCAAACGTACCGCTGCCCGAATGAGATGATGATCATGTACCGCCCCGGCGACAGGCCGTCTTTTGCTTTGCCTTTTCTTCCCCTCTTTGCAGCCCATGCCACATTGTTGACGCTTCTTCCACGATAAGGCTTTCGCTATTTTCAGGATGGAACATGCACCTGATATAATATGCCTCACGCTTCAACTAGGCACGCAAATTAGTCAGAAAGAAAATACTGAGCCAAACAAAGCGGATGTTTAGAATAAGTCCATGTTATCATATCTTGTGGCATTGTTATGCTTTCAACTTCCAAAGTGTCACCCGTAAAAAAAAATACTTCCAAACTGTTGTTCTGATACCGAGCTCATGTGAGCTCGGGTAAACAGTAAAATCAAAAGATACAAAAAGGTAAAAGAAAAATCTGATTTTTCTTTTTGTCAAACATTAACAAATGTTTTGATAGCTTGCAAAATTTCATCCTGAAATGATGTTCATGGAACACGTGGCAAATAAAAAAAATATCAATACTCCAAAATGGGTTTGAATAGTAACATTTTGTGGCATCGGCTTTTTTGCCACGTTTCCGCGAATGTCATCTGGTGGTGAAATTTTGCGAGCTATCAAAATTTTTAAATATATTTTTTAAAATTTTAATGTTCACCTGAGCTTAGAACATCTGCATCCTTTCAACTTTGACTACATTGCTTGGACTCAAGTGCATTATAGAAGGAGGTCAACGATCTAAGCTCATGAAGAAACAAAGTTGCAGAGACGGGCAAGTAAATCATATGCTTTTAGCATTTGCCTCTGGTCTTTTGTTATTTGAGCACCATCCTCAAAGAGTAACATGACAATGGGCGTACAAACTTGTTGGATAAAATAGCAAAAAAATTATTGAATTAATTAAAATATATATGAAATGGCATTGATAGTATTAATCATGTACTGGTATTTGACCATGCAAACATGTACTATGCATATAGCTGAAGCATCTATGTAAACAACAAGTATGACTAACACAGGAATAAATAGGAGAGGATAAATGAATTATACCCACCGGTCGGCCAGGTTGCGAGGAATATAGTTGAACTTTTCTTTGGTCGCTGATTTGCCTTGGAATTCTGGGACTTTGTCTGACCTGCACGAAGAAGAGGCATCTAAATTATGGGATATATGGAAATTGTTTAACAATAGACTATTGGCCACGAAATTGCCATTTTGGGATGTGGTGCATTTGGAAAGTATGTAATTGCAAAATCTTTGATGGAAATTTCATATTGGAAGCACCTACAGTAGGATTGAATCTTGGAGAGTTAAAAAATTGTTGCATGGTTAATTATTATGGTAAAGTGTATCAATTCCCTTGAACTCATAAGTTTATTCCATGTGGCCGAATGATTACCCTAATCCTCAAGCTTATTATTTTATGTAATAGTCGATGTTAAAATTTTAGCATATATTTCTGCATCAACGCGCAGAGAATCATCTAGTTTGTTTTCATCACCAAACTTTCTATCTTGAAGATTTAGGACTCCTTGGTGGTAGGATTAAAGCCCCGGAAGCTGCTTATTGTGTGGTGTGCTCCGGGATGTTTGTAAAGTCCCGGTTGCCTTCGAGACCAACCACGAGTGATTTGAGACTCATACATTGGTTTACTTAAAGGGAGACTAGGGTGAGCCACCCGGGGTGCTCCGGAGCTTAACAAAGATTAGCACTCCCCAATGACTGTGAACTTCGGGATACATCTGTGTCTTTGACTTGTGTGATTAATCCGTTTACGTACCTTTACTTATGCTTGCTTGCTATTGTTGCTCTTGCTTATTTACTTTACTATCTTACTTCCCACGTAGGTTGTTCCCACCATAGATTGCATATCTAGAGAGCTTACTTTATCTTCATCTACCCTAAAATTTGGAAGCTAGGCTACCACTTTGTAGTCTCATATTCACCCCCACCCTCTAGTCGGCTGATTTAATTCTTTCCGATGCATATGTTGATTTAGTTTGAAGTCATCCCACATTCACCCAATATCATTCATGAAATGTTTCTAAATATATAACTTGATGAAATAGTTAGTCCATAGGAATGTCATTATTTACTAAATCTCAATATGTATCTTAATTTTGATGGCATTCATCCTCAAATCAACCAATATTCTTCATGCATCACCTATGGAATCTTCATATACAACTCAATGGCATCGTTAGTCCATAGGAATTGTCAATTACTACAAAAATCACACTTCAGAGTAACAACTTTCCATGATCTTCACAGAAGACCTTTGTATGTAGCTCATTAACATTATAGTGAACTACATCAACGACTCATAAACTTTGATCTTGTGGTTTTTTGGTCCAGAAACTCTCAAAACAACTATTTTGGTCCCTACACTTGAGTTTGTGCTCCATTTTGATCCAAATCACATTCTCTTGGTAATTTTGGCATGCATGGATTTGGACAATGATTTGCTTTGTAGACGTGGTATCCACGTGACAGGCGGCGCACATGGTCCTAGCATGTGACCATCTAGTAGCCTTGTCTTTGTTTAGCCTTCGATGTTTTTCAATGTTGTATATGCATTTACCACCTAATCTTCCATCATGGACACCAAAGGGAAAGAAGGGGGTGAAATGGTAAACTATCGGCGGTGGTGATCGATCGCTTTTTGTAGTAAGTGAATTCTAGTGATGTGTGGTAAAGAGTGTGGAAAATCGGCCACTCGCTACGATTGTCACCTACATGTTGAGTTTTCTCCCACCTCTATGCCGCTCGAGTGTCGATAAGACAATCAAGGGAGTAAAGTCACAATTGGGTCAAAGACTTGGGCCATATAAGCACTCGCAATGTCTTCTTTGTGTTAGTCCATGAAACAAGGGTTTCTGGTTCTAGCTCTATGGACTTTATGTAAATGTGTTACTAACCGAGGTGTTTTTCTTTTCTTTTTATTGAATGTAAAACCGTAAATGCCAATAATAATCTCTTCAATGTAGAGTTGTCTGGTAGATTTAATGGTGACGTTTGATCTAGTTGATCCTATCTAGATGGAGCACAGACCTAAGTGCCTGCTCAATGGCTCTTTGTCTCTCTTTATATAAGCAAATGATTTAGGTTTATTGATTAACTTAAATAGAATAAACCAAATGAAAGAGACAAAACAAACACAAGCAATAGAAATCCATGGTAAAATTAGAGGTTGCAGCAAGGTAATTCAAAGTATTGCTTCTAACTTCACATTTTACATCTTGATCTTCAAGTGCGATTCAGGAGAAGAAACCATAGATGTCCTAACATGCACATAGTAGACTAATTGTAATGGTTTCAAAATGCTACATGAGCCCCCTCTTGAAGTAGCCCCAGATACAGATTAATATTATATCTCGGTTGTTTCAGCCCTTGAATCAGCATGCTCATGTGTATGTACTTCAACTTCATGCACACCCAGGGGGGATATTGTACATCCAAAAAAACACGGGTCATGTGCTATGGTTGGTGTTTTGGTTGCCAAACGGATTCATGCCATTGGTACACGTGTCAAGCACGATGTTCCTTGCATCACATGCGAAATATCGATATTCTCCATTGAATGCTCTCCACTGCCTTGCATCCGCGAGGTGTCTCAGCTTCGGATCATCTACATCATCGGGCTTTGTCCTCTCCGCGTGCCAACGCATGAGCTTTGCTTCCTTGGGATCTACAAAATAATGTTGTACACGGGGAGTGATCGGTAAGTACCTTACAACTTTCTGGGGAGATTTATTTCTGACCTTCTTGTATCGAGAAGCATTGCACACAGGACAACTGGTTTTTTTCGCGTGCTCCTTCCGATAAAATATGCAATCATTGATGCATGCATGGTATCTAACGTGCGGCAAATCAAGAGGGAACACGATCTTCTTGGCCTCATCCACACTAGTGGGAGATAGTTCCCCGCGGGAAGAACATCCTTTAGGTACTTGAGAAGCTCATCGAGGCTAGTGTCAGTCCATTCGTTTTTAGCCTTCGTCTTCAGAAGTTCGAGCGTAAAACTCAAGCGGGTCACCTCGGGATCGCAACCATCATACAATGGAGTGTTCGAGTCTACCATCGATCGCTCCATCTTGGCCTCTTCTTGTAAGTGCATCTAGTGCCACCCCTAGTTGGTTTTGGAGTATTGACGACAAACCTAGTTGAGGGACTAATGTGTTTGCGAGAATTGCAGGATAACACAGGTAGAAGTCCCTCATTGATTCGGTTTTCCTACCAGAGATGACCCCTAAAAATGTATGAAGACATTGAAGTCAAAGGTGGTATATGAAGATATTCACATTGAAGACTATGACAAGAGAAGACACCACATGAAGCCTATGGAGCTCGAAGACTTAGATCTTTCGTAGTTCTTTTTTCTTTTTGTGTTGAGTCATAGGAACCACCGTACTGTTAAGTGAGGTCCAAGAGAACCAGTCAGAATGACTGAAGTGATGTCTAACCAAAAACCTATGTCTTCGAGTGAAGACTATGAGAGCGAATCTTGTCCAGAGTCGGACAAGTCAGCTTTGCTTGTAGCCCAAGTAAAGTTGTCGTGTGAGTTTGAAATCTGACCGTTGGAACACGTGTAAGTTCCTTAGTGACCCAGGGTCATTTCGGACAAATCAGGTCGGGTTGCCAAGTGGCTATAAATAGCCCACCCCCTACAACCATAAACGGTTGGCTGCTCAGATTGAGAGTACGGCTTTTGTCGTTTGAGAGCAGCCCACCTCGAAGCCTTTGAGAGAGAATTCCTTGCGAGGATAAATCCCTAACCACCAAGAGCCAAAGAGAATTAGGCATCACTTAAGTCTTCTTGTCTGTGTGATCTGAAGACTTATTACACTTGAGGACTGTGCATCCTCCAGCCGGTTAGGCGTCGTGTTCTGAGCATCCAAGAGACATTGTGGATTGCCGGTGAACGAAGTCTGTGAAGGTTTGGGAGTCTACCTTGAAGACTTACCAGAGTGATTGGGCGAGGTCTGTGTGACCTTAGCTCAAGGGGAATACGGTGAGGACTGGGTGTCCTGAGCTGCGTGTTCAGGACTGGGTGTCCAGTACTATGTGTCCTAAGGTTTAAATACCTAGCCGCCCTAACCAGACGTACAGTTGTCACAGCAACTGGAACTGGTCCAACAAATCATTGTCTTCAGCGTGTCACTGGTTTCATCTTCCCTTCTCTTTACTTACTGTTGCTCCTTGTGAAGTCATTGTATGTTTGTACTATCTTTTGTCTTCACTGAGTGACTGCATGATCTGTTAGGCTTCACAATATCTTCCTACCTGATCCTTACTACATTGCTGCTATTAGTCATTGTGCTTTCACTCTATTGAATACTTGACTATGGCTTGCCTAGTGTAGTCTACCTTCCGCTGCAGGGTATTAGGTTTATCTCTATCGTTTGTCTTCATAACTCCCACGTTTTGAAGACTTTCATAAAAATCGCCTATTCACCCCCCTCTTGTTGATATAACGCACTTTCAATTGGTATCAGAGCAAGGTGCTCCCTTGTTCTGTGTGATTCGGTTTAACCACCTGGAGTTTTAGCTATGTCGACTGCAGGGATAATTAAAGTCTCCGTTGCGTGCCCCGTCTTCGATGGAACTGAATATCCCTACTGGAAGAATAAGATGCGCATGCATATTGAAGCCATTGACGTCGACCTATGGTATGTCATCTAGAATGGCGTTCCCAAGGCTGAAGAAGGTGTCACTGCTGCTGATGTCAAGAAATTCATTCAACTGGGCTCTACTGCCAAGAATATCATATGTGGTCATCTGACAAAAGGACAGTATGGCCGTGTGAGTGCTTTGAAGACATCTAAGCTGGTCTGGGACTGGCTCTCCAAGGTCAATGAAGGCATCTCAACCCAGAGAGATTAGAGAATCAGTGTCCTTCGCAACCTCTTCAACAGCTTCAAGCGAAATGACAATGAGAATGTCCAGCACACATTTGACCGACTCACTGACATCACAAATGAGCTTCAAGCCCTCGGCGCCACTGAGATCACCAAACATGAAGTCGTCAAGACACTGCTGAGATCACTTGATAGCTCGTTTGACATCCTAGCCCTGATGATTCAAGAACGTCCTAATTTCAAGACACTCGATCCGTCTGACATACTTGAGAGGCTCAACACACATGAGTTTCAGCTTTCTGAGAAAAGAGACATCTACAGTCCAAACTATGGGCGAACTTGTGCCTTGAAGGCAAAAGCTGTCTCCTCATCTGAAGAAGAATCTGACAGCAGTTCTGATGATCCTGAAGACATTGGAAGGGAACTTGCTATGCTTGTCAAGAAGTTCCAAAAATTCACCAAGAAGAAAGGCTTCAGAAAGTCTTCCCGGTCAAGCTCAAGGAATGATGAAGCTTCTGCTCATGACTACAAGAAGAAAACATGTCACAAGTGCAAGAAACTTGGCCACTTCATCTCTGAGTGTCCACAGTGGGACAATGAGAACAAAAAGAAGAAGAAGAGCAAGGAATATGACTCTGACGACAAGAAGAAGAAGAAATACTCAAAGTCTTCTTCCAAGTCTTCCTCAAAGTCTTCATCACACAAGAAGAGTTCATCTGGCAAGGCACGTGCGTTTGTTGGCAAGGAAATGGATTCAGAGGAGGAGTCTGCTTCTGAGGAGGCGGAGGTGGAGTTTGAGGAGGAGTCCGATTCAGGCGTCGCAAGTCTAGCTACAGCATACATTGCCAAGTCCATCTTCAACACTGAAGACAATGACTTCATCACCGACACCGATGCAAATGACAAGGACTACTCCGCTTCTACCTACTGCTTCATGGCACGCGGTGCCAAGGTAAACACACGCACTACTCACTATCAAACATCTAGTGACGATGACTCTGATTGTGGTTCAAAACCCAGCTACAAAACACTTGCTAAAATTGCAACTGAACAACAGAAAGCTATGGAGCATATTCAAAAACTGTTAGACAGAAGCGATGATCTGTTAGGTGCTGAAATGACTCGATCTGAATCCTTAATTGAAGACATAAAAAATCTTCACGTTAAGTATCAGGAACTTGAAAGTCATCATGAAACTCTCTCAACAACTCATGAAAAGCTTTCCTATGATTATTTTCAAAGGAAGCAAGATCTTGAGAAATTGAGAGCGGCTCATGAAGATCTTCAAAAGGAAAGCGAGTCACTTCGTGCCAAACAGATCAGTTCCGCTCAGGAAGGATTTGAACCACCATGTCTTAAATGCATTGAGCGTGATAATGCTACTTATGTTGCTGAATGTTCTACTGCTACTGCTGTTGCAATATCTTCATCTGTTGATGTGGTAACTAACCCCTCTGTTGAGGATACCACCGCTATTGCTGATGAGAATGCTAGGTTGAAGACATTGCTTGAAACAGGGATGTACAAAAGTCTTAAAGGGCATCAGACACTATGTGATGTCCTCAAAAAGCAGATTCTGAACCGAAACCCGAGGAAAGAGGGTGTTGGGTTCGTAAGGAAAATGAATGCTGATGGCTCGTACTGGAAACCTGAGCAGTACCCCAAAACCATGTGGGTTGCTACAAAGGAACCTTCAGAAGATCCATCCAATCTATTTGGCTTCACTTGTGCTAACCCCATTATCATTGATGAATCCTTTGATGCAAACTATATACTGTTTAAGAATCAGAATGGTGAAGTGTTTGCCAGGTACATTGGTACTAACTACAGGAATGGACCGCCTATGAAGAAGATCTGGGTTCCGAAAAGGTGTTTGGAGAATCTTCCTGTGAATGTCATCATGACACCTCACGTGAAGAAGACAAACCTCAGACCAAAGGCTTCATACGGTCCAAAGGCTTCTTACAGACAGAGGACTCACCTGAGTCGCACTAACGCAAATGCTTCGCAGGGAAACCATACTCAGGCATATGAATATGAGAGCGGTTCATCAAACCGCCATGTTCATAAGACCAAGAACTATTCTACTTATTCTTATGAGTATTATTGTCCGCCTGCAAGACTATTTGCTAGGGCTCCAAAGCCAAAATTCTCAGATGCTGCACTTAGACTTATTGCTTCTAAGCCACCCTTGAAGATGTGGGTGGCTAAGAAAGCTTAACTCTCTTTTGCAGGGAAAGGTCTCCAGCAGAAAACCAAAATCGTCTGACACTATTGCTGGAGACCTTAAACATCTTGTAGGGCGCAAGATCAAATGCCCGAATGGTCTTACTATGTACTTTGTTCTTGAATCGCTTGCTACTCTCCCTATTAGTCCTAATCTGGATCTAAGCTTTCATAACCCATTGGTTCGTCAAATGTTTTTGCTTCACAATGCTCTTGGTGAAGCCTATCCCCCTAACTGCACTGTAGGGTACGACACCAGTGTCTTCAGAATGGATTATTGATAGTGGGTGTACAAATCACATGACTGGCAAAAGAAGCCTTCTTATGGACTCAACCTTACGTCCATCCGACAAGAGCCACATCACATTTGCTGACACTGGTAAAAGTAAGGTATTGGGTCTAGGTAGAGTTGCAATCCCAAGGGATCAACACATGGATAAAGTCATGCTTGTTGAATCCCTTGGCTTCACTTAATGTCTGTCTCAATGCTTTGCGATTTGAACATGATCGTAATATTTGGAAAATATCATTGCCTTGTACTAATGGAATCTGACAAGTCTCTAGTATTTGAAGGGTATCGAGAAGATGATTTGTACGTGGTAGATTTCTCAGCAGGACCACAGCTTGCCGTATGTCTTCTTGCAAAAGCTTCAGAATGCTGGCTCTGGCATCGGAGGCTAGGGCATGCTGGCATGAGGAACCTCCACACCCTTGCAAAGAAGAAGCATGTCATAGGCATCGAGGGCGTCAAGTTCAAGAAAGATCACTTATGCGGTGCCTGTGAAGCCGGGAAGATGACGAGGGCTAAACATCCCTCAAAGACAATCATGACCACTACTCGATCCTTCAAACTGCTTCACATGGATCTTTTCGGTCCCACTCATTACTCAACTCTTACTACTACTGCTTGTCTCTATGGCTTTGTCATTGTTGATGATTATTCTAGAT
Organism: Triticum dicoccoides; assembly: GCF_002162155.2. NCBI lineage: Eukaryota > Viridiplantae > Streptophyta > Magnoliopsida > Poales > Poaceae > Triticum > Triticum dicoccoides. The sequence continues at coordinate 481,756,370 of NC_041390.1, read as the reverse complement.
ATACTTGGGTGCACATAATCCTTTACAAGACTGAAGTGCAGGATGTCTTCAGACGCTTCGCCAATCAAGCTATGAATAATTATGGCGCCAAGATAAAGCACATCAGAAGTGACAATGGCACTGAATTCAAGAACACTGGCCTTGATACATATCTTAATACCTTGGGCAGCACACATGAATTCTCAGCCCCGTACACGCCACAACAGAATGGCGTCGTCGAATGCAAGAACAGAACACTCATTGAGATGGCCAGAACGATGCTAGATGAATACAAGACTCCAAGAAAATTCTGGCCTGAAGCCATTGATACTGCATGCCATACGATCGATCGTGTTTATCTTCACAAGCTTCTGAACAAGACATCTTATGAGCTCCTTACTGGCAAGAAGCCGAATGTCGGTTACTTCAGAGTATTTGGGGCCAGGTGCTGGATCAAGGACCCACATCACACCTCAAAGTTTGCACCAAAAGCACATGAGGGTTTTATGCTTGGATATGGAAAAGATTTGCACTCCTACAGATTCTTGAATCTCTTTCATTACAAAGTGGTTGAAACAGTGGATGTGCGGTTCGATGAGACCAACTGTTCACAAAGAGAGCAACTGCCAAATGTGCTAGATGAAGTTCCATCCAATGAATCAATCAAGCTAATGGGAACTGGAGAAATTATACCTTCTGAAGCTCATCCTGAATAAGAACTTATCATCTCAGCACCTGATCAACATGAAGACAATGCTCGGCCTGAAGACATTCCTTCTAACAACGACAATGATCAGCAAGAGCAAAGTCTTCGCCCTGTACATCCTCGCGTTGCCAATGAAGTGCAGATTGAAAGAATAATTGATAGCATCAATGTGAAGGAAATATGCCCTAGAGGCAATTATAAAGTTATTATTTATTTCCTTATATCATGATAAAAGTTTATTATTCATGCTAGAATTGTATTAACCGGAAACATAATACATGTGTGAATACATAGACAAACAGAGTGTCACTAGTATGCCTCTACTTGACTAGCTCGTTAATCAAAGATGGTTATGTTTCCTAACCATGGACAAAGAGTTGTTATTTGATTAACGGGATCACATCATTAGTTGAATGATCTGATTGACATGACCCATTCCATTAGCTTAGCACCCGATCATTTAGTATGTTGCTATTGCTTTCTTCATGACTTATACATGTTCCTATGACTATGAGATTATGAAACTCCCGTTTTCCAGAGGAACACTTTGTGTGCTACCAAACGTCACAACGTAACTGGGTGATTATAAAGGAGTTCTACAGGTGTCTCCAAAGGTACATGTTGGGTTGGCGTATTTCGAGATTAGGATTTGTCACTCCGATTGTCGGAGAGGTATCTCTGGGCCCTCTCGGTAATGCACATCACTTAAAGCCTTGCAAGCATTGCAACTAATGAGTTAGTTGCGGGATGATGTATTATAGAACGAGTAAAGAGACTTGCCGGTAACGAGATTGAACTAGGTATGGGATACCGACGATCGAATCTCGGGCAAGTAACATACCGATGACAAAGGGAACAACATATGTTGTTATGCGGTCTGACCGATAAAAGATCTTCGTAGAATATGTAGGAGCCAATATGAGCATCCAAGTTCCGCTATTGGTTATTGACCGGAGATGTGTCTCGGTCATGTCTACTTTGTTCTCGAACCCGTAGGGTCCGCACGCTTAAGGTTACGATGACAGTTATATTATGAGTTTATGCATTTTGATGTACAGAAGGTTGTTCGGAGTCCCGGATGTGATCACGGACATGACGAGGAGTCTCGAAATGGTCGAGACATAAAGATTGATATATTGGAAGCCTATGTTTGGATATCGGAAGTGTTCCGGGTGAAATCGGGATTTTACCGGAGTACCGGGAGGTTACCGGAACCCCCCGAGAGGTATATGGGCCTTAGTGGGCCTTAGTGGAAGAGAGGAGAGGTGGCCATAGATGGGCCGCGCGCCCCTCCCCCCTGGTCCGAATTGGACAAGGAGAGGGGGTCGCCCCCCTTTCCTCCTCTCTCTCCTCTTCCCCCCCCCTCCACGAATCCTATTCCAACTAGGAAAGGGGGGGAGTCCTACTTCCAGAGGGAGTAGGACTCCTCCTGGCGTGCCTCTCCTGGCCGGCCGGCCCCCTCCCTTGAACCTTT
>NC_041390.1:481699017-481753833 GCF_002162155.2 Triticum dicoccoides | reverse complement strand
GAAGGAGTAGGACTCCTCCTGGCGCGCCTCTCCTGGCCGGCCGGCCCCCTCCCTTGAACCTTTATATACGGAGGCAGGGGCACCCCCTAGAGACACAAGTTGATCCACGTGATCATATTCTTAGCCGTGTGCGGTGCCCCCTTCCACCATAGTCCTCGATAATATTGTAGCGGTGCTTAGGCGAAGCCCTGCGACAGTAGTACATCAAGATCGTCACCACGCCGTCATGCTGACGGAACTCTTCCCCGACACTTTGCTAGATCGGAGTCCGGGGATCGTCATCAAGCTGAACGTGTGCTAGAACTCGGAGGTGCCGTAGTTTCGGTGCTTGATCGGTCAGGCCGTGAAGACGTACGACTACATCAACCAAGTTAACGCTTCCGTTGTCGATCTACAAGGGTACGTAGATCACACTCTCCCCCTCTCGTTGCTATGCATCACCATAATCTTGCGTGTGCGTAGGATTTTTTTTGAAATTACTACAAAACCCAACACAATGCACCCGGTCCACTCACTCGTTCAAGGGCAACTCAGCTAGCAAATTTCTGTGGGCACTTCGCATTCGTCTCAATAACAGAACCCAAGAAAGTTGAAGAAGCCTTCATGGAACCTGAATGGATTCAAGCTATGCAAGAAGAGCTTCAACAGTTTGAGCTGAATAATGTATGGGAACTGGTTAAGAGTCCTGACCCACGGAAGGACAATATAATAGGCACCAAATGGATATACCGCAACAAGCAAGATGAGCATGGTCAAGTTGTCAGAAACAAAGCTCGTCTCGTTGGTCAAGGATATACTCAAGTGGAAGGCATTGACTTCGATGAAACATTTTCTCCTGTGGCTAGACTTGAAGCCATACGCATACTGCTGGCCTATGCAAATCATCATAACATACTTCTATATCAAATGGATGTGAAGAGTGCTTTTCTCAATGGCAAGATTGAAGAAGTGTATGTTGCACAACCGCCTGGCTTTGAAGATCCAAAACATCCTGACATGGTATACAAGCTCAACAAGGCACTGTATGGCCTCAAACAAGCCCCTCGGGCCTGGTATGACACACTCAAATACTTCCTGAAGAGCAAAGGCTTCATACCTGGTTCCCTAGACCCCACTCTCTTCACGAAGACATATGATGGTGAACTGTTTGTGTGCCAAATATATGTGGATGACATTATCTTCGGATGCACCAACCAGAAGTACAGTGAAGAGTTTGGATATATGATGCAAGAGCAATATCAGATGTCCATGATGGGAGAGCTGAAGTTCTTCCTCGGTCTTCAAATACGACAACAACGCAACGGCATCTTCATATCTCAAGAGAAGTATCTCAAAGATTGCCTGAAGAAGTTTGGTATGCAAGACTGCAAAGGCTTCACAACACCAATGCCAGCCAAACATCATCTGGGTCCCGACGACAATGGTAAAGAGTTCGATCAAAAGGTATACCGCTCCATGATTGGTTCTTTACTTTATCTATGTGCATCTAGGCCAGATATTATGCTTAGTGTTTGCATGTGTACTCGATTTCAAGCGGCACCAAAGGAGTCGCATCACTTAGCTGTGAAGCGAATTCTTCGATATTTGGCTCACACCCCAACTCTAGGATTATGGTATCCAAAGGGCTCAGAGTTTGATCTGGTTGGATTCTCGGATGCTGATTATGCTGGTGACAAAGTTGATCGCAAGTCTACATCAGGCACATGTCACTTTCTGGGATGATCACTTGTATGTTGGTCTTCAAAGAAGCAGAACTGTGTATCTCTCTCCACTGCTGAATCCGAACACATTGCTGCTGGATCTTGCTGCGCTCAGCTTCTGTGGATGAAGCAAACACTCAAGGACTATGGCATTCATCTGAAGCAAGTGCCACTTTACTGCGACAGCGAAAGCGCCATCAAGATTGCCAACAACCCAGTTCAGCACTCAAAGACAAAGCACATTGAAATTCGTCATCACTTTCTCAGAGATCATGTTGTGAAGGAAGATATTGATATCATACACGTCAACACTGAAGAGCAATTGGTTGATATCTTCACCAAGCCCTTGGATGAGAAGAGATTTTGCAAGTTACGGTGTGAGCTAAATATCCTGGAATCCTCAAATGTCCTGTGATCAGGCACAAATCCTAACCCTTATGCATATTGATGACTTAGATGTGCAACACACGAAGTAAAGTATATCTTCAATCAATGAAGACATACATTCTAAGTGTGAATACATTAATGTGGAATTTGACTTCGGAGCGCCACGATAATTGTGCGCCGTGTCTGGGTCTAATACTTCCTATACGGTGGGTAACGCCACCACCAAATGTTCTGTTTGAAGTGTTTCACTCATGGCGTTACATTTGCTATGTCTTCAGATTTGGTTTGGCTTCAATCTCAACATATCTTCATGATTATCTTCACTATGTTGATTATATAGATATATATATATATATCTACTAGTGTCTGTCCTCTACAACATTCACTTATAGCTATGTCTTCTTGTTGAATCTTTTGAACTAAGTGAATGTGATCGGACCCTAACCTCTCTATGCTTTCTATCTCAAATTCTATCTCTCCAAATCATATGCATTCTATTGAAACTGTCGAATGTCTTCTCTGCGTCCTTGTCAGCAAAAGATACAAAGACAACCATTAAGTCCGTTTTGAATGCTCATTCCTCCATATGACACCTAGAGAAGTAGGAACGACCACCCGACAATCCAGGCGTGCATGGGGCATGGAACAAACCCCAAAATTCCGCATAATGGCCACGTGTTCCTCAGATGCGAATCGCCAGGGGCACCTGTGTAATAGCGCAGTGCCGCCCATGTACCTATAAATACACACTTCACAGTGGTTATTATCTCTTCTTCCACTCTTGCACGAACCCTAGCGCCACCGCTAGCCCTCGACGACGCCGGCGACGAAGCGCTTCGCTGCCGCAACCTCTCCGACGCCGTCTTCACGCCGACCGTGGACATCATCCTCTCCGCCGTCGCCATAGGTGTCCTCCGTCGCCAAGTTAGGGCACAGAAGATCGAACTGCTCGGCCTCATCTTCCACTCCGTCTAGCAGTTCTTAGTGTGGTAAATAAAACTTCCTTTTTACAGCACCGTTGATCCAATGGATTTGTCACTTTCTACCACAAGCAGTTTCTATTCACACAAGTTAGATCTCTTTCATACTGCATCTCAAAACATGCCTAGTATATTCACTTGTGCTTCACAAAGTAGTTAGATTCCTCACTTGTACTGATCTGTGGATTCGTACAAATCTGGAACCAACTCCTTATCTATGAGTGAATGTCTTCGCACGATGAGGTCAATGTCTTCTAAACTGATTTATCTTCAAAATCTTCTGAGAATGCATATGACCTCTTCCCCTTCCCTCGCACCTTAATGCTGTCACAGGTACATGTCCGTGGGAGAATCCTTTGGTTCTCATAGTCTGCATTCATTTGCAGAATTCTTACAGCATCACATAAATTCTCCCGAAGCCAGTTCCTGTTGGTCCAGCAAGCGAAAACCTTTGAAGCCTTTGAACGTGTTGAAGCCTTTCAAGTTAAAGTTTATGGCTTCAGAGAAATCAGCAAGGAAGGGTGGCAGAAAGCGTCGTGGAGAAACATCCAGAGATCTGCCAGATGACCTCTCAGAACTATACAAGACAAATCCTGAAGAGGATTACAATCAGCGCAAGACCCGAATCCAATGGATTCGAAGATATTGGGCAGAACAATGGTTCAAATACCGATTTGTAACCCAGGAATATGCTGAGAAAAACGCCATCAAGAGAACGTGGGGAGACATCCTATACAAGAATCTTCTACCCAGGTCCAGAGATGAAGCCATCGAACAAGGCTTCTATCCATGCATGGTCCATGGGCCACAGCCTGCTGATGCACACCCATCGTCACTACTATGGTGTCGTGATGACAATCTGTTCAAGAGAAACTTCCAGTTTGCCCAGAACTCAGCGAACCAAAACAAGAAGACTTTGGGGTTGGACTTCAACCCTGGTCCCTCAGCACCAAGGGCAGATGGCACACGAGATGCAGAACCAAATGTCATCGGCCCTTTCTGCAACCTCGAAGGCCTCATCACCCGTATCTTGGTTCAAGGGACTACAGTGAATGAGCCTGCAGCTGACACTGAATCAGAAGAAGCGCCTGCAGTACCGAAGACAAAGAAGCTGAAGAAGCCTAAAGCTTCAAAGCCTGCCCCTTCACCAAAAATCTCACGGGAGAAGCCAATGGCAACTGCACCTCCTGAAGACAGTGTGCAGTCCGAAGACTTATCACACATCTCCAAGCCCCAGAAGGTCAAAATGCCTCTGCCTCACACCGTCCAAGAGCTAACAACTGCTGCCATTCTGCGCAATGATGACATTGATCTGTCAAGTGATGAAGATCTTGCAGATGACGCTCTTGAGCAACTCATCAAGAGCAAAGAAGAAGCAGAAATCTTCAATGATTTGCCTCTCTTTGATGTGACAATCATCCACAACTTCATTGATGAGTGGTTTGACACGCCCAACATCAGCTTCGAAGATCTGCAGCTATCCATTGGCCTCAGTGTCGCCTTCCAAGGCGCCATTGCTTCAGAACTAGTTGTCGCCCAGCGCATTGTTGAACTGAAGCAAAAGATTGACTATGAAAAGGCTCAGTTCAAGAAGCATATGGCCAAGCTCAATGTGCAAGAAGTGAAGAACTTCAAGATCATGATGCACGAGCTCAAGGAAGCCTTTCTGAAGAAACGTGCAGAAGCTCAGGGTTCGCGTGAGCGCATGAAGACTCTGGCTAACAGATGTGTGCAAGCCTACAACGAGGCTGAGAAGCGCAAGGCCCTTGGGCGTCCTGGCATCGACCCCGGGATGGCCGCAAAGAAGAAGAAGAAGTCTGCTACGGCCGAACCCGGAGCACCAAGGCAGGAAGCAGTTCCGGTTGTCTTCCCAACTAGACTGACTGGCTCGAAGCCAAAAAGCCGGTCAACCGCTTCAGAGCACAAGAAGACAAGGACTACTAGGCTGAAGCCAAGAAAAGGAAACATCCTGAAGCCTCTCCTACTGCCCCCTCCAAGAAGAAGAGCAAGACCAAGAAAGATCAGGCTGCTCCCACAGAGCCTTTGATAGTTGAACCTATTTCTATGGTCTATCCTGAAGCTGAACGCCAACTGACAATCCATGAGCCTGCTTCCACAGAGGCTCATGAAGCTGAAGACTTTCCAGCAGCTGACCCCATCGCTGCTGAAGACATTGGTCACCATGGCCATGTAGAAGATGGTGCAGTCCTTCCTCAGAACAGCGAACTCATCAGCATTGGCCGTCCACTGACGCCAATTGCACAGGATGCTTCATGGGAGGATTGCCCACAAGAGGAAGAAGACTATGAGGCCCAGCCCACTCCAACTCGACAGGCGTCGCCTGCGTTGCGCAGGCTTCGCAAAGGTCCAAGGCCTCAAGTCTCTGCTGAAGACAATCCGGCTGCATCAGCCGCGGAAGAAGAAGTCCCACAAGTTCCCACTCCCCTGTCCCACCAAGAAGCAGTTCTCAAGGAGAACGTGCTTGTGACCGACCCTCCAGCTCGTCAAGTGGAGGAGGAAAATCTTGAGGCTGCCACAACCACCAATGAAGCTAATGTGGAGCCCTCCCCAACGGAAGAAGAAGACAGCAAAGCCACTGATCCTGTCACTTCTGTTCCCGAGTCTGCTGCCGGTCCCTAGTTCGACTATCATGTTGGGCACAGGCCTCAGGTACAGAAGCCAATCCCAAGATTGCCAAGGTTCCCAGGTCCTGCATCAGCACCTGGCTCCTTCAATATCAATGGCTTCAGGGAAGACAACACATTCTTCGATAGCTCCAGGAACCCCTACTCAAGGGAAAGGATATCATCTGATCGGTTCTGGAGCTATCCTCAGCGAAGCTATTACTCATGCATTCTTTGCAACCAAGGTCGCATCTTCCCACACAAGCGCCTTGACACTGAAGCTATAGCTGGTCTGCCCTGTCTGGAAGAAGCTTTGGATTGCTTCAAGGAAGTTGGACTGCTGTCGTTCATTACTGACCAAGAGCATTGGAATGAAGAGCTGCTGCTCCAATTCTATGCCACACTTCACATCAGCGGGTATAGAACAGATCTGAAGTCTTGGGTCCTGGAGTGGATGACTGGAAACGTTCATCACGAAGCCAAAGCCTTTGACATCATTGAGCTCACTGGCTTGCCCACTCCTGGCGATCTCTACGAGCATGGCTGTCAGCTGCATAGTGAAGCTATTGAGAGCATCTTTCAGAAGCCTGAACCTGATATGAGTCAGATGCTCAGCTTGATGAAGCCATTGCCCCAAGATGCTGCTTATCCCATGGAGTTCTTCGTTGAAGACCTTGAGTATCTGCCAAGAACCATCTAGCACATCATCAGGCAAACTCTCTGGCCCATCAAAGGGCACTCTCAAAATGCTAAGCTTGAGGGTGCAATGAAGACTTTGGTCTTCAATATTCTTCATGGAAAATGCTTCAATGCACAGGACTTCTTCATTCGCCAACTTGCTGCATCAGGCTCTGATCTGTTTGGCTTGAAGTTCTACGCACCATGGGTAATGCGGCTAATCAAACTTCACTCCGATATCTCATATCAGCCATCTGCTCGCAATCATCGGATTTTTCTGCCTGATGTGGATATCTCTACTGAAGCCATCTATCCTGAGCCTGCCAAGGAACCTCTAAGTCTTCAGAATGCAGAGCATCAGAGTTTCTCTCAGAACATTGAAGGAGTTGAAGCAGTCACTCGGGTGTATCCTTTGGCTGGCACTACACGTGCACCACACCCTGCTTCCACTGAAGCCACTGATAGTACAACTGCTCCAAGACCCAAGAAGCGCACTCGTGTTCTCAACGACCGAGAGCTTCTTGTGGCTCTTCATCAGAAACAAGATAGGCATCATGACTGGCTAAAGCGTCAGATGAAAAGCCTCTTGGTGGATGTTAATCGCATTCGCAATCTTGCCACCAAGAATGCTTTCGTTGCCCATGAAACTTGTCGCCGCACATGGAAAGGGCTAACGATGATGTGTTCTGAAGATGATCTTCAAGCGGATGGCTTCACTGAGCGATTCAAGTTTGACTCCACACCTCCTCGAAGAGCTGTGCTGCTAGGAACTCCATCCCTTGAAGACTCTGAGTTCTCTTCATCTGGTGCAACAGTGACTGCCAGAGTTATCGAAGATGAAGACGATGCTACTTCACCGCCACCTCCTTCAGCACACTTCAACTCTACTCCAAGCTCTTTAGCACTGCCAAACACCACCAACGACCCTGCTACTTCACCTACTCCTCATGGGAACGAGTAGATGCTCTATGTCTTCAAACCTTTTTGGTCCTCACTGACAAAAGGGGTAGAAGCATATGAGGTTGATAGTCTTCAAGCGGGTTCATATGGGCGGGTGCTTTATATTTTGCTTCGTGCTTACAACTCTCGTTTTGCTACATTTGGTTCTTTGAGTTGTAACACTTAAACTCGATGGTCGTCTGCTACTTATCTGCCACCTTGTTTTGCGATGATAAATTCCGCATGTGCGACGATAAATTCCGCACTTAGATCATTCTGCAGACGTCCATTTTCCATTATGCATGTCATTATCTTCATATACTTTCACATGCATAGTGGATTGTCGTCATAAGTTGAAGTGGATCTCCATAAGTACAACCTGCCATGTGCATTTGCATTCCAAAAGCAAACTACTTATATGCACATCTTCAGGGGGAGCCCTTGCAACTTATGAAGACAATTCCTTATCCTTTACAATTTCACAGATTATATTCCCTGTTGAAAACTTCAACTAGTTTGTCATCAATCACCAAAAAGGGGGAGACTGTAAGTGCATCTAGTGCCACCCCTAGTTGGTTTTGGAGTATTGACGACAAACCTAGTTGAGGGACTAATGTGTTTGTGAGAATTGCAGGATAACATATGTAGAAGTCCCTCATTGATTCGTTTTTCCTACCAGAGATGACCCCTAAAAATGTATGAAGACATTGAAGTCAAAGGTGGTATATGAAGATATTCACATTGAAGACTATGACAAGAGAAGACACCACATGAAGCCTATGGAGCTCGAAGACTTAGATCTTTCGTAGTTCTTTTTTATTTTTGTGTTGAGTCATAGGAACCACCGTACTATTAAGTGGGGTCCAAGAGAACCAGTCAGAATGACTGAAGTGATGCCTAACCAAAAACCTATGTCTTCGAGTGAAGACTATGAGAGCGAATCTTGTCCAGAGTCGGATAAGTCAGCTTTGCTTGTAGCCCAAGTAAAGTTGCCGTGTGAGTTTGAAATCTGACTGTTGGAACATGTGTCAGTTCCTTAGTGACCCAGGGTCATTTCGGACAAATCAGGTCGGGTTGCCAAGTGGCTATAAATAGCCCACCCCCTACAACCATAAACGGTTGGCTGCTCAGATTGAGAGTACGACTTTTGTCGTTTGAGAGCAACCCACCTCGAAGCCTTTGAGAGAGAATTCCTTGCGAGGATAAAGCCCTAACCACCCAGAGCCAAAGAGAATTAGGCATCACTTAAGTCTTCTTGTCTGTGTGATCTGAAGACTTATTACACTTGAGGACTGTGCACCCTCCAGCCGGTTAGGCGTCGCATTCTGAGCATCCAAGAGACATTGTGGATTGCCGGTGAACAAAGTCTGTGAAGGTTTGGGAGTCTACCTTGAAGACTTACCAGAGTGATTGGGCGAGGTCTGTGTGACCTTAGCTCAAGGGGAATACGGTGAGGACTGGGTGTCCTGAGCTGTGTGTTCAGGACTGGGTGTCCGGGACTGTGTGTCCTAAGGTTTAAATGCCTAGCCGCCCTAACCAGACGTACAGTTGTCACAACAACTGGAACTGGTCCAACAAATCATTGTCTTGAGCGTGTCACTGGTTTCATCTTCCCTTCTCTTTACTTACTGTTGCTCCTTGTGAAGTCATTGTATGTTTGTACTATCTTTTGTCTTCACTGAGTGACTGCATGATCTGTTAGGCTTCACAATATCTTCCTACCTGATCCTTACTACATTGCTGCTATTAGTCATTGTGCTTTCACTCTATTGAATACTTGACTATGGCTTGCCTAGTGTAGTCTACCTTCCGCTGCAGGGTATTAGGTTTATCTCTATCGTTTGTCTTCATAACTCCCACGTTTTGAAGACTTTCATAAAAATCGCCTATTCACCCCCCTCTAGTCGATATAACGCACTTTCACTTCTCTAGAAGCAGCTCTGTCAGTACTCGTCTCCTTGCGAAGCAGTTCTTGAACATGAGGGTCCCACACAATTGAACTTAGTAGCGACGAAGTTTGCGGCATGTAGTCCATGTTTTCTCCACCGCCTTGTCCGACCTCTTCTCCACCGCCATTTCCGGCCTCTTCCCCGCCACCATGTCCAGCCCCTTCTCCGCCGCCATTATCGGTCATCTCTTCGTCTTGCCTCGTGTCGTCATTGCCTGCCCCATCACGTCCTCCTCCTCATCATCATCTTCAATTATCCACCGAGTATAGTCATCCATGAAACCAGTCATGAGCAAGTGCGCCATCAAATGACCATCCTCATAGGGGTTGAGCCAAACTCCTCCTTTGCATCTTCGACACAAACATAAAATATCTATCTGGTTATTTTCATTCATGTCCTGCACTGCAGACCGCAACCACCTTTCCACCATCGTTCCACTGACCATCATGAACTCCTGCACGGTAATAATAAACAAATTGATTATTAAAATGCATGCATGCATCAAAGTCATACAAAAATTCGGCATGACCTTCCCTAAAAATAGGACATATAGAGTTTACCCGAAATTCGTCGAAACGGAAATAAATCGACATTTCGGTAAAACATAAGCAACTCAAGCACAATTCGGCGGCAACTCATGCCACACACACACTTTCCATCATATCGCCCGATTATGTCATATCGCACACATACACATATTTTCATTCTTGCAAAAGCACAAATTTTTAGTCACCTATCTCGAGATCGAGCACGGTGATGATGATGTCAATCGGTGTCACCACACACCTAAGGAATGATCAAAAGTGGACAAAGCTTACTTCTTGACATGGTTAGATCTAGTTAGGGAGGTACATAGGTCACTTCATTAAATAGTAGATCTACCTAGCTAGTTGGGAAAGGAGATGAGTTTAACTAGTGGAGGGGGAGGAAAATGAGAAAGGAGATGCATTAATGGAGATGGTGTAATTAGCTAGGAGCAATAAAGAGAGAGAAAAAGAGGTAGAAGAAAGAGAGTAACACTACTAGGGAAAACCATATACACAGAAGTATAGCAGTAGCGCTGGCCAAAACTAAGTGCTACTGCTACTTAGTAGTAGCGCGTATCGAAAAAGCCCGCTACAACTATAGTTTCATCAGTAGCGCATCTGCCCAAAAAAGTGCTACTACTATAATTCCCACACTGTTGCCGGTAGGCTAGGAATAGTGGTAGCGAGCCTAATAGAAACACGCTATTGCTAAGAGCCTTGTAGCAGCGCGTTTCTGTTGTAGAGCGCTACTGCTAAGAAGAAGAAAATAAATAGAAAAGTAAATGAAAATGAAAGAAATAGAAAAATGAGAAATGAAAAAAAGAAAAAGAAAAGAAAAACAAAAATAGTGGAGAAAGGCATAGCAGTAGCGCTTGTTCCCACAAAGCGCTATAGCTACATTAGCAGTAGCACGTTTTGTGTTCCCGCGCTATAGCTAAGTTCCTTAGATAAAAGGAAAAAGGAAATAAATAGCTACTTCCTGTAGCAGTAGCGCGCTTTGGTCGAAAGCGCTATAGCTAACTTAGCCGTAGCGCGTTTTTCCTACCAACGCTACTCCTAGTTTGACTTAACCACGCGCGGGCTCAAAATTTTGCTAAGTCCTTTTCCCCCTCTCTCCCCCTATTCCCCCAACTCCCCAACTCCTATATCGCCGCCGTCGATCGCACACACTCTCGACCTCACCACCGCCGCCAAAGGCCGCCCTTAACCTCACCGCCGCCGCCCGAGGCCGCCCTCGAACTCACCGCCGCCGCCCGAGCCCGAGCCTGCCCTCGCCGACAACCGTAAGGCTCTCCCTCTCCTCTCCCCTGCCCTCATCTCTCTCTCTCTCTCTCTCTCTCTCTCTCTCTCTCTTTGGTAGGGCAATTCATATGTTGCTGCTTGATGATGTTCATATATATGAACCCTAGGTGTTCATATGAACCCTAGATTTGTTTAGGGCAGTAGACATTTTTTAGCATTTAGGAAAAAAGATGAGCAATTTTTTTAGGAAATTAGCTAGGGCAAATTTTGATGAAAATGCCTAAATAGTAATTCCATTTAGCTTTAAATTAACAGAGGGTATATAAATTATAGTAGCATTTAGCTTTAAATTAATAGAGGCTATAAACAAAAAAATAGTAGCATTTAGCTATAAAAAATTATTTGGACTATAGACCTGAATCTGGTCCAAATTTCATTCAAATGAAATTTGAATTATTTGGACTATGGACCTGAATATTTTTGAAGAAATTGGGTGTAGGTACTAAGGTCTTGCTGTGGAAATTTTGGTGAGGTCAGAAGGAATATAGAAAATGGAGTTCCTTTGCAATTTCTAATAAGGTCAAGTATTGTTGGAGTATTTGCTTTAAAACAATTTGGATGGAAAGAAAATAATGTGTGTGTATGAGAGAGAGAGAGAGAGAGAGGAATAGCTAGAACAGAATTTAGTGAGGTCATTTTGCAAAGGTTTTTGATTTTTGAAAAGACCACTATTTTTCAAGGAAAAGAATTTAGCCAAGTTTTATTTTAAGGATGATCCCTTCCTAGACTTTTATTGTTGATTATATCTTTTCATTGAAGTGGTCATGTTATATCTTTTCATTGAAGTAGTTCGATTGTGCCCAAATGGCCTTTTGTTGTTTCCAGGGAATGAAGCCGAATGGCCTATGTTTTGCCAGAATGTTGATTCATTTCCGTTCAGGCAAATTTTAGGTGCTCGATTTGTCCACTTTTTAGCAAAGGTCATGCCGAAATTTTTTTGTGAATTTCGGCATGACTTGTGCTACAAACTAGGACATATCGAGTGCTCGGGATTTGCCGCACCAGGAAGGAATCAACGTTCCTGCAAAACATAGGCCTTTTATGTCATTATTCATTTTATTAGGTCTAGAATTAATTGACTAGATTTAATCGTAGGAAATATGGCTAGCAACGATGAAGGAGAGGGTTCTGGTGATTGTGACGACGTCTACCTGGCGGCAAACGAATTTTTGAGCCTTGCCGATGATCAACGGTTGTTGTTGCTAGGCCGACCTATCACATCGGAGACTGGGACTGACGCCGAGACTGGCGTTGAGACTGAGACTAGCGCCGAGACTGGCGGAGCCGGTATAGAACCAAAACCAAAGAGACAACGGCGTCTAAGCAAGCTCATCACGACTAGAGTGGTAGTCACGGAGGTGGACGACGGCAATTTTGAGCCAAAAGAGCCCGAGGAAGCGCGATCGTGCTATGACAATCAAATAGGCTGCATCGTACGGGCAACCGCCACCATCAACAATGAGAAACTAAAGAAGATAGAAAATATGAGGCCCTCCCTCCTAAAGAAGTTGCACCAGGTATTCTTGTTCCCGGGCCGGGATGAAAAGAAATATACTGATCCAGATAAAGATCCAACAATGAATAAGATAAACAAACACGCCATGACCAAGTTTAGCGACGCGTTGGCCGCCTGGAAGTAAGAGTGAAACATTGGATCATCAAGAAAAAGGAACCCTACTCCGAGATTGTAAAGGATAATCCGACAATCACGGCAGAGCAGTTTGAAATATTCAAGGCGGCTTGCGATGCCGAAGCTGCCAAAGAAAAGTCGAAGTACATGAAGGGGCTTCAAAAGAGGAACATGAGGTGCCACCACCTCAGAAGCCGTGGTTACGTGGGGAAGAGGTCCATATGGCCCAAGGAGGACGCGGAACGCGAAAGTCTGGGCATCCCAGACCCCTTGGCGGAGTTCACCGTGAAGGAAATATGCCCTAGAGGCAATAATAAAGTTGTTATTTATATTTCCTTATATCATGGTAAATGTTTATTATTCATGCTAGAATTGTATTAACCGGAAACTTAGTACATCTGTGAATACATAGACAAACATAGTGTCACTAGTATGTCTCTACTTGACTAGCTCGTT
Organism: Triticum dicoccoides; assembly: GCF_002162155.2. Classification (NCBI taxonomy): domain Eukaryota; kingdom Viridiplantae; phylum Streptophyta; class Magnoliopsida; order Poales; family Poaceae; genus Triticum; species Triticum dicoccoides. Next base: position 481,740,661 of record NC_041390.1, on the reverse strand, counting down.
AATCAAAGATGGTTAAGTTTCCTAGCCATATACATGAGTTGTCATTTGATGAACGGGATCACATCATTAGAGAATGATGTGATTGAATTTATGCATCCGTTAGCTTAGCACTATGATCGTTTAGTTTATTGCTATTTCTTTCTTCATAACTTATTCATGTTCCTATGACTATGAGATTATGCAACTCCCGAATACCGGAGGAACACTTATTGTGCTATCAAACATCACAATGTAACTGGGTGATTATAAAGATGCTCTACAGGTGTCTCCGATGGTGTTTCTTGAGTTGGCATAGGTCGAGATTAGGATTTGTCACTCTGATTGTCGAAGAGGTATCTCTGGACCCTCTCGGTAATGCACATCACTATAAGCCTTGCAAGCAATGTGACTAATAAGTTAGTTGCGGGATGTTGCATTACGGAACGACTAAAGATACTTGCCGGTAATTCGATTGAACTAGGTATGATGATACCGACGATCGAATCTCGGGCAAGTAACATACCGATTACAAAGGGAACAATGTATGTTGTTTTGCGGTTCGACCGATAAAGGTCTTAGTAGAATATGTAGGAGCCAATATGGGCATCCAGGTTTTGCTATTGGTTATTGACCAGAGAGATGTCTCAGTCATGTCTACATAGTTCTCGAACTCATAGGGTCCGCACGCTTAACGTCCGTTGACGATATAGTATTATATGAGTTATGTATGTTGGTGACTGAATGTTGTTCGGAGTCCCGGATGAGATCACGGGCATGACGAGGAACTCTGGAATGGTCCGGATATAAAGATTGATATATGGGATAATAGTGTTTGGTCTCCAGATGGATTCCGGAATTCACCGGAAGGGGTTCCGGATGTTTCCCAAAATGTTTGGGTACGAGAACACTTTATTTGGGCCAAAGGGGAAAGCCCACAAGGTTTTTGGAAAGCGCAAAAGGAAGTTTTGGGGAGTCCAGGGGCCAGATGCCAGGGTCCCTGGCGTCTGGGTCCAGACGCCGGGAACCCTGGCGTCTGGTCCTGGAGTCCGAGAAGGACTCTTGCCTTTCAGTTGAAACCGACTTTGTGTAGGCTTTTACTCCAAGTTTCGACCCCAAGGGTCAACATATAAATAGAGGGGTAGGGCTAGCACCCAAGACACATCAAGAAACACCAAGTTGTGTGCCGGCAACCCCGTCCCCTCTAGTTTATCCCCCGTCATAGTTTTCGTAGTGCTTAAGCGAAGCCCAGCGGAGATTGTTCTTCACCAACACCATCACCACGCCGTCGTGCTGCCGGAACTCATCTACTACTTTGCCCTTCTTGCTGGATCAAGAAGGCGAGGACGTCATCGAGATGAATGTGTGGTGAACGCGGAGGTGTTGTAAGTTCGGTACTTGATCGAGATGGATCGTGAAGGTGTACGGCTACATCAACCGCGTTGATAAACACTTCCGCTTTTGGTCTACGAGGGTACATAGAGACACTCTCCCCTCTCGTTGCCATGCATCTCCTAGATAGATCATGCGTGGTCGTAGGAATTTTTTTGAAATACTGCGTTCCCCAGCAGTGGCATTAGAGCCAGGTCTATGCGTATATGTTATATGCACGAGTAGAACACAAAGGAGTTGTGGGCGTGGGTATATACATATTGCTTGTCGTCACTAGTTGTTTCTTGATTCGGCGGTATTGTTGGATGAAGCGGCCCATACCGACATTGCATGACCGCGTTCATGAGACTGGTTCTACCGACGTGCTTTGCACACAGGTGGCTGGCGGGTGTCAGTTTATCCAACTTTAGTTGAATCGGATTCAATGAACAGAGTTCTTTCTGAAGATCAAAAAGCAATCACTATACCGTGTTGTGGTTTTTGATGCGTAGGTAAGAACAGTTCTTACTAAGCCCGTAGCAACCACGTAAAACTTGCAACAACAAAGTAGAGGACGTCTAACTTGTTTTTGCAAGGCATGTTGTGATGTGACATGGTCAAGACGTGATTAGATAAATTGTTGTATGAGATGATCATGTTTTGTAGCACGGTTATTGGCAACTGGCAGGAGCCATATGGTTGTCGCTTTATTGTATGAAATGCAATCACCATGTAATTGCTTTACTTTATCACTAAACGGTAGCGATAGTCGTGGAAGCAATAGTTGGAGAGACGACAATGATGCTACGATGGAGATCAAGGTGTCAAGCCAGTGACGATGGTGATCATGATGGTGCTTTGGAGATGGGATCAAAGGCACAAGATGATGGTGGCCATATCATATCACTTATATTGATTTCATGTGATGTGTATCTTTTATGCATCTTATTTTGCTTAGTACGGCGGTAGCATTATAAGATGATCTCTCACTAAATTTCAAGGTATAAGTGTTCTCCCTGAGTATACACCGTTGCTACAGTTCGTCGTGCCAAGACACCACGTGATGATCGGGTGTGATAAGCTCTGCGTTCACATACAACGGGTGCAAGCCAGTTTTGCACAAGCAGAATACTCGGGTTAAACTTAACGAGCCTAGCATATGCAGATATGGCCTTGGGACACTGAGATCGAAAGGTCGAGCGTGAATCATATTGTAGATATGATCAACATAGTGATGTTCACCATTGAAAACTACTCCATCTCACGTGATGACCGGACATGGTTTAGTTGATATGGATCACGTGATCACTTAGATGATTAGAGGGATGTCTATCTAAGTGGGAGTTCTTAAGTAATATGATTAATTGAACTTTAATTTATCATGAACTTAGTACCTGATAGTATTTTGCATGTCTATGTTGTTGTAGATTAATGGCCCATGCTGTTGTTCCGTTGAATTTTAATGCGTTCCTAGAGAAAGCTAAGTTGAAAGATGATGGTAGCAACTACACAGACTAGGTCCGTAACTTGAGGATTATCCTCATTGCTGCACAGAAGAATTACGTCCTGGAAGCATCACTAGGTGCCAAACCCGCTGCAGGAGCAACTCCAGATGTTATGAACAGCTGGCAGAGCAAAGCTGATGACTACTCGATAGTTCAGTGTGCCATGCTTTACGTCTTAGAACCGGGACTTCAACGATGTTTTGAACGTCTTGGAGCATATGAGATGTTCCAGGAGTTGACGTTAATATTTCCAGAAAATGCCCGAATTGGGAGATATGAAGTCTCCAATAAGTTCTACAACTGCAAAATGGAGGTGAATAGTTCTGTCAGTGAGCACATACTCAGAATGTCTGGGTACCACAATCACTTGACTCAGCTGGGAGTTAATCTTCCAGTTGATAGTGTCATTGACATAGTTCTTCAATCACTGCCACCAAGCTACAGAAGCTTCGTGATGAACTATAATATGCAAGGGATGGATAAGACAATTCCGGAGCTCTTCGCGATGCTAAAGGCTGCGGAGGTAGAAATCAAGAAGGAGCATCAAGTGCTGATGGTCAACAAGACCACCAGTTTCGAGAAGAAGGGCAAAGGGAAGAAGGGGAACTTCAAGAAGAATGGCAAGCAAGTTGTTGCTCAAGTGAAGAAGCCCAAGTCTGGACCTAAGCCTGAGACTGAGTGCTTCTACTACAAAGGGACTGGTCACTGGAAGCAGAACTGTCCCAAGTATTTGTTGGATAAGAAGGATGGCAAAGTGAAAGGTATATTTGATATACATGTTATTGATGTGTATCTTACTAATGCTCGCAGTAGTGCCTGGGTATTTGATACTGGTTCTGTTGCTAATATTTGCAACTCGAAACAGGGGCTACAAATTAAGCGAAGATTGGCTAAGGACGAGGTGACGATGCACATGGGAAATGGTTCCAAAGTCGATGTGATCACCGTCGGCATGCTACCTCTACATCTACCTTCGGGATTAGTTTTAGACCTGAATAATTGTTATTTGGTGCCAGCGTTAAGCATGGACATTATATCTGGATCTTGTTTGATGCGAGACGGTTATTCATTTAAATCAGAGAATAATGGTTGTTCTATTTATATGCACTACTGCAGGATGCTGCTAATGCGACTCTACGATCAGAGACCCTTCGAGAAACTGTGTGCGATGCAGTAATCGCAAACGGTGGTGTATGACAACCGTCAAAAAAGGTGCAAAACATTTGCGATAGAGGATGCATCAAACACGGTTCAGATTTTAGTTGTGTGTGCGATTCAGGCCACACGGTTAACTCGTTCGAACTGTTTGCGATGAGGCAGAACAACAGAAACGGACAGCCATATCAATGTGTGTGATATATGGCATACAGTTCGCTCTGATGAACCGTTTGCTATTACGGAGTGCAACATAAACGGTTAGCCACATCAAGGTGTGTGTGATATATAGGGCATACGGTTCACTCGGACGAACTGTTTTCGATTAGCGAACGCAATAGAAACAGTTCAACTTAACAAGATGTGTGTGATATGTGGCAAACACCCAACTCAGATGAACTGTTTGCGATGAGAATTTACAACACAGACGGTTAATACAGTTAGTTCGTGTGCGATTCTGTGTGTACAAAAAACTTTGAAAAATGCAAACTATTTGCTTGCGATGGCTAGGAGTATCGCACATGATGCGTCTGCGGGTACTCGTGTGCGATGATTAGTAAGTTACACATGCATTTCCTTATGTTAACACTTGTGTGATAAATAACACGTGGCACCGGCTACGGTATTCGGGTTGTGTGTGTGCTCCACTTAGTCTTCCCGCGCTCCAGCGAATGCTTCCCGCGCTCCACATGGGTGAATTATAAAATCCACGCCTATTCCCTCACCGGTTTCCCGCCACCAGATAACGGCTTGCTTCATATAACCCATGTGGCAACGCACCGCCGCGACACTCTATGAAGATCTAGTCCTCACCCATCTACCATTAGTTATTCCAAGCATGCCAGACAACGACCAAAGCTTCGACGTCGACACCTACCTGTGTTACATCTTCGGCGAGGAGAACGAGCCGGAGCAGGTCGGGGAGCAAGAGCTTCATTGGACAGTGCAGGCACCATGGCCCATCGGCAACGATATCGGCATCACAGTCCTTGGGAGCACAATTGACATATTGCAGAGGAGGTGTGATGAGCAGTTTGCCATCCACCGTGCAAAAGATCCAGAGGTGCTCGGCGGCATGATCGACGACCCACCTGAAGAATCGCTGTCACCAGTGCTCATCGAGTGCCTGATGCCCCGCAAGGAATGGGCACATGACCTCTGCGATTCAGTCAAGACAAAGGCAGCCTGTGGCTTCATCATTTCCCGTGGCGGCCGTGTCAACCTCGATCCCGATGATGTGGTGGCCATGCTCGAGCGCATCCTTGGCGGAGGTGACGTCCCCGACAAAGTAGAACATCGCCAACGTGATATCTTGAGGATGAAGGTGATCGACGGAATTTGCTACCAGGCCAGAGACATAGAAATGGAGCAGTTCCACGGAGTTGTCATGCACGCGATTGCACATTGTCAAGCTCTTCTGGAAGAGGCCCAGCAGCCCAAGAGCCTCCCATCAGCGCCAGTTGCTCCGTAGGCGGAGGCGGGTCAGGACACTCGGAGTGAACGGCCGCAAGGGTGCTATGCTGGTCATGGACTCCAAGAAGACCATCGTCGGAAGGCCGCTAGCTCAGCCTTTTAGCTTATATTTTATTATAATTGTATGCATACGTAGGTCATGAGTGTTCTGGGCCTTGCTGCATTTGGCACTTTAAATTATCCTGAATATGTGAGACAATAATTAAGAATTATTAACAGTTTCCATTGTAACTTTGCCTCAACGGCGAGCAGAGCGTGCGCAGGGACGCCAGAGCGGAGCGCGCCGCGGCCGCCTCAATGGCGAGCAACCACGTGGTCAACCATATGCCATCAATAAATTTTGACCTTGTTTCTCATCACATTGCTGATTACAACGCAATAAGTAATTGCAAATCTGTTCACACCTCTCAAACTAATATGTGTTCACACTTAGCACCGGGCTATAAAAACTACCCACTCGAAAATTACTTCACAGTTCCTCTCCTCATCACCCACAAAACTGGTTTTCTCTGTCAAGTCATTTTGCCATGACCGGTAGGAGGAGTTTAGGGTGGACATATAACCAGGTAGCAATGACCAAGGCCGCGGAAGCACTAGAGAGGTCTCGCCGCGAAGCCACAACCGCTACAGAGATGTCCGGGCGCGCCACGGAGCCCTCGAACGAGCTCTCATGGGCACGTGAGGGCTCTCACAAGCGCATTTGCGGCGTCGCCCATCGTGATGAGACGGTGTTCCTAAAGTCCTTTGCCGGCGACGACGACATTCTCGCTGGTGTCACTATGCAGCAGGAGTTGGTCGACGTCTTGGTGAGGCTGCTCAAGATCAGCGATGCCTCGGTTGACAAAGCGACCGGCCTTGTTGAGAAACTCATGGATGACAATGCGAAGCTCCTCAAGTTGGTCGTCGAGAAGGAGGAGGAGGCCGCCGGATGGAAGATGTTGCATGAGCAGAGAAGTGCCTCGGAGATGACGCTGAAAGCGGTCGTCGAGGAACTGATGGGTGGCTTGAGGAAGCTCCGGATCGAGCGCGAGCAGGAGGTGGAGGAATCCGTGGCTGCTTTCAAGCAAAGTCATGAGGAATTGAAGAAGGAGCTGGAGGATTTCCCCGCCTGGCGATCCATTGACGAGTAGAGACAGTAGTGACCCAGATCGTTCTTCTCTTGCCCCCGTGTCTTCCGGGCTTTGCCACATGTGGCATTTTAAATTATCCGGAATATCTAAGACAATTATTATGTGCGCCATTGTAAATTTTTCATCGTTGTCGGATGTGGGGCTCCGGCTAACCCTTAAGGTTCGAACACTGGGGTGCGCCCGAAGTCTTTCCCTCCTACCGATCTACGCTCTAGCTCGCTAAGATCTCGTGGACGAACTCGACGAACTCACAACATAGAAAGACACGGGGTTTATATTGGTTCGGGCCACCGTTGTGGTGTAATACCCTACTCCAGTGTGGTGGTGGTGGATTCCCTCTTGGGCTGATGATGATCCATACAAGGGAAGAACAACCTCCTGAGGTTGAGGTGTCCTTGTGCGTACGAACTTGTGGCGTGTCTCTGGGTCTGATCCCCCCTCTACTATGGTGGTGGCTAGTCCTATTTATAGAGGCCCTGGTCCTCTTCCCAAATATCAAGCGGGAAGGGAGTCAACAATGGCGGGCTAATTTGAAGGGGGACAGCTAGTACAAGCTATCCTGACAAAAGCGATCTCCGTCTGTGAAAGGCTCTGGGGTGACGCCGTCTTGGGCTCCACGATGACCTCCGTCTTGCAGTCCATGGTCTTGGTCTTGTTGCACCGAAATGTCAACCTTTGCCTGATGCCTCTGTACTCCACGGCTGCGCTTGCCTCCTTTGCACCAAATAGGAAACAAGGACGCTGCGCGCGCTGGCTCCCGCCTGGTGCCCGCCTGGTGTCGATCGTCATGGCTCATGTCACGAGAGCCTCGTGAGGTTCGCCTTTCCTTGATATCTCCGCCCCTCGTGAGCCTGCCTGACTAGCCTGCTTGTGAGGAGGTCTTGCGTCGTCCGTCTCGCGAGGGTCTTGGATGCTTTATTGATGAAGGTGGGCCGTACGGCCTGCTTCTTGGCCACGCCATGGGCCGCAGGTAGGCAAGTCTGGGGACCCCCGTTCCCAGAACACCGACAGTAGCCCCCGGGCCCAAGGTGCGCGCGGGCTTGGCTTCACGGAGAAGCCAAGGGTCAAGTTCGGAGCATTGCTGGCCCCAAAAGCCTGCGGCCTAGGTTGACGTGTGGCGGTTGATTGGATGTGGGCGTCTCTGCTTCCCCATGCTGCCTCGACAACTGCGCGTCTTGACATGTTCCTACGACATGCAAGGGAAACCATCATTACCTGCGATCGTGGGAGACGCCGGTTGGCATTCTCTTGCTATAAATGGGGAGAGGGGTAGAGCCCCCGTTGCCCATCTCTTCCTCGCTTGTGTGCTTCTTCCTCCTTCCTCTACTGCTTGCTCCAATGGCACCTATCAGAAGGTTCTCCACCAAAGATAAGGGGAAAGCCCCCCGGGATGTCCCGGAGCTACTCCCGTCGAAGAAGAGGTCGATCCATTGCCATGACAAAGTGGCAATGCAGGAGGTGGCAAGGTCTTGGTGTGAGCGGCCTCCACCGGGGTACCCGCTACCCCTATACGCCCAAGCCGAGGGCTTGGGAGGGCAAAGTGACAAGCAGCGCCGTCCACGCTGCATCCGGGGTCGCCGTGCCACGGCGACACGTGCCGTCCATGCCGCGGACTCCTCGTGTGAGTTGGTGCTATGGGCGCCGATGCCTCCGAGCTCCTGGATCCGCTTCTCGCGGTTCTTCTCTTAAGTGATGCCACCGAGGGGCCTCTCGAGCTCTGGCTGCAGCACGCCGAATGTAGCGCTTCGGCGACCGGAGCGAAGATCGAAGCGGTCCTCACTGGCAAGATCTTCATGACTCGCGGCTTGGGCGAGGAGGCATGGATCTGTCGTGCGAGGGGCGCCCTCGCGATCCACTTCGAGTACGACGGTGGCTCCACGCTTTTCTTCAAGGCCTTCGACGCCGAGGGCCGTGGCCTGGAGTGTTGCTCCGGAGAAGAACGCGAGGCTGATGTGCGCTCCGCTCGCGTTCACTCCAGCAGCAGCAACCCTTGGGAGTCTAGCAGTTCTCCTGAGCTCTATGAGACTCCGAAGATGAGCGACGACATCTACGTCCCCCCGAGCTCTCGCCGTGCTCGAAGCAGGGCTGCGGCGTCCGCCTGCCGCCGCCGCTGATCTGGATGGGGTTGGCGCCGGCCTCCCATGGCCCACTGTTGATGATGGCGTCCGCCACGGGAGGATGTAGATAGGATCCCCCTTAGCATCAGCTTTTGTTTCCTGCGAAGAATCATGAATCACCCTGTGGGGGCATGTAAGGATCTGTAATGCCTTTGTACTTATCTTCCTTGTTATGAAGATTTGATGAACGCGTGTCCCGTTAAGGCTCGGTCCCCCTTTCTTTCCTCGCGATAGCTTGTTGCTCTACGCTGACAGGTCCCGTTCCCAAGGCGGCTACAGCCGTCGCTGGTATGCCAGGTCACGATGCCGTGGTCAAGGCCAGGAGGTGCGCGACCTGAGGTCCAGTAAGAGCCCCTGAGGCGCGATGCTCGGGAGGTCCCCCTTAGCGCCCAAGCGGCCATGGTAAGGAAAGAAAGGAAGATGACTTGGCCGCAATGGGGTTGCGGCATGGTGTGAGCGGCTACTAGGCCCAAATATTTAGCTGATCCGAGGGCGAGACTTATCTTGCTGACTTTGCGGTGATTCCTGATGTTGCGCTAGGGGTGCGTGCCAACTTATGTGACATAGCTAGGCCGGTCCGTACGAGTTTTCCTTCTCCCGAGCTCTTCTTAGTGCTCTACATCCTCAGGTCCCTGCCCTCAAGCGAGCTCAGCCGCCACTGGTATGCCAGGTTGTGATGCCGTGGTCAAGGCCAGGGGGTGAGGGCTGGAGAGCCAGTAAGAGATCCTGAGTCGCGATGCTCAGGAGCCCCCCTTTTAACGCGCAAGTGAATCGCACGAGAGAAAAAGAGACTCGCGGTGCCGCCTGCTATCCTTCCCGCAGGGTCCCTGTGGTCAGGCACAAGAAGAAGCATGTTTTGCCGTTACTGCCTCCTGCCTGCCGCTGGTTGGTCCGGATGAAGTGAAGGCACTGAGGGCCTGGTGTGGTGACGTGCACGGCGCGTGCCGCGAGCCAGAGCTCGACCACTCAGATTTGCCGGTCGTGGTAGGGACAGAGCCATGCGCCAGCGCCGTGCCTGTGTAGAGGCCCCGAGGGAGGCGATGATCGAGCAGGTGATAGCAGTTGGCAGGTTACGCATGAAGAGCAGATCGACTTGGATAAATGCAGGAAGATACATGCCGCCGGGTCCAGCTCGAGCGGCGTGGGGATGATGCGGCCCGAGGGGCGCCCCCAACAAGGTAAGCTAAAGACATAAGTAAAAGGGATACATGCCATAGGGACGGACCCGTGTGGCCTGGGAATAGTGCAGCCTAAGGGGCGCTCCCAGCTTAAATGAACTTGGAAGATGTCACCTACTTCTGTAGATGAAGTAGAGTTGGTGCAGCTGAAGCCACGCGTTGAAAGGAATGGCTCCTCATGAGCCACTGGGATCCTGAGCTTCGGGAGGCTCTGGGGGCTCAGGAGGTTCCCTGAAGACCGCCCTCATCTCCTCCAGAACGGTGTGGAACCTGGCCTCCTGCGCTGCCAGGACTTGCCGCACATTGCGCTGATAGGCCGACGCCATGCTCGGCAAGTCGAAGGGCATGCGAACGTAGCTGTGTGGTGGACCCTCACAGCGGCCCGCACGTGATGGCCAGAAGCGTTCCTGAGATGCGGCCCTGTTGAGCCCGAGGATGTCGATGCAGACGCGCAGCTCAGCACCCTCGCCTGGATGGTGAGCCACACTCCGTGAGCGGCTGTCGCCGCGCATGGCTCTTGCGTCTTGTAGCTCTTGGGTGGTCTTGGTGATGAACTCCTGGGTGGTGAGCACTCCTTGCCCTATGCTCTCCTGAGGAAAGCGCGCCGTGAAGCACGCTTCCAAGTGGTGCCCAAATGCCTCCCTCGTGAGGTTGGCAAGGTCTGAGGCTCTCCAGGAGAGAGGCCCCGAGTCCTACCCGAGGAGGGCACCGGGCGCGCTTTCCTATGCGATGGAGGGAGGCGCTGATAACCCACAAGTATAGGGGATCACAACAGTTTTCGAGGGTAAAGTATTCAACCCAAATTTATTGATTCGACACAAGGGGAGCCAAAGAATACTCTCAAGTGTTAGCAGCTGAGTTGTCAGTTCAACCACACATGGAAACTTAATATCTGCAGCAAAGTATTTAGTAGCAAAGTAATATGATAGTAGTGATAACGGTAGCAAAAGGTAACATTAGTAAAAGTAATGTTTTTGGTATTTTGTAGTGATGATAGCAATAGCAACGGGAAAGTAAATAAGCGAAGCACAATATATGGAAAGCTCGTAGGCAATGGATCGGTGATGGAGAATTATGACGGATGCGGTTCATCATGTAACAGTCATAACCTAGGGTGACACAGAACTAGCTCCAGTTCATTCATATAATGTAGGCATGTATTCCGAATATAGTCATACGTTCTTATGAAAAAGAAGTTGCATGACATCTTTTGTCCTACCCTCCCGTGGTAGCGGGGTCCTTACGGAAACTAAGGGATATTAAGGCCTCCTTTTAATAGAGAACCAGAACAAAGCATTAACACATGGTGAATACATGAACTCCTCAAACTATGGTCGTCACCGGTAAGTATCCCGATTATTGTCACTTCGGGGTTAACGGATCATAACACATAATAGGTGACTATAGACTTGCAAGATAGGATCAAGAACACTCATATATTGATGAAAACATAATAGGTTCAGATCTGAAATCATGGCACTCGGGCCCTAATGACAAGCATTAAGCATAGCAAAGTCATAGCAACATCAATCTCAGAATATAGTGGACACTAGGGATCAAACCCTAACAAAACTAACTCGATTACATGATAGATCCCATCCAACCCATCACCGTCCAGCAAGCCTACGATGGAATTACTCATGCACGGCGGTGAGCATCATGAAATTGGTGATGGAGGATGGTTGATGATGATGATGGCGACGGATTCCCCTATCCGGATCCCCGAATGGATTCCAGATCAGCCCTCCCGAGAGGTTTTAGGGCTTGGCGACGGCTCCGTATCGTAAAATGTGATGATTTCTTCTCTTTGATTTTTTTCTCATCGAAACTCAATATATGGAGGTGGAGTTGGAGTCGGAGAGGCAACAGGGGCCCACGAGGTAGGGGGCGCGCCCCCACCCTCATGGCAAGGCGGTGGGCCCCCTGGCCTTCATCTTTGGTAGGTATTTTTCTTATTTTCTAAAGTGTCTCCGTGAAGTTTTAGGTCATTCCGAGAATGTTTGCTCCTGCACATAAATAACACCATGGTAATTCTGCTGAAAACAGCGTCAGTCCGGGTTAGTTCCATTCAAATCATGCAAGTTAGAGTCCAAAACAAGGGCAAAAGTGTTTGGAAAAGTAGATATGTTAGAGACGTATCAACTCCCCCAAGCTTAAACCTTTGCTTGTCCTCAAGCAATTTAGTTGACAAACTGAAAGTGATAAAGAAAAAACTTTTACAAACTCTGTTTGCTCTTGTTGTTGTAAATATGTAAAGCCAACATTCAAGTTTTCAGCAAAGATTATAACTAACCACATTCGCAATAACGCGTAGGTCTCAAGTTACTCATATCAATAGCATAATCAACTAGCGAGCCATAATAATAAAACTCGAATGACAACACTTTCTCAAAACAATCATAATATGATATAACAAGATGGTATCTCGCTAGCCCTTTCTGAGACCGCAAAACATAAATGCAGAGCACCTTTAAAGACCAAGGACTGACTAGACATTGTAATTCATGGTAAAAGAGATCCAGTCAAGTCATACTCAATGTAAACTAACAATAATGAATGCAAATGATAGCAGTGCTCTCCAACTGGTGCTTTTTAATAAGAGGATGATGAATCAGCATAAAAGTAAATAGATAGGCCCTTCGCAGAGGGAAGCAGGGATTTGTAGAGGTGCCAGAGCTCGGTTTTGAAATAGAGGTGAATAATATTTTGAGCGGTATACTTTCATTATCAACATAACAACCAAGAGATGGCGATATCTTCCATGCTACACACATTATAGGCGGTTCCCAAACAGAATGGTAAAGTTTATGCTCCCCCTTCCACCACAAGCATCAATCCATGGCTTGCCCGAAACAACGAGTGCCTCCAACTAACAAGAGTCCCAGGGGGAGTTTTGTTTGCAATTATTTTGATTTAGTTTGCATAAAGCATGGGACTGGGCATCCCGGTGACCAGCCATTTATCTCGTGAGTGAGGAGCGGAGTCCACTCCTCTTGAGAATAACCCGCCTAACATGGAAGATACAGAAAGCCCTAGTTGATACATGAGCTATTCGAGCATACAAAACATGATATTTATGTGAAGGTTTAGAGTTTGGCACATACAAATTTACTTGGAACGGTAGGTAGATACCGTATATAGGTAGCTATAGTGGACTCATGTGGAATAACTTTGGGGTTTAAGGAGTTTGGATGCACAAGCAGTATTTCCGCTTAGTACAGGTGAAGGCTAGCAAAAGACTGGGAAGCGACCAGCTAGAGAGCGACAACAGTCATGAACATGCATTAAAATTAATCAACATCGAATGCAAGCATGAGTAGGATATAATTCACCATGAACATAAATATCGTGAAGGCTATGTTGATTTTTTTCAACTACATGCGTGAACATGTGCCAAGTCAAGTCACTTAAATCATTCAGAGGAGGATACCACCCTATCATACCACATCATAACCATCTCAATAGCATGTTGGCACGCAAGGTAAACCATTATAACTCATAGCTAATCAAGCGTGGCACAAGAAACTATGATCTCTAATTGTAATTGCAAACATGTTTATTCATAATAGGCTGAATCAGGAACGAAGAACTAATCATATTTACAAAAAGAAAAGAGGTCGAGTTCATACCAGCTTTTCTCATCTCAATAAGTTCATCATATAATCATCATAATTGCCTTTCACTTGCATGACCGAACGATGTGAATAATAATAGTGCACGTGCATTGGACTAAGCTGGAATCTGCAAGCATTCAATAAATAGGAGAAGACAAGGCAATATGGGATCTTTTGTCAGATCAACAATAATGCATATAAGAGCCACTTCAACAATTTAATTATGGTCTTCTCCTATTGACCCCCAAAGAAAAGAAAAGAAATAAAACTATTTAGATGGGAAAGCTCCCAACAAGCAAAAGAAGAACATGAAATCTTTTTGGGTTTTCTTTTTAACTACTACTACAAGCATGGATGATACAATGAAAAAGTATGAGCACCGACATCTAGCAATGAGTGTGTGAACATAAATGTAATGTCGGTGGGAAATACGTACATCCCCAAGATTAGGCTTTTGGCCTAAGTTGGTCTATGGCCACGACTGGCCTGGCTGATATCCATAATAGTAGCTGGGGTCGTACTGTGATGAGGAAGAAGAAGGCTCAGATTGCCACTGGTTGACAATCATCTCCGGATCCCACTGGTAATTAGACTGTCGTGAAGGATCAAATTGTGGTTCCGGCTCTGGCTCCTCGGCTGGTGCAGGGTTCCGGTAGGCGTGGATAGCCATCAACGGAACAAGGTGCGTGCCTACAGTCAAATCAAACAAAGAAGGAGCAGGCAAGATAATAGTCTCAGGATGATGTTTATTAAAGAACAATTGATATTTAAGCTCTCCTTCCCTATTCTTAACAATAAAATCATGTGCCACCATACTTTTATAATCTAGATAAACATGGGGCAGCACTTTTTCCTCCTTCTCAGCATGCCCAATAGGTATGTTAAAATGTGCAGCTAGGCGTGTAGCATAGATGCCTCCAAAGATGGGGCCCTTGGTACGGTTCAGACTTAACCGTTTGGCAATAATTCTGCCCATACGAAAAGAGTTATCACTGTATAAACCATGGTGCAAAGTAATAATATTTGGGATACTCAGGTTTCCACAGTTTCCGCGACCAATTAAGCAACGACTAGCAAATAATGCAAAGTAGCGTAAAACAGGAAAATGTATGCTAGTGATTCGTGCATCGGAAACCTTCCTTGTTTCCCCTACAGTGATAGTGTCAATAAATCCCTCCACATCATCACGATGTGGTTCTTCTGTCTTGCCCCCAAAAGGGACTAAACAGATCCGACAAAAATCATAAAGTGACATCTCCTTATGCTCATCATATAAATGAAACTCCACCGTAGGTGGTGAGTTCCTAGAATGGAAATGAAAATTTTGCACAAAGGGATTTGTGAGCAAGAGATACTGATCACATTGGTCATGGAGGAAAGCGGTAAGGCCTACAGTCTGAGCCAACTCATGAAAATCTTCATAAATCCCGGCTTCTCTCAAGAAATCCTCGGAAGGCCATTCACACGCCCGAACCTCCGCGATGCGCGGCAAATTATACTTAGGCTTCGGTGCCTTTTCCTTCGAGCTTTGGCTCGATGAGCCCCTCAATAATCTCCTCATCATTTTATGAAAAATTCTGAATTTTTTAGTAACTTCAAAATAAAAGTAAACCAAACTCAATAATATCGATAGCAATTACTCCTACAAGTGCCTAGGGCCTATATCATGCATCAAAACTACTTTTGACCATATAAATTTGACATGCAAGCTCAAGAACAGGGTCACCTAAGCAGCAAAAATTTGCAATGAATAAAGCACTAGAACAAAAACTAATTGGACCAATGGAGGAGTCACATACCAAGGAACAATCTCCCCAAGTAGTTTTGTGAGAGGTGCTTTGAGCAAGGAGATCGAAAATGGCAGCAAAACGAGCTTGGACTCGGGTTTGAGCTGGTTATTCGTGTTTGGGGGAGGAAGATGAAGTGTGTGGGTGCAGGAATAAGTGGAGGAGGGCCACCGTGGGCCCACGAGGCAGGGGGCGCGTCCTCCACCCTCGTGAGCAGGTGGTTGACCCCCCTGGTGTGTTCTCAGTTCCATAAATCCTCAAATATTCTAGAAAAAATCATATTTAATTTTCAGGGCATTTGGAGAACTTTTATCTTTGAGGTATTATTATATTGCATGGATAATCAGATAACAGATAGAAAAATATTTATTTTTATTTTATTTATTATAAATAACAGAAAGTAAAAGTGGGGTACAGAAGGTTGTGCCTTCTAGTTTCATCCACCTCATGATCATCAAAAGGAATCCACTAAGAAAGTTGATCAAGTCTTGTTAACGAACTCATTCCGAATAACATGGAACCGAAGAAATTTCGAATAACACTATGTTACCTCAGCGGGGATATGCACATCCCCAATAATAAGAATATCATATTTCTTCTTGACAGTAGGAAGAGGAAATTCAAAACCTCCAAATATAATCGGTGGAAATTTTCCAATAGAGTTGATACTATGAACTTGAGGTTGTTTCCTCGGAAAGTGTACCGTATGCTCATTACCATTAACATGAAAAGTGACATTGCCTTTAGTGCAATCAATAACAGCCCCTGTAGTATTCAAAAAGGGTCTTCCAAGAATAATAGACATACTATCGTCCTCGGGAATATCAAGAATAACAAAGTCCGTTAAAATAGTAACGTTTGCAACAACAACAGGCACATCCTAACAAATACCGACAGGTATAACCGTTGAGTTATCAGCCATTTGCAAAGATACTTCAGTAGGTGTCAACTTATTCAAATCAAGTCTACCATATAAAGAGAGAGGCATAACACTAACACCGGCTCCAAGATCACATAAAGCGGTTTTAACATAGTTTCTTTTAATGGAGCATGGTATAGTGGGTACTCCTGGATCTCCAAGTTTCTTTGGTATTCCACCCTTAAAAGTATAATTAGCAAGCATGGGTGAAATTTCATCTTCCGGTATCTTTCTCTTATTTGTAATAATATCTTTCATGTACTTAACATAAGGATTTGTTTTGAGCATATCGGTTAATCGCATATGTAAAAAGATAGGTCTAATCATTTCAGCAAAGCGCTCAAAATCCTCATCATCCTTTTTCTTGGATGGTTTAGGAGGAAAAGGCATGGTTTTTTGAACCCATGGTTCTCTTTCTTTACCATGTTTCCTAGCAAGAAAGTCCTTCTTATCATAACGTTGATTCTTTGATTGTGGGTTATCAAGATCAACAATAGGTTCAATTTCTATATCATTATCATTACTAGGTTGAGCATCATCATGAACATTATCATTAACATTATCACTAGTTTCAGGTTCTTTACCAGGTTGTGTTTCAGCATCAGAAATAGAAATATCATTTGGATTCTCAGGTATTTCAACAATAGGATCACTAGAAGCATGCAAAGTCCTATCATTTTTCTTTTTCTTCTTTTTAGAAGAACTAGGTGCATCTAAATTATTTCTTTGAGAATCTTGCTCAATTCTTTTAGGATGGCCTTCAGGATACAAAGGTTCCTGAGTCATTCTACCACCTCTAGTCATAACTCCAACATCATTATCATTATTCTCACTGTTCAATTCATTGAGCAAATCATTTTGAGCCTTAAGTACTTGTTCTACTTGAGTGGTAACCATAGAAGCATGTTTACTAATAAGTTTAAGTTCACCTTTGACATTAGCCATATAATCACCCAAGTGTTCAAGCATATTTGAATTGTATTTCAATTGTCTACCAAAATAAGCATTAAAATCTTCTTGCTTAACCATAAATTTATCAAACTCATCTAAACATGGGCTAGCAAACTTAGTAAATGGGATTTCAGCTTTCTCATATCTATAGAGAGAATTTACCTTTACTACCTGCGTCGGGTTATCAAGACCATGAGTTTCTTCAATAGGTAAAGGATTTGGATTAAATGTTTCATCAACAGGCGGTAAATTAAGACCATGTATTTCTTCAATAGGAGGTAAATTCTTAACATCTTCAGCTTTAATAACCTTTTCTTTCATAGATTTCTTTGCCTCTTGCATATCTTCAGGACTGAGAAATAGAATACCCCTCTTCTTCGGAGTTGGTTTAGGAATAGGCTCAGGAATTGGCTCCGGAGGTGTCCAATTATTTTCATGTGTCAACATATTATTCAATAGAATTTCAGCTTCATCCAGTGTTCTTTCCCTGAAAACAGAACCAACACAACTGTCCAGGTAATCTCTGGAGACATCGGTTAGTCCATTATAAAAGATATCAAGTATTTCATTTTTCTTAAGAGGATGATCAGGCAAAGCATTAAGTAATTGGAGAAGCCTCCCCCAAGCTTGTGGGAGACTCTCTTCTTCAATTTGCACAAATATATATATATATATATATATATATATATATATATATATATATCCCTTAAAGCAGCTTGTTTCTTATGAGCAGGGAAATATTTAGCAGAGAAGTAATAAATCATATCCTGGGGACTACGCACACAACCAGGATCAAGAGAATTAAACCATATCTTAGCATCACCCTTTAATGAGAACGGAAATATTTTAAGGATGTAAAAGTAGCGAGTTCTCTCATCTTTAGTGAACAGGGTAGCTATATCATTCAGTTTAGTAAGATGTGCCACAACAGTTTCAGATTCATAACCATGAAAAGGATAAGATTCGACCAAAGTAATTATATCAGGATCAATAGAGAATTCATAATCCTTATCAGTAACAAAGATAGGTGAAGTAGGAAAAGCAGGGTCAGGTTTCATTCTATCATTTAGGGATTGCTTACTCCATTTAGCTAATAATTTTTTAAGTTGAGTTCTATTTCTGCAAGCTAAAATACATAACCCTTAGGAATGGGCAAGTGGTTCTTCATCATCACTTTCATCAGTATCATCAGATTCAATATTTTCAATTTCTCTAGCCCTAGCAAGTTGTTCATCAAGAAAATCACTAAGTGGCATAGTAGTATCAGGCATAGAGGTAGTTTCCTCATAAGTATCATGCATAGCAGAAGTGGCATCATCAATAAGTTGCGACATATCAGAACGAATAGCAGAAGCAGGTGTAGGTGTCGCAAACTTACTCATAACAGAAGGTGAATCAAGTGCAGAGCTAGATGGCAGTTCCTTACCTCCCCTCGTAGTTGAGGGATAGATCTTGGTTTTTGGATCTCTTAAGTCCTTCATAGTGATAAGCAAATATATATCCCAAGTGACTCAAACAATAGAGCTATGCTCCCCAGCAACGGTGCCAGAAAGTGGTCTTGATAACCCACAAGTATAGGGGATCGCAAAAGTTTTCGGGGGTAAAGTATTCTACCCAAATTTATTGATTCGACACAAGGGAGCCAAAGAATACTCTCAAGTATTAGCAGCTGAGTTGTCAATACAACCACACCTGGAAACTTAATATCTGCAGCAAAGTATTTAGTAGCAAAGTAATGTGATAGTAGTGATAACGGTAGCAAAAGGTAACAGTAGTAAAAGTAATGTTTTTGGTAGTTTTTAGTGATGATAGCAATAGCAACGGGAAAGTAAATAAGCGAAGCACAATATATGGAAAGCTCGTAGGCAATGGATCAGTGATGGAGAATTATGCCGGATGTGGTTCATCATGTAATAGTCATAACCTAGGGTGACACAGAACTAGCTCCAGTTCATTGATATAATGTAGGCATGTATTCCGAATATAGTCATACGTGCTTATGGAAAAGAAATTGCATGACATATTTTGTCCTACCCTCCCGTGGCAGCGGGGTCCTTACGGAAACTAAGGGATATTAAGGCCTCATTTTAATAGAGATCCGGAACAAAGCATTAACACATGCTGAATACATGAACTCCTCAAACTACAGTCATCACCGGTAAGTATCCCGATTATTGTCACTTCGGGGTTAACGGATCATAACACATAATATGTGACTATAGACTTGCAAGATAGGATCAAGAACACTCATATATTGATGAAAACATAATAGGTTCGGATATGAAATCATGGCACTCGGGCCCTAGTGACAAGCATCAAGCATAGCAAAGTCATAGCAACATCAACCTCAGAACATAGTGGACACTAGGGATCAAACCCTAACAAAACTAACTCGATTACATGATAGATCCCATCCAACCCATCACCGTCCAGCAAGCCTACAATGGAATTACTCACGCACGACGGTGAGCATCATGAAATTGGTGATGGAGGATGGTTGATGATGACGATGGCGATGGATTCCCCTCTCCCAAGCCCCGAACGTACTCCAGATCAGCCCTCCAGAGGGGTTCTAGGGTTGGCGGCAGCCCGTATCGTAAAACGCGATGATTTCTTCTCTCCGATTTTGTCTCATCGAAACTCAATATATGGAGGTGGAGTTGGAGTCGGAGAGGCAACAGGGGGCCCACGAGGTAGGGGGCGCGCCCTAGGGGGGCAGGCGCGCCCCCACCCTCGTGGCAAGGCGGTGGGCCCACTGGCCTTCATCTTTGGCAGGTATTTTTCTTATTTTCTGAAAAGTGTCTTCGTGAAGTTTCAGGTCATTCCGAGAATGTTTGCTCCTCCACATAAATAACACCATGGTAATTCTGCTGAAAACAGCGTCAGTCCGGGTTAGTTCCATTCAAATCATGCAAGTTAGAGTCCAAAACAAGGGCAAAAGTGTTTGGAAAAGTAGATATGTTGGAGATGTATCAGGCGCCCCTGGAGCGGGCGCTGATCCCGATGAGGCTACCGACGCGACGCCATCTCCTTGGGGTCCTGCGCGGCACGGAAGCTTCTTCTTGGGGATGGTCTCCGGAGGGCCTTCACTTCTGCTGTCAGGGTTGTCGATTGCTGCGGCTTGGAAGGCGCGCTCAAGGGAGCACACCGCATCCCTTTCTTCACATGGGACCGTCATGATTCCCCCGCTTCCTGGCATCTTGAGAATGTTGTAGCCATGGTGAGTGACTGCCATGAACTTGGCCAGGGCTGGATACCCGAGGATGGCATTGTACGGCAGGCGGATGTGCGCGACGTCGAAGTCGATGAGCTCGATGCGGTAGTTCTTGCGCTCCCAAAGGTGACAGGCAGGCGGACTTGCCCTATCGGTGTGGTGGAACCGTCAGTCACCCCTGAGAAAGGCTTGGTTGGCTGGAGTTGCTCATAGGGCACTTGGAGGTTGTCGAACGTGTCGACGGATAGGATGTTGAGCCCTGCGCCGCTGTCGATGAGAGTCTTGGTGACTTGCACATTGCTGATGACTGGGGAGCACAACATAGGGAGTGTGCCAGCGGTGGCTGCGCACTTGAGCTGATCAGCCGAGTTGAAGGTGATGGCGCATTGGGACCACCTGAGTGGGCGCGTGGCCTCGAGCTTGGGGAGCGCCGCGTTCACCTTGCGGGCGAACTGTTTGAAGATGCGATAAGAGGCTGGGGCCTGAGCACCTCCCAAGATGCAAGCGACCGCACGCGGCTCCTGAAAGCCCCCATCCCCCTCGTCCTGGTGGTGGTTGTCGTTCCTTCTCGGTGGCGGCAACGGGGGAAGACTGGCGTTGCCCTGGGGGCGATCCTCACGAGGCGGGTCGCTCCAGGTGCCCTCGCGAGGTTGGTCCTGCCAGCGGTCTTCACGAGGCCGGTCACGCCACTCCTGGCGCGGGCCACGGTCTTCCCAGCGTCCGCCTCCATGTCCTCCTCCGCGGCCGTAGCCCTAGTCATTGCGCTCGGGGCGTCGACCGAAGCATCCTTCCCATATGGCTCTGAGCTCTTGACAGTCGCTGGTGTTACGGGTGTTCAGGTTGTGGAAGGCGCAGAACGGACGCCCGTTCTTGGATGACTCGGGCTGATCTCTGCCTCGCTTGGTGTTAGGCTCCGCTGCGAGCACCACTGCCTCTCTGCGCTTCATGTCCTTGGCCTTGGCCTTCTTCTCCTCCACTCCTGCAGCTGGCAGCTCAAGGAGAGAGAGGCGCCCTTCCTCATCTCTTGCGCACTTGGTCGCCAGGTTGAACAGCTCCTGAGATGTGCAAAGCTCCTCGTGGATAGCCAGCTCTTCCTTCATCTTGATGTCACGGACGTTGTCTGAGAACACAGAGATGATGGCTTCGTCCGTGACCTTGGGGATCTTGAGGCGGGTGTTGTTGAAGCACTGGATGTACTTCTGGAGGGTCTCTCCTGGCTGTTGCTTGATGCGGCGTAGATCGCCCGTGGCCGGTGGGCGGTCACGAGTGCCCTGGAAGTTGGCGACAAAGCGGTCGCGCATCTCGTCCCAGGAGGAGATCGAGCCGTGCTGCAGGTTCAGGAGCCAGGAGCGGGCCCCATCCTTGAGAGCCATGGGAAACCAGTTCGCCATGACTTTTTTGTTGCCGTTGGCCGCTTCGATGCTCAACTCATAGAGCTGCAGGAAATCCGCGGGGTCGGCGGTGCCATCGTGTCCAGGAGGTAGATCTGGCTTGAACTTGCCTGGCCAGGCGACGCTACGCAGTTTGGGAGTGAAGGCACGGCAGCCAATCATGGTCGACGGGGCGCACTTCTGAGGCGGAACTTGGTCTTGGCGAGGTCCGCGCTGCGCCACTGCATGCGGCACACAGTCTTGACGAGGTGGTGCAGGGAGCACTGGTGCAGCTTCTCGTGGCCGCGGGATTTCTTGGCAGCTTCTTTCTTCACGCGCGGGCACTGGGCGCGGTGGATCACGCCGCGGAGGCGCGCGCCTTGGTGCCAAGGCACCGCCTTGGGGTCGAGGCGATGGAGGCATGCCATGAGCCCCGTTGCCCGCGGCTGGTTGAGGGGGAGGCAGAGAGTGGGATGGCGTCGGAGAGCTCCCTGCGACAAGGATGAGCCTGGCGACGCGGTCGAACCACTCCTCGTAGAGGTCGTCGACGGGGCGGTAACACAGGAGCTCGTTCGTCGCGATGAGCATGGCCCATGCCTCCATGGGAGCGCGGTGCGCATGGGACGAAGAACCGTCAGGGGTGAGTGATGGAGTAGCGATGCGGCCGTCCTGCCGCACCAAAGGATGCTGCGAGGATGCCTGCTGCTCATTCCCCACCGGGCCGGTGGCAGAGTTGGCGGTGGGAGACAGAGAATGAAGAGGCGGCCCGCCGACGGGGGCCGTCTGAGCGACACGGGCGGCGAGGGCAGACCGACGCTCAACTCGAGCACGGCGAGCGTCCGACATGGAGACGACAGAGCGACGGAGCAACGGACTGACGGAAGGGAAACTACGGCGCACCCCTACCTGGCGCGCCAAATGTCGGATGTGGGGATCAGGCTAACCCTTAAGGTTCGAACACTAGGGTGTGCACGAAGTCTTTCCCTCCTACCGATCTACGCTCTAGCTCGCTAAGATCTCGCGGAAGAACTCGACGAACTCACAACACAGAAACACACGGGGTTTATATTGGTTCAGGCCACCGTTGTAGTGTAATACCCTACTCCAGTGTGGCAGTGGTGGATTGCCTGTTGGGCTGATGATGAACCATACAAAGGAAGAACAACCTCCTGAGGTTGAGGTGTTCTTGTGTGTACGAACTTGTGGTGTGTCTCTGGGTCTGATCCCCCCTACTATGGTGGTGGTTAGTCCTATTTATAGAGGCCCTGGTCCTCTTCCCAAATATCGGGCGGGAAGGGAGCCAACAATGGCGGGCTAATTTGAAGGGGGATAACTAGTACAAGCTATCCTGACAAAAGCGGTCTCCGTCTGTGAAAGGCTCTGGGGTGACGCCATCTTGGGCTCCACGATGACCTCTGTCTTGCAGTCCATGGACTTGGTCTTGTTGCACGGAAATGGCAACCTTTGCCTGATGCCTCAGTACTCCGCAGCTGCGCTTGCCTCCTTTGCACCAAAGAGGAAACAAGGACGCTGCGCACGCTGGCGCCCGCCTGGCGCCCGCCTGGTGTCGATCGTCATGGATCACGTCATGAGAGCCTCTGAGGTTCGCCTCGCCTTGATATCTCCGCCCCTCACGAGTCTATCTGACTAGGCCACTCAGGAGGAGGTCTTGCATTGTCTGCCTCACGAGGCTTGGACCCTCGCGAGAGTCTTGGATGCTTTGTTGATGAAGATGGGCCGTACAGCCTGCTGCTTGGCCACGCCGTGGGCCGCAGGCAGGCAAGTCTGGGGACCCCCGTTCCCAGAACGCCGACAGTCGTATTATCCATTGCCATTTTATTTGTGGTCGTATTATCCGTTGCCCTATGTGGCAATTTAAATTAGGGCGGAATACTAGTTGAAAACACGAACAAAGCAAATGCTGCCATGGGATCACAAGCAAACACCCTCCGTCCAGGTGCTTTAATTAACCCATTAATGGAGAAGTTGTGAGCGAGGCGGGCGGCGGCTGGTGCATGGAGGTCAAACAGCTCGCTTCCCGGTGAGCATGGGCGGCCTTGCTGCTCGCACATGTCCCATCGAGCCTGCGAGGTGGATAGGATGCACGCGTCCCGTTGAGCCTGCACGGCGGACTGCTCGCACGCGTCCCGTCGAAGCTCCACGGCGGACTTCTCGTGCTCGTCCCATCTAATCAAAAAGTTGCACGCACGCCACCGAGTATGGTTAAATTTCGACACGGTAAATATAATACAACCGTTTGCGATATTAACGTGTCACCTTTTTCTTCAAAAAGGACTTCGTTGGCTACTAATGTGTGCGCCTCTTCTCAAGCTGGACGATTTTTCTTACCACGGCATATATGTGCCATGTCATGAAACCATGCCAATTTTCATGTTTTTGGGTGACTTTTTTATTTATTGGGATTTAAAAACTGAGATTCTCATTGTTTCAGGACGACGACAAGTTTGTAATTCATTCTCATTCCTTAAACAAAACCTAAACATGCACCCAATGACAAATGTTCAATTTCCCACCCATTTTACTTCATTGGAGCATGTGGTTGTAGTTCAAATTTGAATTATGGACTACATTAAATGCATAGAAAACTTAGTAATTAGTAATATACATACAATGGCCAAACGAACCCTGAACAGTTTCAAATTTCAACCCGACACTCTTGTTATTCTATGTTGCCTATAGAAAACAAAGTTCAAGGCGAGAAGAGGCATCAATTATCCTTTCACCCACAAGAGGGGCATGTTTCCCTACCGGAACCATGAGGGTTGCGATAGGCTCCGGTTTGTAAAAGGCTTGTAATATAGCTTCGCCCAAATTGGACAATTATATATACCATGTAGTGACACCATACCAAGTTTCATGATTTCCCGGTGAGTTTTGGATTTACAGACATTTAAAAAATGAGATTCGCAATGTTTGTGGCCAGGACAACGAGACGGTTGAATTCGTTCCCATTCATTCCATGGGACCTAAACATGCACCCCAAGGAAACATGTACATATTTTCTACCCATTTTGGTGCACTGGAGCATGTATTTTTAGTTCGGATTTGAATGATGGACATTAAATGCCTAGAAAACTCAATTAATGAATAAAAAGGTTAAACGAACCCTGAATAATTTCAAAGTTCAGCCCGAATCTCCAGTTGTTCCGTGCCGCGTGTAGAAGAAAATACGAGACTACAAGAGGGAGTGATTATCATTTGGCCCACAAGGGGGCACGTTTCCCTATCGAAACCACGAGGGTTCTTGCGACAGGCTCCGGTTTGTAAGAGGTTTGTAATAAAGCTTGGCCCAAATTGGCAATGTTTTTACCACGACATATATGTGCCATGACATGACACCTTGCCACCTTTGATGACCTTCTGGTGAGTTTAGGATTTATGGGGACTTACAAACCAAGATTCGTAATGTTTGAGGAAGAGCCAGGACACCGGTACGGTTGTAATTCGTTCCCATTCCTGGCATGAGACCAAAATATGCACCCAAGGACACATGTATATTTTTTTTCTAGCCATTTTGGTGAACTGGAGCATGTATTTGTAGTTCAGATTTGAATTATGGACATCAAATGCCTAGGAAACTCAATTAGTGTATAAAAAGGCCAAACGAACCCTAAATAAGTTTAAATTTCAGCACGGATATCCTCTGGTTCCATGTTGCCCGTGGAAGAAAATACAAGGCGAGAAAAGGCAGTGATTACATTTTGCCCACAAGGGGAACATGTTTCCCTATCAGAACCACGAGGCTTCTTTGAGAGAAGCTCCAGTTTTTGTAAGAGGTTTGTAATAAAGCTTGGCCCAAATTGGACAATGTTTTTAGCACGACATATATGTGCCATGACGTGACACCATGCCACCTTTGATGACTTTCTGGTGAGTTTAGGATTTTTGGGGACTTAAAAACCGTTATTCAAAATGTTTGAGTACGATCCATGACACCAGTATGGTTGTAATTCGTTCCCATTCCTGGCATGGGACCTAAACATGCACCCAAGGACACACGTATAATTTTTCTAGCCATTTTGGTGAACTGGAGCATGTATTTGTAGTTCAGATTTGAATTATGGACATTAAGTGCCCAGGAAACTCAATTAGTGTATAAAAAGGCCAAATGAACCCTGAATAAGTTTAAATTTCAGCACGGATATCCTATTGTTCCATGTTGCCCGTAGAAGAAAATACAAGGTGAAAAGAGGCAGTGATTACGTTTTGCCCACAAGGGGGACACGTTTCCCTATCGGAACCACGAGGCTTCTTTGAGAGATGCTCCGGTTTGTAAGAGGCTTGTAATAAAGCTTGCACCACAATGTACGAAAAAAATTCCTTTACATATAAGTGCGATGTCGTGATACCATGGCAGGTTTCACGATTTTCAGCTTAGTTTTGGATTTATGGGGATTTAAAAACCATGATTCTTCTCACGAAATGTTTTCAAATAGCACACGGTTCACTCACGAAAGTCGATATTCAATGAAAACTTCATGGAAACCATATTTTAAAGTTTCACAAAAATCTGAAAAATGTGGGATGTTAAGAAGGTGATGTTTTATTGCAACACAAAATTTCAAGTTGAAAAACATTACGAGATGTGATCTATGAAAACGATAAATTCTGCCCTAAATAGTGACATTACTATTCGACACTATTCAACACTGATTTTGTCTTTTTCATAGCTCACATCTCTTAATGTGTTTCAACTTGAAATTTTGTGTGCCAATAAAACATCATCGTCTTAACATCCCACATTTTTTTGAATTTTTTTTTGAAACTTCAAAACATCTTTTTCTCGTGGTTTTCACGAGTTTCCACCGAATGTTGGTTTCTGTATGATATCCCCCCTCGTGCTTTTGTCACAGCAGATGTACTAGTGAGAGGACTTAGTCATGGAGCCATCGCAA
This sequence comes from Triticum dicoccoides, assembly GCF_002162155.2. Lineage (NCBI taxonomy): Eukaryota > Viridiplantae > Streptophyta > Magnoliopsida > Poales > Poaceae > Triticum > Triticum dicoccoides. The sequence goes on along the minus strand of NC_041390.1, from coordinate 481,713,985 downwards.
CGGGTTAGCTTAAAGGGGTTAAAGCGGAACAAAGGACGCAAGGAATTATACTGGTTCGGCCCCTTACAATGAAGGTAAAAGCCTACTCCAGTTGTGATGGAATTGCTAGGGTTTCGATGACCAGGGAGCGAATCCGCTTTGCCTGGCTCTTGAGTTATTGTTTGTTGTCCCTAAACCACCGCCGGGTCGTCCCTTTATATACACAGGTTGACGCTCGGCGGTTTACAAAATCCCGAGGCCGGCTCACAAACGTGCCCGTCTCGGTTTCTACCTTTCCTCGCCTTACAACATAAGTTACATATCATATGGCGGTTTATGTCTACGGGCCCTAATTCGCCTTTGGGCCCTGGGCCTTCATGTTAGATCTCCTATGGAAAGCGCCATACTTCTTGTCTTAATGGGCTTCAAACATGACTAACTCATTATGGGCATAACCCGGCCCCTCACGACCGGTTTATACTTAGTAGTAATATCCCCAACATTAGGCCCTAGATTGATTTGAACTTGTTCATGTCAATCTTCAACACTTAGAAAAATTCCTCCTTCAGCACCTTCGCATAATTCTTGTAAACCGCCACGACGTAATCTTCCAGGTTCATAATAAACCGCCATGACGTCATCTGTTATTTAAAAATTGGATATATCACACCTTCATTAATGAGCTTCCGACAATCGAGGCGACAACTCTGTCACATATCCAACTTTTGGGCTCCTCGATTTTCGCGCCTTCACTAATCCCTTCACCTTATAAACAAGACCGGGGGTCCTTTTCATTTTCCCCCCTCTTGCCTCCTCGCTTCTTCTTCCTTGCGCCAACCTGACCCTCACGCGCAGCCGCCGTCGTCAAGCTCCGCCCTCGTCTTCATCTCCGGCCGCTGCATCAACCTGAACGTTCCAGAGGAACGCGGCTCGTCTCCGCTGTTTCAACAGCTTCGGTGAGTTCCACTTCTTTTCCTCTGTAAATCCACTAGGGTTCTCGCGAGTTCATAGAAGCTTCATGGTGTTCTACCCTTGTTCTTCATTAGATCCTATATGATGGACTTCAAACTTGATGTACTTACGTGTGGTAGAAATGACAGTCCTTATTTTGCCTATCAAACCATGCCTTTTGTGTATAAAAACCGATCTAGAACTTTGCGAGTTGCTCAAGCACCAACTTTTAGGTCTAAATCTTCTCCTTTCCTGACATGTGGTAGATCCAAAATTCCAATGTGAAACTGTGAAACTTGTTTTTCCTCACTTAGTCATCTTTTTTGCTTCAGATCTGTACTTTCATTGTCTGCGTAGGCGGTTTTTCCTTTAGAAAATAATCTGCCATATGCCATTAGTCCCCTTGTAAACCGCCAATCGCTTTACCATTTATAATAGCATCAACCTTCGGTTTAACAATGTGCATCCACCTCTGCCTTCCCCTTCTGATCTTGCATCGCTTTATGCTTATCTGTCATAAATCTTAATCCGGCATTTGATCTTTTTCCAGCTTTTTATTTGAAATGGCCAAACAATTTTATGCTTGTAACTAGGTCCCTTCCCGGGTTACTGAAGAGCAACTGGATGGATGCGTTAGAACTGGCGCTTTAGCAAAACGAAGCGAAATCCGCTGGCAAGTTCCTGGTCCAGAAAATTCTCCTACCCCCAAGGATGGCGAGGTGGTGGTATTTGTTGATCATATGAGCCGTGGTTTTAAACCGCCCAGATCCAAGTTTTTTCGTGATGTGCTTGCCAGCTTCCAGATCCACCCTCAAGATATTGGACCTAACTCTGTGTCCAATATTTGCCACTTTCAAGTGTTTTGTGAGGCCTATCTGCAAGAAGAGCCGGCTGTTGAATTGTTCAGGGATTTTTCAATTTGAACCGTCATACTGAATTTGTAGACGAGCCCAAAACTGAACTTGGCGGAGTTTCCATTCAAAAAAGGAAGGGCGTCAGCTTTCCTCACGCCAAACTTCATAGTCATCCTAAAGACTAGAACCAGACTTGGTTCTACTGTAAGGATACTTCCCCTGATGATGAGAACCCTCTACCGGGTTATCGTGCTCACCGGCTTACCAACACACATCCATTTCCGCAACGGCTGACTGCCAAGGAATGGGCCACATATGCGCCACAACTCGCCAAGCTCAGAGCTTTTATGGATAATGGTTTGAAAGGAGTTGACTTTGCTCGTTGCTGGATATCTTGGAGTATTTTACCATTAAGTCGTCGCCCCAGTTTAATGTGTGAGTACATAGGGGACTCAAAAGATCCTCAACGACATATTGATATTCAGCTAACATAAGTTGAAGTTACTGAGTCTGTTGAGAAAATACTGAATGAATTGGAGGTTGTCTGCAGCAAGACCGGGTTAAGTCCCTTCTATACCTTGAATAAACCGCCAGCTGTAAGAATTGCCTCACTCCTGCTTGTACTTGATATTCTTAACTGTGTAATCTTTTATATCCTTTGTCAATCTTTTAACAGGGTGACGACTCATTTTGGAAGAAGAAACCTCAAGATAAACCGGCCAAGACACCTCACCCCAAAACCAAGGTTACTAAAAGACCTGCCAAGAAGAAAAGCGCTAAACCCTCAGAACCGAACATTGATGATGACCCGAATAATACGGAATCAGAGGTAGAAATTGACTCTCTTGGTTCTCTTTTCATGCACCTCATTGACAATGATTATTATCAGGATGATGCTGAAGGCAGCCAAGCCGATGACGCAGAGGTAATTATCCTTTCCTCCGGTTCACACCCTCTACCAACACAAAAAATCCGTCAAGCAATCCGGAAAGTAAGATTTTCTCACCCCCTAGCTCACTTGGACCCACACTTTCTTTTGAAGAAGCAACAACATGAAGCTCGCTGCACAACCCGGCACATCGGCCAAGTAGTCACTTCAGCCGGTTTACCGAACACTCTGGTTCGGAAATGTCAATCTGAGGTCTCACCCTCTTCCGATCCTTCTTATCCCAAGGCAGGTAATTTCTGACAACCTCTTAATCTGTCCGATTCAAATTATCAGGGAACGCCTCATTCATCATTTGGCGAGTCAATGACCACACAGGGTAATGTTATCAGGGAAATGTCAATCTGAGGTCTCACCCTCCTCTTAAGACTGTTCCTGGGTAAACACTTTAAACTTAATCTTTTGACGCTTTATACTTGTGTGTTATACTGACCTTTATATGTTTTTCTTTCAGAACCAAGGCCAGACCCAGCAAGAAAGCTCGGGTAAATAAACCGTCTGATAACCATATGGTTATTGAACCGGAGAGAACTCAAGAACCGGAAGGAACAAATGCTGACGCCATGCTTGACGATCCGCCCCCTCAAGACCATGACTTTGTTGAACAAGTAGAAGTTGATGCAACAGGCCATCCTGATAAACCGGCAAGCCCGGTATGAACTGATGATAAACAGTCAAGTCCAGCTAAAGCTGCTGATAAATCGTCAACTCCAGTAAAGGCTGTTGGTGACAAGGAAGATGACATTATAATTACTGGCGTTGGCCACACCACCCCTGGCAATCCTGTTGTGTTATCAAAGCATAGTGCCAAGGAAGAACTTTCTGCTATGGGCAAAGGCAAGTGGAGCACAGACTTGTCAAGCTACGCCCACCTCAACGCCCAAGAACTTCATTCTGGTTTTTAAAACCGTCTGTACACAAACCACGACTACGAAGCCGGATTAGTGAATCTGATGAAGGAGCGATATGAGGTAATTACATAACTGTTTCTCTCTTATGTCCAATTTCAAGTACCAACTCCAATAGCCCCCAAGGGCTGATTTATGATGCCAATCTAAACCGGGACTTTGTAATATCTCAACTTTGCATGCTTAGCCTCCAAGGGCCGGTTGATCTTTTTAAGATAAACCGGTACTTTAGAATTGTAATCTTTTAACTTTCGCCTGTGTAGTCCATAAGGGCTGGTTTATCTTTCCAAGCTGAACCGGGACGTTGACCAATGTTACTTTGAGAAAATGTACATTAGCCCCCAAGTGCCAAGAATAATACTTGTACTGCGCTTGGGACTTGTAAAAAATTTATAATAATCAAGCAAATAGGCATTAGCCCCCAAGTGCCAGGTGTATAACTTTTTATGTGCTTGGTACTTCAAATATGTACTGCCAACTCATGATATGTCTGTCTCGTGTAGGCTGAGCTGAGCAAAAGGGAAGCCCAAACCATCGATCTTCAAGAAAATATCAAATCCCAGCAAGCAGAAACCTCCAAAACCATAGAGGAACTAACCAGTGCCTTAGCAGCCATGGAGAAGCTGAAGGAAACTTTTAAGAAGGAATGGGCGGATTGGGGCATAGAGAAAACCGCATTGCAAAAGAGAGCTGAAGACGCAGAAGCAACCCTTAAACCGATGGCCGAAGAGTTGACCGGTTTAAAGCGGCAGATAAATGCCATGGCTGCTGCTATTTTTGGTAAGTATCCTCACCTAAAGTTTTCAACATACAGTATCTCATCAGTTACCGGTTTACTTATGCTCGCAATGACACATGAACTTGCATTACCCATCTGGGATCTGACATGCGGATGAAGCTGAAGGTTGCCTATACTCTTATAGAGAAGTTATATTCTGGAACCCAACAGGCCATTTGCATTGCTGCTCATAACAAACCTCCTCCAACTTTAATAAAGGAAACCCTTGAGAAGCTGTCAATGCTGCCTGCCTGGTTGGATGAGTTAAAAAGATCAGCTGCAAGGTCAGGTGCGCTTACTGCGCTAATCCGGGCTAAGGCATGGATACCAGATCTTGACTCGTCGGACATATGCAGCGGCTATCCTGGCATAAAAGAGGACGGTTCAGAGTTTAACCATGATGATCTTCGAAGGTTGACAAAGGAAATGCGCCCCTTAGCAAGCAAATTGGCTGAAGAAACAGATCTCTGTCACTATCAGCCGGTTTATAATTCTGATCATAAAAGACTTCCCGCGCCAACACATGACGTGGAAGATCTTATTCCGCCAATCCGTAAGCACACCTATGCCCCTGATGTTGACCCCTCCAACCTTATAAGCGATGAAGCTGTGTTCCATGCCTTAACTGGAATCGATTGGGCAACCATTGACTTCCAGCCACTGGGTAGAGGGGAGGAGGATGCACCAGCGCAAGACGATCCACAGCCGTCAAGTCAGCCTGGTGACGAGTCATAATCCAGAGGCCGGTTTATCCTTCTATGTACTACCACAGTTGCTGAAAACATTTTTTTGGGCATTAAGCGCCATGTAATAGGCTAGTTCAAAAATACTTGGTCTGTTATGCCATCGCGCATATTTATGTTGCCTGATACTGTTAATCCATCATGCTTTAGGATATATTATGTTCATAATCCGTTGTGGTGTTATTCAAACTGTTCCTGCATACAAGAAGTTTAAAGTGTCCTGGAGGTTTACTGCAGGACGGGTCATGATGCCCAAATATATATATATATATATATATATATATATATATATATATATATATAGCCGGGGTTTATAACCCAGGCTGTACTTTGAAAATAATCAAAGATGATGAAGAGATGATACCTGTGATATTGAATCACACCGTTGGTTGACCAACTTTTGTATATTAAGGGTGATAACCCCAATCTTGAGTATTGATAACTCCTTCCAGATTTGCCGGTTTATGATAAAATCGTACCGGGTTATAATAAACACCGGTGTATCCGTATATAATGCTGGTGACTTGTATTCGAAACCAGACCGGGTCAATAGACACTGGATTATAACTGATCATGCACTTGCAACTTATCGTTGAAAGCCAACCCAGGTCAATAAACGTCGGATTATAACTGATCATGTACTTGCAACTTATCATTGAAAGCCAAGCCGGGTCAATAAACGCCGGTTTATCATAAGATATTATAAACCTCATCAAAAGAGAAAGAACTTTGGAAAATAAAAACATAAGAAGAACATGCGAGGATTTTCATGGGCTGCCAGGCCCAAATCGAGGCTTTTCATGGGCTGGCAGGCCACTGAGTTAAACCATTTTTAAAAGCCTTTTAAGATGGACCTCATATTAACCAATCGTCGTTTTAACTTTGACAAGTTCAGGGTCTATGAGATTGACTTGTCATACGTTCGACGGGTCATACCAGGATTACCTGGATGGAGTGGCTTACTTAAAAAGGCAGGATAACCCGGGGTTTTAGGTGAATACACCTGGCTTCGAAGCCTGGCTTGATAGCCTATTGCAAGGGTGCAAACTCTTTGTTCTTTGAGAAGCAAAGAGCCCCCAAGCAACATTTGAGCTGTGCTCAGTGGGTGCCTATGTTTGAGTTGTGCTTTTGCAACACTCTCTTTGGCCCTCACATGATTTCCTTTTGGCCTTAAGCCGATCAAGAGGTGTGGCTATGGTTCAAATACAACCAAGCCCCCAAGTGATTTCCCTAGTGGCCTTATGCTGATCAGGAGGTGTAGCTATGGTTCGAATACGACCAAGACCCCAAGTGACTTTATATATATATGGCTTTATAAGCCGGATCAATGGGAAATAGAGCTCCGCTTTATAAACAGAAGCCCCCATGTAACCACACATGATGTAATAAAAACAACAAAGACCCCGCTTTAGCTGAGGCTCCGGTTTATTATATTGATCATAATATATACAATGTCATAACTATGTACATAAGAAGAGTCTGTGGCTCAAGTATAGTAAGGCCAAAGATGAGCTATATTCCACGGCCGTTGGGTCTCCTCCTCCGATTTACGTGAATCTTTGTGCTCTCGAACATCGATAAGGTAGTATGATCCGTTGTGCAGATTTTTGCTGACCACAAAAGGTCCTTCCCAAGGTGGGGACAACTTGTGCATATCAATCTGATCCTGGATGAGCCGGAGCACCAGATAGCCTTCCTGAAAAGTTCTGATTTTAACCCGGTGGCTGTGATAATGACGCATGTCTTGCTGGTAAATCGCCGAACAAGCCGCTGCAATATCACGCTCCTCATCTAACAGGTCAAGTGAATCCTGACGTGTTTTCTCATTATCGGCTTGAAGATAAGCCGCCACACGGGGCGAGTCATGACGGATGTCACTAGGGAGAACCGCCTCTGCTCCGTAAACCATGAAGAAAGGTGTGTAACCCGTAGATCTGTTCGGTGTGGTATTGATACTCCATAACACAGAAGGTAACTCCCCCACCCAACAACCCGGCGTCCGCTTTAAAGGAACCATAAGCCGGGGCTTGATGCCTCTCAAAATCTATTGATTGGCTCTCTCTGCTTGACCATTAGATTGGGGGTGAGCCACTGATGACACGTCAAGCCGTATGTGCTCCCGTTGACAAAATTCTTCCATAGCACCCTTGGACAGATTAGTACCATTATCGGTTATGATGCTGTGTGGAAAACCAAAATGAAAGATCACCTTTTTGATGAATTGAACCGCCGTAGCGGCATCACACTTACTGACTGGTTCTGCCTCCACCCACTTGGTGAACTTATCAACCGCCACCAGAAGATGGGTCTTATTGTCCTTGGACCTCTTAAAGGGCCCAACGATATCTAGCCCCCAAGTTGCAAACGACCAAGTGATTGGAATCATCCTTAATTCTTGAGCCAGAACATGAGCGCGGCGTGCAAACTTCTGACAACCATCACACCTCTTTACCAAATCCTCAGCATCAGCATGAGCCGTCAACCAATAGAAGCCGTGACGAAAAGCTTTAGCTACCAAGGATTTTGAACCGGCATGGTGACCACAATCTCCTTCGTGGATCTCACGCACAATCTCACAGCCTTCTTGAGGAGACACACAACCCTGAAATGCCCCTGTTACATTGCAATGATGCAGTTCCCCATTGATAATGGTCATTGACTTGGATCGCCAGATTATCTGCCTGGCCAAAGTTTCGTCCTCTGGTAACTCGCCCCGGTTCATATACGCCAAGTATGGGACCGTCCAATCCTGGATAACATGAAGAGCTTCCACTAACTGAGCCTCCGGGTCAGGAACAACCAAATCCTCCTCTGTAGGTAGCTTGACCGACGGGTTATGCAAAGCATCCAAAAAAACATTGGGTGGAACCGGTTTACGTTGGGAACCCAAACGGCTTAAAGCGTCCGCCGCTTCATTCCTTCGACGGTCCACATGATCGAGTTGATAACCTTTGAAATGACCTGCAACAATATCTACTTCTCGACGATATGCTGCCATGAGTGGATCCTTGGAATCCCAAGTGCCAGACACTTATTGAGCTACCAGGTCCGAGTCACCAAAGCACTTAACCCGGCTTAAATTCATCTCCTTAGCCATCCGAAGACCATGGAGCAAGGCCTCATATTCAGCTGCATTGTTAGTGCAAGGGAACATTAAACGGAGAACATAAAAAAATTATCACCTCGTGGGGAAGTTAATACGACTCCAGCCCTCGAGCCCTCCAATTGTCTGGACCCATCAAAATGAATAGTCCAATAAGTGTTATCTGGCTTTTCCTCCGGCGCCTGCAACTCTGTCCAGTCATTGATGAAGTCCACAAGTGCTTGGGACTTGATTGCTGTGCGAGGCATATATTTTAACACGTGAGGTCCAAGCTCAATGGCCCATTTGGCAACCCAGCCAGTTGCTTCCCTATTTTGGATGATATCCCCCAAGGGGGAAGAACTGACCACAGTGATAGGATGACCCTGAAAATAGTGCTTGAGCTTCCGGCTCGCCATGAAAACTGCATATACCAGTTTTTGCCAATGTGGGTACCTCTGCTTGTACTCAATAAGCACCTCGCTGATATAATAAACCGGCCGTTGAACTAGATACTCCTTTCTGGCCTCCTTGCGCTCCACAACAATAGCCACACTAACAGCCCGGGCATTAGCAGCCACATATCACAACAAGGGCTCTTTATAACAGGAGCAGCAAGGATAGGCGGCTCAGCTAGCTGCCGCTTTAAACTCTCAAAGGCTTCATTGGTAACATCACTCCAGGCGAAATGGTCTGTCTTCTTCATCATCTGATACAGAGGGATTGCCTTTTCTCCCAAACGGCTGATAAACCGGATCAATGCTGCAATACGACCCGCTAGACGCTGAACATCGTTAATACACGCCGGTTTAGCCAAGGACGTAATAGCTTTGATCTTCTCCGGATTAGCTTCAATGCCCCTGTTAGACACCAAAAAACTCAAGAGCTAGCCTACCGGTACACCAAAGACACATTTGGCCGGGTTAAGCATCATCTTATAAACTTGGAGGTTATCAAAAGTCTCCTTCAAGTCATCTATCAATGTTTCCTCCTCTCTGGACTTTACCACAATATCATCCACATAAGCATGAACATTGCGCCCAATCTGATTATGAAGACAATTATGTACACAACGCTGATAAGTCGCCTGGGCACTCTTGAGCCCAAAAGGCTTAGATACATAGCAGAAGGCTCCAAAGGGAGTTATAAAAGTTGTCTTCTCCTGGTCCTTAACTGCCATTTTGATCTGATGATAACCAGAATAAGCGTCCAGAAAACACAAACGGTCACAACCCGATGTAGCATCAATGATTTGATCAATACGAGGGAGAGCAAAGGGATCAGATGGGTAGGCCTTGTTCAGATCTATGTAGTCCACACACATACGCCAAGTGCCATTCTTCTTAAGTACCAACACCGGATTAGCTAGCCACTCAGGGTGAAAGACCTCCACAATAAACCCTGCTGCCAAAAGCTGGGCTACCTCCTCACCAATAGCCTTGCGCCTTTCTTCATTGAAGCGGCGAAGAAACTGCCTGACCGGTTTAAATTTAGGATCTATATTAAGAGTGTGCTCAGCGAGTTCCCTCGGTACACCTGGCATATTGGAAGGTTTCCATGCGAAGATGTCCCGGTTCTCATGGACGAACTTGATGAGCGCGCTTTCCTATTTCGGATCCAGGTTAGCGCTGATGCTAAACTGCCTAGATGAATCGCCAGGGACAAAGTCAACCAGCTTAGTCTCCTCAGCCGATTTAAACTTCAAAGCTGGATCATGCTCTGTAGTTGGCTTTTTCAGAGAAGTCATATCTACTGGATCAACATTGTACTTATAGAACTTCAGCTCCTCCGTTGCACAAACCGACTCAGCATAAGCCGCATCACCTTCTTCACATTCCAAAGCAATCTTCCTGCTCCCATGTACTGTGATTGTCCCCTTATGACCTGGCATCTTAAGCTGCAGATAAACATAACAGGGCCTTGCCATGAACTTACCATAAGCCGGCTGTCCAAACAAGGCATGATATGGACTCTTGATTTTCACCACTTAAAAATTCAATGTCTCTGATCTTGAATCATGATCATCTCTAAAAGCAACCTCTAGAGCTATCTTGCCCACTGGGTACGCCAATTTACCAGGCACCACACCATGAAAAACGATATTCGACGGTTTCAGATTTTTATCTGTCAACCCCATGCGACAAAAGGTTTCATAGTAAAGAATATTGATACTGCTTCCTCCATCCATGAGTACCTTGGTGAACTTATACCCCCCAACCTGAGGTGCCACCACTAAGGCCAGATGATCCGGATCAACCCGGGGTGGATGATCCTCTCAACTCCACAAAATGGGTTGTTTAGACCAGCGCAAGTAACGGGGCACCGCCGGTTCAACGGAGTTCACTGCCCTTTTATGAAGCTTCTGATCGCGCTTACATAAGCTAGTGGTGAAGACATGCTACCGCCCACTATTCAACTGCTTCGGATCACTCTGATAACCCGATTGTTGCTGCTGCTGATTCCCCTGATGATTATAACCGCCCTGGTTGCCCTGACTGCCTTGATTGCCATGTCCAGTTTGGTTGCCTTGAAATCCTGAACCGGAGCCACCGCCACCATAACCCGGCCCATGAGCACTTCCACATGAACCGCTGGGCGGTCCATGGTCGTATTGGAAAAGATTCAAAATTTTAAATTCCCACATAATAAAGCAGTCTTTCCAAAGGTGTGTAGCTGGCCTTTCTTTCGACCCGCGCTTTGGGCAAGGCTGGTTTAACAAGCGCTCAAGATTGGGACCCGATCCTCCACCCCGCTGGGGCGGTTTACCCTTATGGTGCTGACCATTATCCTGGGTGTTGGTGTTAGCCACAAAGTCGAAGCTATTATCTGCCTTGCGCTTACCGTTGTTCCCATGACCCACCAGGTTATGCTGCTGCCCCTTGACACTGCCATTCTTCTTCCCCTTGCCCGGCCTTTCATCCTCAGACTCAGGGTCCTTGGTACTATTCGAATCGGCATACTTAACCAGGGTTGCCATAAGAATTGCCATGTCATTGCAGTGACGCTTGAGCCTTCCCAACTTTAGTTTCAAAGGTGTAAACCGGCAATTGCCTTCCAACGTCAAGACTGCCGTATCAGCATTGATGCAGTCTGATGAATGCAAAATAGCTGAGCCTCGCTTTACCCAATGGGTTGTAGACTCCCCCTCCTCTTGAACACAGGCGTCTAAGTCCATGATTGACATGGGCTGCTTGCATGTATCTTTGGAATTCTGGATAAACTGGCTTTTTAACTCAGCCCATGACCCATCGGAGTTAGCTGGTAAACTTTTCAGCCAGGTACGAGCCGTTCCTTCTAGCATCATGGTGAAGTACTTAGCACATGTCGCGTCATCCACATCCAGCATCTCCATTGCCATCTCATAGCTCTTGACCCAGGATTCGGGGGCTAAATCGGCAGTGTAATTGGGCACCTTACGAGGACCCTTGAAATCCTTGGGCAGCCGCACATTACGTAAGGCCGGGGTGAGACAAGGCACCCCCAAAGAACTGAAAACCACACCTGGCTCCACTGAAGTGGTCGGACGAACCGGAGTAAGCTGACGAGCCGCGTATTGCACTGCTAACTCGGCTTCTCGACGTGCTCGACCGTGATCCACCACACCCTGGGAATTAGCACCGCCACCCGCCGGGTTATGCCCTCGCGGCGGGTTACGGTTTCACGCACTGCTTGATACGACCGGTTCATCAATATGCCTGTTGTAGCTCCGACTTGGACGGGGGGGGGGGGTGGAATGAATCCTCTTGCGACTGTATGAATAAGCCTGCTGTTGGGTCAAAGCTATCTGAAGGAGCTCTCTAGCCCGTCATGTTTCCACTGCTACTAGAGACTCGCCGTCGATCAAGAGAGCTGCTAATCGTGAAGCGGCGGCGACGATGTTATCCAACGGGTTCGAGTAATGACCCGGAGGCGTTGAGACGTGCTGTGATGGGATATTGTTCTGACGAGGCGGATGCGTCGCGCGCGGCTGAACCGGCGCCCCCGTTCCAGGTGCCTCCACCCGGTTTACCACTGGCTGGTTGCTGGTTCCTGCCCCTGGCGTGTTGAATAGATTCCTTCCCTCGTAAACCGGAGGCAGGTGAGACCGGTACCTTCTCCTCATGACATCATTTGATGCGCTTTGATCCAGCATAAGCCGATAAGCATGTGCCTCTAACTCGGCCCGCTCTATGGCCATCCCGGTGTTCTCTGCTGCCAGATCTATCTTGGCTTGAGCTATCTGATCCTTCACCCCCGCGTTATGTTGATCCTGATCCGCCGGATTAACCTCAGCCGCCAGCAATGTTGCCAAATTGTCGAATAAATCAGACACAACCTGAACCGGCGCCAGCGCGGGGCCTCCTTCCCCAGCGGGTGTTGCAGCTATTGATCCGGAAATCATTGTTGTTGCGGTAGAAGAATGCTGCACCGACTGTGTACCGTCCATGAAAATTGCAACTCAGCTCGGCGGATCCGAGAGGTTTGGAATATTGTCACCATCAGAACCGCCACTAATCCGGCCATCATGCAGCTGATACAGTGGCTCAGTCTCTCTGGATGAAGACTCGTCAATAGAGTAAACGACGGTTTCTCCACCAGATACCGACCTATCCTCAGATTCCGCTCTGTGGATGACTCCCATGAAGGCACGCTTTATGGCAGGCTGAACTCGGGCAGGTCTTGCACGCTGAGCCTTCTCGACTATGTCGGTGCAGATGCCTGATGACCCACAAGTATAGGGGATCTATCATAGTCCTTTCGACAAGTAAGAGTGTCGAACTCAACGAGGAGCAGAAGGAAATGATAAGCGGTTTTTAGCAAGGTATTCTCTGCAAGTACTGGAATAAGTGGTAACAGATAGTTTTGTAATAAGATAAATTGTAACGAGCAACAAGTAACAAAAGTAAATAAAGTGTAGCAAGGTGGCCCAATCCTTTTTGTAGCAAAGGACAAGCCGGTACAAACTCCTATACTAGGAAAAGCGCTCCCGAGGACACATGGGAATATCATCAAGCTAGTTTTCATCACGATCATATGATTCGCGTTCGATACTTTGATAATTTGATATGTGGGTCGACCGGTGCTTGGGTGCTGTTCTTACTTGAACAAGCATCCCACTTATGATTAACCTCTATTGCAAGCATCCGCAACTACAACAAAAGTATTAAGGTAAACCTAACCATAGCATGAAACATGTGGATCCAAATCAGCCCCTTACGAAGCAACGCATAAACTAGGGTTTAAGCTTCTGTCATTCTAGCAACCCATCATCTACTTATTACTTCCCAATGCCTTCCTCTAGGCCCAAATAATGGTGAAGTGTTATGTAGTCGATGTTCACATAACACCACTAGAGGCTAGACAACATACATCTTATCAAAATATCAAACGAATACCAAATTCACATGACTACTCATAGCAAGACTTCTCCCTTGTCCTCAGGAAAAAACTTAATTACTCACAAAGCATATTCATGTTCATAATCAGAGGGGTAATAATATGAATATAGGATCTGAACATATGATCTTCCACCAAATAAACAAACTAGCATCAACTACAAGGAGTAATCAACACTACTAGCAACCTACTAGCACCAATCCCGGACTTTGAGACAATTATTGGATACAAGAGATGAACCAGGGTTTGGAGATAAGATGGTGCTGGTGAAGATGTTGATGGAGATTGCCCTCTCCCGATGAGAGGAGCGTTGGTGATGATGATGGTGATGATTTCCCCCCTCCCGGAGGGAAGTATCCCCGGCAGAACAGCTCTGCCGGAGCTCTAGATTGGTTCCGCCAAGGTTCCGCCTCGTGGCGGCGGAGTCTTGTCCCGAAAAGTTCCTCCTTTATTTTTTTCTCATCAAAAGACTTCATATAGGAGAAGATGGATGTCGGAGAGCCACCAGGGGGCCCACGAGGTAGGGGGCGCGCCCTAGTGGGGGGGCGCCCCCCACCCTCGTGAGAAGGGTGTGGCCCCCCTGGCCTTCATCTTTGGCGAGGATTTTTCTTTATTTATTTTAAGATGTTCCGTGGAGTTTCAGGACTTTTGGAGTTGCGCAGAATAGGTCTCTAATATTTGCTCCTTTTCCAGCCCAGAATTCCAGCTGCCGGCATTCTCCCTCCTTATGTAAACCTTGTAAAATAAGAGAGAATAGCCATACGTATTGTGACAGAAAGTGAAATAGCATTCCATAATGCAATAAATATCGATATAAAAGCATGATGCAAAATGGACGTATCAACTCCCCCAAGCTTAGACCTCGCTTGTCCTCAAGCGAAAAGCCGATAACAATAAATATGTCCTCATGTTTAGAGGTAGAGGCGTCGATAAAAATAAAATACGGACATGAAGGCATCATGATTATTCTCATAACAGCAACATATATAGATTTTGTCATATGATTACTTATGTTCAAGTGATGATCTATTCACAATGCAAAAGTATAAATCATAAACCTTATTGGGCTCCGACAAACTATAATCTCAGTCATTGAAGCAATTGCAATTTATCGTAACATCGGAAAGAGTCTATGTCAGAGCTAAAAAGCAAGTCCACATACTCAACTATCATTTAGTCCTCCATAATTGCTAAGACTCACGCAATACTTGTCCTCCATAATTGCAATTTATTACGGAGTTTAAATCGGACACAGAGAAAGATAGGGGCTTATAGTTTTGCCCCACAACCTTTTACCTCAAGGGTAATGTCAACAATAATGGTTCATGCTCCCCTACATCCAATTATATAT
>NC_041390.1:481684153-481698718 GCF_002162155.2 Triticum dicoccoides | reverse complement strand
ATCATGTTCTTTCCAACATGCTGAGCTTGCCAAAGGATAAAATGAAAAGGAAAAGGTGAAGATCACCGTGACTCTTGCATAAAGTAGAAGATAATAATAAAAGATAGGCCCTTCGCAGAGGGAAGCAGAGGTTGCCATGCGCTTTTATGGTTGGATGCATAAAATCTCAATGCGAAAGAACGTCACTTTATATTACCCCTTGTGATATGAACCTTTATTATGCAGTCTATCGCTTTTATTACTTCCACATCACAAGATCGTATAAAGCTTATTTCTCCCACACCAATCAATCATACATATTTAGAGCAATTTTTATTGCTTTGCACCGATGACAACTTACTTGAAGGATCTTACTCAATCCATAGGTAGATATGGTGGACTCTCATGGCAAAACTAGCTTAAGGGTATTTGGAAGCACAAGTAGTATTTCTACTTGGTGCTGAGAATTTGGCTAGCATGAGGGGGAAATGCAAGCTCAACAAGTTAGAGGATCCATAACAACATACTTTATCTCAGATATAAGAAAGACATAACTCATTACGTTGTCTTCCTTGTCCAACATCAACTCTTTAGCATGTCATATTTTAATGAGTGCTCCCAATCATAAAAGATGTCAATGATAGTATATCTATATGTGAAAACCTCTCTTTCCTTATTACTTCCTATTAATTGCAACAATGACCAAAACTATGTCTGCCAACTCCCAACAACTTTTAATCATCATACTCTTTCTATGTGAAGTCATTACTCTCAATAAGATCAATATGCACTTTTGTTTCTTTTAATTCTTTTTCTCTTTTCTTTTATTCACCCAAGATCATGGCAAAATAATCAAGCCTTTGACTCAACACTAATCTTTATTATATATAGCTCATGGACTCGATTACATAGAGAGATCAAAAAGCAAAACTCAAAACTAGATCATACCATAAACTTCATTCTACTAGATCAAGATACTACTAATAGGATCGAACTAAGAAAAACGATAAAGATAGGAGTTGTGATTGTGATACGATACCGGGGCACCTCCCCCAAGCTTGGCAGTTGCCAAGGGGAGTGCCCATACCCATGTGATTATGTCTCCTTTGTCGGTGAAGAAGGTGGTGGTGATGTTGGCTTAGTTGATGGCCTAGGCTTCTCCCTTAATTTGTGCTTGAGGACGGCATTTTGATCCCTCAGATCATCACTCTCCCACTCCAGGGTTAATATCTTTTTGCATAGGTCCTGCTTATTTTCCTGCAAGAGACGAAAAGGGATAAACTCGAACTTGGGTTTCATTACCCTATCAGGGAGACTTGACTTTTTGAACTCCACGTGCATGTCCCCAGGTTGAGGTAATAGTGCTTCATCTTCATCTGAGCTCGTCTCCCCCTTCCCCTTGGGTTCATAGTCCTCTTCCTCCTCCGTGGTCCATCCCTCATGTTCCACATCTCCATAGACCTTGGGATTTGCTAAGTAATCATCCACATAACTTTCTCCTTCCGAATCCTGGGAAGACATGTTGATTTAATCTGCAACGGGACAGCTCAAAATGAAAACAGAGGATACTTGCGTGATACGGGAGTCAAAACTTTTGGGAGAATATATAATGATTTTTTACCGACCAAAATACGTAACGTGCCAGAAAACGGAGTCCGGAAGGCACACGAGGTGCTCACGAGGTAGGGGGCACACCCAGGGGGGTAGGGCGCGCCCAGCACCCTCGTGGGACCCTCGTGTCCTTCCCGGACTGCTACTTATTTTTCTATTTTTCTAAATATTCCAAAACGGAGAGATATTGCCTTAAAAATTGTTTTGGAGTCGGTTTACTTACCGTACCACATACCTATTCCTTTTCGGAGTCTGAATCGTTCCGGAAAGTGTCCCTTATGTATTCCTCCGGGGTTACGGTTTCAATAATATTGGTTTCAACATTTATGGGATTACCTGAGATATAATGTTTGATTCTTTGACCGTTTACCACCTTCAGATTTGTGCCCTCGAAGTTGTTGATTTTTATGGCACCGGAACGATAGACCTCCTCGATAACATAGGGGCCTTCCCATTTAGAGAGAAGTTTTCCTGCAAAAAATCTTAAGCGAGAGTTGTATAGCAATACATAATCACCTACATTAAACTCACGCTTTTGTATCCTCTTGTCATGCCATCTTTTAACTTTCTCTTTAAACAACTTGGCATTTTCATAAGCTTGGGTTCTCCATTCATCAAGTGAGCTAATATCAAATAACCTATTTTCATCGGCAAGTTTAAAATCATAGTTGAGCTCTTTAATAGCCCAATATGCCTTATGTTCTAGTTCAAGAGGTAAGTGACATGCTTTTCCACAAACTATTTTATACGGAGACATACCCTTAGGATTTTTGTATGCAGTTCTCTAAGCCCATAATGCATCATCAAGTTTCTTGGACCAATTCTTTCTAGACCTATTAACAGTCTTTTGCAAAATTAATTTGAGCTCTCTATTTCTCAACTCTACTTGGCCACTAGACTGTGGGTGATAAGGAGATGCAATTCTATGATTAACATCATACTTAGCAAGCATTTTACGGAAGGCACCATGAATAAAGTGTGAACCACCATCAGTCATTAAATATCTAGGGACTCCAAACCTCGGGAAAATAACTTCTTTAAGCATTTTAATAGAAGTTTTATGATCAGAACTACTAGTTGGAATAGCTTCTACCCACTTAGTAACGTAATCAACAACAACTAAAATATGTGTGTATCCATTAGAGGCAGGAAAAGGTCCCATATAATCAAAGCCCCAAACATCAAACGGTTCAATAACAAGAGAATAATTCATAGGCATTTCTTGACGTCTACTAATATTACCAATTCTTTGACATTCATCACAAGACAAGACAAACTTACGGGCATCCTTGAAGAGAGTAGGCCAATAAAAACCAGATTGCAATACCTTATGTGCAGTTCTATCTCCAGCGTGGTGTCCTCCATAAGCCTCGAAATGACACTTGCGTAGGATCTGTTCCTGTTCATGCTCAGGTACACAAGTCTAATAACACCATCTACTCCTTCTTTATAAAGATGTGGGTCATCCCAAAAGTAATGTCTCAAGTCATAGAAAAACTTTTTCTTTTTCTGGTATGTGAAGCTAGGTGGTATAAACTTAGCAACAATATAATTAGCATAATCAGCATACCATGGAGTACTACAAGAAGTACTTATAACATTTAATTGTTCATCAAGAAAGCTATCATTAATAGGTAGTGGGTCATCAAGAACATTCTCTAACCTAGACAAGTTGTCTGCAACGGGATCTCAACTCCCTTTTTATCAACAATATGCAAATCAAATTCTTGTAGCAAGAGAACCCATCTAATAAGTCTAGGTTTAGCATCTTTCTTTTCCATAAGGTATTTAATAGCAGCATGATCAGTGTGAATAGTTACTTTAGAATCAACAATATAAGATCTGAACTTATCACAAGCAAATACAACTTCTAAAAGCTCTTTTTCAGTAGTAGCATAATTTCTTTGAGCATTGTCTAGAGTCTTACTAGCATAATGAATAACATTTAATTTCTTATCAACTCTTTGCCCTAGAACAACACCTATAGCATAGTCACTAGCATCACACATAATTTCAAAGGGTAAATTCCAATCAGGTGGCTGAACAACAGGTGCAGAGACTAATGCTTTCTTAAGTATTTCAAATGCTTCTACACAATCATCATCAAAGACAAATGGTATATCTTTTTGCAATAAATTAGTCAGAGGCTGAGAAATTTTTGAGAAGTCCTTAATGAACCTCCTGTAAAATCCGGCGTGACCAAGGAAACTTCTTATACCTTTGATGTCCTTAGGACATGGCATCTTTTCAATAGCATCAACCTTGGCTTTATCAACTTCAATACCTCTTTCAGAAAGTTTGTGCCCCAAGACAATACCTTCATTAACCATAAAGTGGCACTTTTCCCAATTCAAGACAAGATTAGTTTCTTCACATCTCTGCAAAACTTGATCAAGATTGCTCAAGCAATCATTAAAAGAGGAGCCATAGACGGAAAAGTCGTCCATGAAAACCTCACAAATCTTTTCACAAAAGTCAGAGAATATAGCCATCATGCATCTTTGAAAGGTAGCAGGTGCATTACATAAACCAAAAGGCATATGTATATAAGCAAAAGTACCAAAAGGGCATGTAAAAGTAGTCTTTGATTGATCTCTAGCTGACACATGTATTTGAGAGAAACCAGAATAACCATCTAGAAAGAAATAGTGTGTATCTTTGCATAATCTTTCTAGCATTTGATCAATAAAAGGTAAGGGGTAATGATCTTTCTTAGTAGCTTTATTTAATTTGCGGAAATCAATTACCATCCTACAACCTGTGATAATTCTTTGTGGAATCAATTCATCTTTATCATTAGGTACAACAGTAATACCTCCCTTCTTAGGGACACAATGGACAGGACTTACCCACTCAGTATCAGCAACGGGATTCAGACGTCGTTGAGGATCACGAACTGGTTTGGCGTCCGCCTCCAAATTTATTTTATGTTGACATAGAGTGGGACTAATACCCTTAGGATCATCAAGAGTATATCCAATAGCACCACGATGCTTCTTCAGAGTTTTCAATAATCTTTCTTCTTCATGCTCTGAAAGGTTAGCACTAATAATAACAGGATATATCTTCTTTTCATCAAGATAAGCATATTTAAGATTATCAGGCAACGGTTTAAGCTCAAACACGGGATCACCCTTGGGTGTAGGACGATCCCCTAAAATTTCAACAGGCAAATTGTGTTGCAGAATAGGTTCCTGTTTAAAGAATACTTCATCTATTTCCCTTCTTTCATTCATGAACATATCATTTTCATGGTCTAGCAAATAGTGTTCTAAAGGATCACTAGGAGGTACGACAATAGAAGAAAGACCAATAATTTCATCCTTACTAGGTAATTCTTCCCCACGATGTTGTTTACTAAATTTAGAGAAATTAAACTCATGAACCATATCATCCAAGCCAATAGTAACAACATTATTTTTGCAATCTATCCTAGCATTAATAGTGTGCAAGAAGGGTCTACCAAATATAATGGGACAAAAGCTATCTTGTGGAGAAGTAAGAACAAGAAAATCAACAGGATATTTAGTTTTCCCACACAAGACTTCAACATATCTAACAATTCCAATTGGTGAAATAGTATCTCTATTGGCAAGTTTAATTGTGACATCAATACCTTCTAACTCAGCAGGTGCAATTTTATTCTTAATTTCTTCGTATAAAGTATGCGGTATAACACTATCACCCATATCACATAATCCATGATAACAATGATCTCCTATTTTAACAGAAATAACAGGCACGCCTACACAGGTCTATGTTTATCTTTAGCACAAGGTTTAGCAATTCTAGCAGTTTCACCTTCGAACTGAATAACATGCCCATCAATATTATCAGACAAGAGATCTTTAACAATAGCAATATTAGGTTCTACTTTAACTTGCTCAGGAGGTGTATAAGTTCTAATATTGCTTTTACGAACAACAGTTGAAGCTTTAGCATGATCCTTTACTCTAACAGGGAAAGGTGGTTTCTCAACATAAGAAGTAGGAACAATAGGATCATTATAAGTGACAATCTTTTCTTCAACTTTAATAGGTGCAGCTAATTTTACTTCTATGGGAGGACGATATTTAAACCACTTCTCCTTAGGGAGATCAACATGAGTAGCAAAAGATTCACAGAAAGAAGCTACTATCTCAGAGTCAAGCCCATATTTAGTGCTAAACTTACGGAAAATATCGGTGTCCATAAAAGATTTAACACAATCAAACTTAGGTGTCATACCTGACTCTTTACCTTCATCGAGGTCCCAATCTTCAGAGTTGCATTTAATTCTATCCAATAAATTCCATATGAATTCAATAGTCTTCATCATAAAAGAGCCAACACAAGAAGTATCGAGCATGGTGCAATTGTTATCAGAAAGCCGAGCATATAAATTTTGAATAATCATTTCTCTTCAGAGCTCATGATTGGGGCATGAATATAACATTGATTTAAACCTCCCCCAAGCTTGAGGGATGCTTTCTCCTTCGCGAGGCCAGAAATTATATATATAATTGCGATCACGATGAACAAGATGCATAGGGTAATACTTTTGATGAAATTCCAACTTCAATCTTTTATAGTCCCATGATCTCATATCATCACATAGCCTATACCATATCAATGCGTCTTCCTTCAAAGATAAAGGGAAGACCTTCTTCTTAGCAACATCATCGGGTATACCTGCAAGCTTAAATAATCCACAAACTTCATCCACATATATTAAGTGCTCATTAGGATGCTTTGTCCCATCTCTTGTAAAAGGGTTAGCTAGCCATTTTTCCATCATACGCGAAGGAAATTCAAAAGGAGTTTCATTTTCAATAGGTTCAGTAGGTTGAGGAGCAACTCTTTGCTCTACTGGACAGGGTGAAGATACCCCGAACAAGCCCCTCAGAGAATTACTTTCCATAGTAACAAGTGACAGTAAATTTCAGCACACTATATAAATTTTTCCTTACCAAATTCCACCTACCAAAGGCGCTACACTCCCCGGCAACGGCGCCAGAAAAGAGTCTTGATGACCCACAAGTATAGGGGATCTATCGTAGTCCTTTCGATAAGTAAGTGTGTCGAACCCAACGAGGAGCAGAAGGAAATGATAAGCGGTTTTCAGCAAGGTATTCTCTGCAAGTACTGAAATAAGTGGTAACAGATAGTTTTGTAATAAGATAAATTGTAACGAGCAACAAGTAACAAAAGTAAATAAAGTGCAGCAAGGTGGCCCAATCCTTTTTGTAGCAAAGGACAAGCCGGAACAAACTCTTATAATAGGAAAAGCGCTCCCGAGGACACATGGGACTATCGTCAAGCTAGTTTTCATCACGATCATATGATTCACGTTCGATACTTTGATAATTTGATATGTGTGTGGACCGGTGCTTGGGTGCTGTTCTTACTTGAACAAGCATCCCACTTATGATTAACCTCTATTGCAAGCATCCGCAACTACAACAAAAGTATTAAGGTAAACCTAACCATAGCATGAAACATGTGGATCCAAATCAGCCCCTTACGAAGCAACGCATAAACTAGGGTTTAAGCTTCTGTCACTCTAGCAACCCATCATCTACTTATTACTTCCCAATGCCTTCCTCTAGGCCCAAATAATGGTGAAGTGTTATGTAGTCGACGTTCACATAACACCACTAGAGGCTAGACAACATACATCTTATCAAAATATCAAGCGAATACCAAATTCACATGACTACTCATAGCAAGACTTCTCCCTTGTCATTAGGAACAAACGTAATTACTCACAAAGCATATTCATGTTCATAATCAGAGGGATAGTAATATGCATGTAGGATCTAAACATATGATCTTCCACCAAATAAACCAACAAGCATCAACTACAAGGAGTAATCAACACTACTAGCAACCTACTAGGACCAATCCCGGACTTTGAGACAAGAATTGGATACAAGAGATGAACTAGGGTTTGGAGATGAGATGGTGCTGGTGAAGATGTTGATGGAGATTGCCCTCTCCCGATGAGAGGAGCGTTGGTGATGACGATGGTGACGATTTCCCCCTCCCAGAGGGAAGTATCCCCGGCAGAACAGCTCTGCCGGAGCTCTAGATTGGTTCCGCCAAGGTTCCGCCTCGTGGCGGCGGAGTCTCGTCCCGGAAAGTTCCTCCTTTATTTTTTTCTCATCGAAAGACTTCATATAGGAGAAGATGGACGTCGGAGAGCCACCAGGGGGCCCATGAGGTAGGGGGGCGCGCCCTAGGGGGGGCGCCCCCCCACCCTCGTGAGCAGGGTGTGGGCCCCCTGGCCTTCATCTTTGGTGAGGATTTTTCTTTATTTATTTTAAGATGTTCCGTGGAGTTTCACGACTTTTGGAGTTGCGCAGAATAGGTCTCTAATATTTGCTCCTTTTCCAGCCCAAAATTCCAGCTGCCGGCATTCTCCCTCCTTATGTAAACCTTGTAAAATAAGAGAGAATATGCATAAGTATTGTGACATAAAGTGAAATAACAGTCCATAATGCAATAAATATCGATATAAAAGCATGATGCAAAATGGATGTATCAATGTCCGGCTCAGGGCCCGGTTCGCCGATCTTGCCAATGAAAACGTGTATTCCGCCAAAGGGGACCCGATACCCGTACTCAATCGAGCCGGCCTCGGGACCCCAGCCTGCGTCGTCGATGTAGAGCTTGCCACGACGACTCTTGGTTTTCCGGCCCACAACGTGTCCCTTGAGTCCTTCGAAGCTGCCCTTCAAGAACTCGAAACCATCATGCGATAGCCCCACGATGGGCGCCAACTGTCGTGGTTTTGTCACGGCAGATGTCCTAGTGAGAGGACTTAGTCATGGAGCCATCGCAACGGGTTAGCTTAAAGGGGTTAAAGCGGAACAAAGGACGCAAGGAATTATACTGGTTCGACCCCTTACGATGAAGGTAAAAGCCTACTCCAGTTGTGATGGAATTGCTATGGTTCCGATGACCAGGGAGCGAATCCGCTTTGCCTGGCTCTCGAGTTATTGTTTATTGTCCCTAAACCGCCGCCGGGTCGTCCCTTTATATACACAGGTTGACGCCCGGCAGTTTACAGAATCCCGAGGCCGGCTCATAAACGTGCCCGGCTCGGTTTCTACCTTTCCTTGCCTTACAACATAAGTTACATATCATATGGCGGTTTATGTCTACGGACCCTAATTCGCCTTTGGGCCCTGGGCCTTCATGTTAGATCTCCTCTGTAAAGCACCATACTTCTTGTCTTCATGGGCTTCAAACATGACTAACTCATTGTGGGCATGACCCGGACCCTCATGGCCGGTTTATACTTAGTAGTAATATCCCCAACACCCGGTGCGCGCACGATCTGAGTCCTGCGTTCTGACTGGCCAGAACCCAAACCCCACGGATCATATGTGTGCACCGTTGGATGCTCCCAACTCAAACAGCAACCCTGAGCCCTTTCGACAGCACATGCAGTACATGGGTAAGCACTTTGCGCATGCGTTGTGTAGCTCACGCTTCCTTCTCTACTAGGTTTTCATTCAAAACAGGCTACCGTTTCTCGCCACTCCTCTCATCGGTTTCCCGCCTCTTCTCCCAAATATGCATGATGTAGATGTTCGTTTAATTCTTATAGTTCATCTCATCCAAAATCTATTAGTTTTGTAAAAAAAATTGTTTTAAGATTCATGGAATTGTGCATTGTAAAGGTAAAAACAAATAGTGACAATTCATTTAGAAAAAAGGTTTGGGAATTAAGATATGGAAGACTCTAGAGAACAAAGGAGAAGTGCTTGTGTTTAGAGGTTTGTGCATTATGCTTAAGTTCAACCATGGAGTCTTCTAGATTGTACATGTGGCAGAATCTGGCGGAATGTAGATGATATCCAACGGCCAGTAGTGCTCGGATTTGCCATCTCTGTACCGTCAGATTGGCTTCATCCAATGAGCAACTTTCATAGTTATTCGCACACTATACATGTGTATAGATGTATAGATGTATAGATATATATCGATGTGTCCCATGATAGACAAATAAAATTTGAGCGCATGCGTGGGACGACCCCCCCCCTGCTGCCGCCTCGAAGTTGGGAAACTGACATCATAGGTATTGAACCAGGCTTGGAGTCGGGTATGGTGTTCGGTTTGTAATGAACTTGGCGTGGCCCATCGAAGTTGTGCATTTGGAATTTAAACACATCATACACCATCGTACCCATACATATTTTTGGGCCGCATGTAGTGTATACGGGGTCTTCTGATCGACCACGTTTCCCTTATGCGGTTTTTTGTGATGACACGGATATATGTGGGCTCCCCAAGTGTATATATATCATCCCTTTAACCGATAATGAGGGGTATGTGTTTGCCATGAATGGATTCCTCCTAGTTCATGTTAGAGCCGGTCACCGTCAAATGTCGGTCAACCAAAACGCGAGCTCATGCGTTGTCAGGATTCCCTTCCAGCTGCTCGGATTGCTGGGTTTGACCTACATCAAACCCTGCGTATGTATCTCGTCCTTAACTACCTTGCCTTCATGGTTGTTCTCTGTATCGACAGGTAGGTGATACGTCTCCATCGTATCTATAATTTTTGATTGTTCCATGCCAATATTATACAACTTTCATATACTTTTGGCAACTTTTTATACTTTTTTTTGGGACTAACATATTGATCCAGTGCCCAGTGCCAGTTCCTGTTTGTCCCATGTTTTTTGTTTCGTAGAAAATCCATATCAAACGGAGTCCAAACGGGATAAAAATGGACGGAGAATATTTTTGGAATATTTGTGAGGTATGGGAAGAAAATCAACGCGAGACGGTACCCGAGGGAGCCACGAGGTAGGGGGCGCGCCCCACCCCCTGGGCGCGCCCCTGACCCTCGTGCCCCCTGTAAGGAAGTTACTGCTCTTCTTTGGCCGCAAGAAAGCTAATTTTTGGGAAAAAAATAGGAGCGAAGGTTTCAATCCAATCGGAGGTACGGATCTCCGGATATATAAGAAACGGTGAAAGGGCAGGATCCCAGAACGCAGAAAAAGAGAGAGACAGAGAGATAGATCCAATCTCGGAGGGGCTCTCGCCCCTCCCAAGCCATGGAGGCCATGGACCAGAGGGGAAACCCTTCTCCCACCTAGGGAGAAGGTCAAGGAAGAAGAAGAAGAAGGAGGGGGGCTCTCTCCCCCTCGCTTCCGGTGGCGCCGGAACGCCGCTGGGGCCATCATCATCACCGCAATCTACACCAACACCTCCGCCATCTTCACCAACATCTCCATCACCTCCCCCTTCTATCTATAGCGGTTCACTCTCCCGCAACCCGCTGTACCCTCTACTTGAACATGGTGCTTTATGCTTCATATTATTATCCAATGATGTGTTGCCATCCTATGATGTCTGAGTAGATTTTCATTGTCCTAACGATGGTTGATGAATTGCTATGATTGATTTAATTTGCTTGTGGTTATGTTGCTGTCCTGTGCCCATCATATGAGCGCGCGCGTGGATCACATCATAGGGTTGGTTATATGTTGTTAGGACTATGTATTGGAGGGCAAGAGTGACATTAACTTCAATGTAGCATAGAAATTGATGCATACGAGATTGAAGGGGGACCAATATATATTAATGCTATGGTTGGGTTTTACCTTAATGAATGTTAGTAGTTGCGGATGCTTGCTAATAGTTCCAATCATAAGTGCATAGAATTCCAAGTCAGGGATGACATGCTAGCAGTGGCCTCTCCGACATAAAACTTGCTATCAGTCTAGTAAAGTAGTCAATTGCTTAGGGACAATTTTGCAACTCCTACCGCCACTATTCCACACTCGCTATACTAACTTTATTGCTTCTTTACCTAAAACAGACCCTAGCTTTTATTTACATGCTCTTTATTATCTTGCAAACCTATCCAAAAACACCTACAAAGTACTTCTAGTTTTATTCTTGTTCTAGGTAAAGCAAATGTCAAGCGTGCGTAGAGTTGTATCGATGGTCGATAGAACTTGAATGAATATCTGTTCAACCTTTAGCTCCTCATTGGGTTCGACACTCTTACTTATCGAAAGAGGCTACAATTGATCCCCTATACTTGTGGGTTATCAAGACCTTTTTCTGGCGCCGTTGCCGGGGAGTCATAGCGTGGGGTGAATATTATCGTGTGTGCTTGTTTGCTTTATCACGAAGTAGTTTTTATTTGCTGTTCTAAGTTGTTTTCTATCTTTAGTTGTGGGTAGGAAACGCAAAATACCAAAAAAATAGTTGTACCTGCTACACGAATGGTTGAAGAACCACTCAAAATCTATCACACTCCTGAAGATTTTTACTTGGATCATCTTCGATCCCTATGTGCTCGTGCTGAAACCCCAACTAGCTTAGTTGATTGAAAATATTTAGATGAGCATGCTTATTATGTGCGACACCGCTTATCTCAAAAAGGGAAACTTTTATTGGATCAAATTCATCGTTTGCAATGCTATGCTTGGAATTTATGTGAAATTTATGATTTTACTTGTTGTTCTGAAGACCCGAAGAAACACCTTCCCTACCAATGTAAGTTTAGTGATAATGCAATCGTATCTTCGTATGCTAAGGGTGTTTATAATTACTATCATGTTCAACAAATTGAAGAATTTGTTGCTTTCAAGGGTGCTTATGAAATTGCTTCTTTGATTGGAAAGTATGATGCTACTCTTCACTAATATGAAAATTTTGTCATACTTAAATATTGTTATGATAATTATGCTTCTAATGCCTATGTTAAACCATATATTGAGGACTCCTCCGCTGTTGTAGCGACCCGACCCGAATGGATCAAGTCTCTGTGCTTAAGTGTCATCCCTGGATCGGTATGCTGACACACATAGTACTCGAGGATTTATAACAGAGGTAAATCACATGTGTAAAGTAACGTAAATACTATTACCTCAATCCAAAATAGCGGAAGTAACAAGGTTGTGGATTCCCATCAACACCAATGGCAAAGTTGAGTGTAGAAATTGTAACCCTAACGTATCACTTACTCGTCGTAACATTACTGCAACATGAGACGTTGCAGCCACAAAGGGTCAGTACATTGAATGTATTGGCAAATTCACACCATAGAGAGAAATGATGAACAATGGCTATCACTACATGCATATTTGGCTGGTGGAAAAGCTCTATGGTTATAGTTTTTGCGAAAAGCCAATTTTTCCCTACTACAAAGGAATAAATTTTATTTAACTATCATGGTGGTTGTTGAACATTGAGAATGGTTGACAGCATTCTCAATCCCAATTAAATAACATCATTAAACCCAACAAACTTAATTTAAAGTAATGTGATGAGATCAACAGGATAATCCAAGTACCAGAGACTCAAGACGTCCATAACCGGGTACACGGCTAATCATGATTAGTTTATACACTCTGCAGAGGTTTGTGCACTTTTCCCCACAAGACCCGATCTCCTCCGTTGGATTTCTCGCACTACAAGGTGTTTGAGAAACAGATGACCGAGACATAGTCTTTCAGAAGCGTTTGCACCTTACGATGGGTAGACCGTTCCACCTACAACCCCTACATCTGCTAGTCTACCACTATAAGAGTTCACACGACTTAATCAATTATGCTAGAGCCCATAATAGCTTGTGGCTGCACACGGAAGTTTCTAGCATGAATAATCTTATGATCCCTTTGAGCCTGGGTGGCAGACCATAGGATGATCACACGGTATATCCCCGGGATCTCCTAGGACAACACTGGTATTTCCCCAGGTGTCCGGGCAAGTCCACTGGTATATCCCCAGGGTGCCCCTAGCAATCGACCCAGATCTGTATTAAAGTTGCCACCTTAAGTTGAACCATTAATTAACAATCTCACATCTGTCATGAAATACTCTCAAACCCAATCCACGTCTACGAGCATAGCATGGCAATTTAAGCATAACATAATAGTAACTCCCAAGGTTTGAATGCAGGGCAATAGGTTCCTACCTCATCAACTACTTCCCAATACCCACATGTTATCAATCCTACTCATGCAATGTTTGAGGGTGAAACTAATGCATAAAAACTGGGTATGAAAGGGGATATGATCAAAGTGTGAACTTGCCTGCAATGTTGATGAAGATGATTCGCACTCAAAACTCTTGATAGATCTACTCGTCTCACTCCGGTCAATCTATCGTAAGCAAGCAATAGTAACCACACATAAGCAATCAATCAAAGATCAGAAAGATCGAAGAAGACGATTCGGAAAACATCAAAACCAAGCAAATAGCTCTTGCAACTTAAAACAATTTCTAACAGTACCAAAATCATGTGAATTTGGCCTTATCGGAATGTTTAGGTCAAGAGCTTCGATTTGCAAAAAGAATCAACTGAAACGGAACTACGAAACTCAAGTTATGATCAAATGAAGTTTGAATTCAAATCCGATCTAATTCAAATTTTAAACTTTTGAAAAACATGTTTGATTTGGATTAATGGATAGAGGAGATCGTAATGAAGGAGTGGGCGTTGGTTTCGTAGAATTTGGACTAATGAGAAAAAAGTTACGGTGTTTTGAAGATCAGGGGCTATTCTGCAAATAAGTTATTCACAAACGGGTCCCTGGCCTAAAACTGAAATAAAAGAAAAGACTAAATAGCGAACGTTCGCTGCAGAAGCCTATAAGACGAAAACTGTTCGCTACTGAGTACTAACGGACGAACATCCACTAACTAACTAAACCTAATAAATAAACCGATCAAAACAAAGAAAACCGAGCTAAAAGAAAACCTAAAACAAAACCGGGTCGGTTTGTACCGGTTCGGGCGGTTTTTCTTCAAAAACCAGCGGCGGCGATTAGCGACGGACTCCGGCGAGGGCGACGCGGCTCCGGCGAGGGAAGTGCGGCGGCGTGGGAGAGCAGCGCGGCAGCGGCGAGGCGAGCAGGCGGCGGCGCGGCTAGGTGCGGCGACGGCGGAGCGCGCAGCAAGCTGCGTCGGCCGCGGCGGCGGCGATCTGCGCGTGGGTGCGCGGCGGCAAGACGGCGTCGGGGG
>NC_041390.1:481654303-481684016 GCF_002162155.2 Triticum dicoccoides | reverse complement strand
GGCGAGGAGGTGGCGTGGGGAAGGGGTCGGGGCAGAGGAGTTCGGCCGGTAGACGGCACCGGCGAACCGTGGCGGCGGCGGACTCCACCTTGAGTCGGACGCACGGGAGGCAGACGGTGGCTGGGCTGGGCGCGGCCCAGTTCGGTCGGCCCGAACAGTTTTTTTTAAACCATTTTTTTACGCAAACAAACAAACAAAAATAACAAAAACAAAATAAATACTAATATTATATAGGCATATAATATATCAAAATTTTTAGAAAAAGATTTTCTACAATATGAACATTTTCCTAGCATTAAATAAATTTCACACAAATTCAGATAATTCAAAGTGTGCTACTGGTCTAATAAAATCCAATAAAAATCATTTTAGAAATACCAAAATGATTTCAAATTAATTTTTCTCCAATTTTCTGTTGTAGGGAATCATGTTACCCTATTTTCCATGTATTTTTATTTTGGAGAAAAATAATTTGACTAAAACTCAAATAACTCCAAATTGAAAATAAATTCAAAAGAATTTTGAATTTAATTCTTTGAAACTCCCAACTCATATTTCATATAATTTGAAGAAGTCATTTTATCTTCTCTCATAAAAATCATTGAGCTGCATGAAGTTTATGAATTGAAATATTTCCAAATGAAATTCAATTATTTTCAAATACCCTTTCATTTAATTAAATGGAAGAAGTCATATCATCTTCGGTCAAGGGTTTTGTATTTGAAAATAATTTGAATTCATGGAGATCAGAAAGCAAA
The DNA here is from genome assembly GCF_002162155.2 of Triticum dicoccoides. Lineage (NCBI taxonomy): Eukaryota > Viridiplantae > Streptophyta > Magnoliopsida > Poales > Poaceae > Triticum > Triticum dicoccoides. The sequence continues at coordinate 481,683,258 of NC_041390.1, read as the reverse complement.
TATGAAAGTTTGGGAAAGTCCTTTTATTCCCTCTCATTTAACTTTCAAAAAGTTTGAATTCACTCACTTTCAGATAGTCAATCAAACAATCAATCAAATCTATCTATTTATTATAACATTCCAAAATTTAGAATTTTGGGATGTTACAAACCTACCACCTTTAAAAGGAATCTCGTCCTCGAGATTCGGAGAGGCTATAAAGAAAAGGTTATGTTCGGGGTCTCTTCAAAATCCATCGATCATCACAGGGGTCTGGGGTGCTACCTCCCTTAAAAGCATGGTTATGGTTCCCTCGAAACTCATATACTTCATCCATATTGTTAACAGTGTCGGTCTTCTTAGATCTTCAGGATAATTCCTTATCCGGGCTCTTCCGGTGGTGGCATAACCTTTACCACAATTTTTTTCTGTCTTTCATCTAGGTAAGGTTCTTCCTAGACTGGGTCTTCTTAGCTGACGGGTCTGGCGCCATTACTAAACAACTATCGATAACTCATGGTGATCAACCATTTATGGTTTCTCCTACAGGAAATGGGTCTGGTTGATCCTCACCGCATAACCTACGGTTGGCAAGAACTGCCGTGTACAAGGGAAAAATACTTATACCATTCTAAGTTTAAACAGGGTTTTGATCGTCGTCTCTTTACTACAGGTAAGTCACTTAGATTTACCATCCCACATAGCAAGGTCTATGCGTATATGTTATATGCAAGAGTAGAACACAAAGGAGTTGTTATATGCACGAGTAGAACACAAAGGAGTTGTGGGCGTGGGTATATACAGATTGCTTGTCGTCACTAGTTGTTTCTTGATTTGGCGGTATTGTTGGATGAAGCGGCCCATACCGACATTGCATGACCGCGTTCATGAGACTGGTTCTACCGACGTGCTTTGCACACAGGTGGCTGGCGGGTGTCAGTTTATCCAACTTTAGTTGAATCGGATTCAATGAACAGAGTTCTGTCTGAAGATCAAAAAGCAATCACTATACCGTGTTGTGGTTTTTGATGCGTAGGTAAGAACAGTTCTTACTAAGCCCGTAGCAACCACGTAAAAACTTGCAACAACAAAGTAGAGGACGTCTAACTTGTTTTTGCAAGGCATGTTGTGATGTGACATGGTCAAGACGTGATTAGATAAATTGTTGTGTGAGATGATCATGTTTTGTAGCACGGTTATCGGCAACTGGCAGGAGCCATATGGTTGTCGCTTTATTGTATGAAATGCAAACACCATGTAATTGCTTTACTTTATCACTAAACGGTAGCGATAGTTGTGGAAGCAATAGTTGGAGAGACGACAACGATGCTACGATGGAGATCAAGGTGTCAAGCCAGTGACGATGGTGATCATGATGGTGCTTTGGAGATGGAGATCAAAGGCACAAGATGATGATGGCCATATCATATCACTTATATTGATTTCATGTGATGTTTATCTTTTATGCATCTTATTTTGCTTAGTACGGCGGTAGCATTATAAGATGATCTCTCACTAAATTTCAAGGTATAAGTGTTCTCCCTGAGTATACACCGTTGCTACAGTTCGTCGTGCCGAGACACCACGTGATGACCAGGTGTGATAAGCTCTGCGTTCACATACAACGGGTGCAAGCCAGTTTTGCACAAGCAGAATACTCGGGTTAAACTTGACGAGCCTAGCATATGCAGATATGGCCTTGGGACACTGAGATCGAAAGGTCGAGCGTGAATCATATAGTAGATATGATCAACATAGTGATGTTCACCATTGAAAACTACTCCATCTCACGTGATGACCGGACATGGTTTAGTTGATATGGATCACGTGATCACTTAGATGATTAGAGGGATGTCTATCTAAGTGGGAGTTCTTAAGTAATATGATTAATTGAACTTTAATTTATCATGAACTTAGTACCTGATAGTATTTTGCATGTCTATGTTGTTGTAGATTAATGGCCCATGTTGTTGTTCTGTTGAATTTTAATGCCTTCCTAGAGAAAGCTAAGTTGAAAGATGATGGTAGCAACTACACAGACTAGGTCCGTAACTTGAGGATTATCCTCATTGCTGCACAGAAGAATTACGTCCTGGAAGCATCACTAGGTGCCAAACCCACTGCAGGAGCAACTCCAGATATTATGAACAGCTGGCAGAGCAAAGCTGATGACTACTCGATAGTTCAGTGTGCCATGCTTTACGTCTTAGAACCGGGACTTCAACGTTGTTTTGAACATCTTGGAGCATATGAGATGTTCCAGGAGTTGACGTTAATATTTCGAGAAAATGCCCGAATTGGGAGATATGAAGTCTCCAATAAGTTCTACAACTGCAAAATGGAGGTGAATAGTTCTGTCAGTGAGCACATACTCAGAATGTCTGGGTACCACAATCACTTGACTCAGCTGGAAGTTAATCTTCCAGTTGATAGTGTCATTGACATAGTTCTTCAATCACTGCCACCAAGCTACAGAAGCTTCGTGATGAACTATAATATGCAAGGGATGGATAAGACAATTCCGGAGCTCTTCGCGATGCTAAAGGCTGCGGAGGTAGAAATCAAGAAGGGGTATCAAGTGTTGATGGTCAACAAGACCACCAGTTTCAAGAAGAAGGGCAAAGGGAAGAAGGGGAACTTCAAGAAGAATGGCAAGCAAGTTGTTGCTCAAGTGAAGAAGCCCAAGTGTGGACATAAGCCTGAGACTGAGTGCTTCTACTGCAAAGGGACTGGTCACTGGAAGCGGAATAGTCCCAAGTATTTGTTGGATAAGAAGGATGGCAAAGTGAAAGGTATATTTGATATACATGTTATTGATGTGTATCTTACTAATGCTCGCAGTAGCGCCTGGGTATTTGATACTGGTTATGTTGCTAATATTTGCAACTCGAAACAGGGGCTACAGATTAAGCGAAGATTGGCTAAGGACGAGGTGACGATGCACGTGGTAAATGGTTCCAAAGTCGATGTGATCACCATCGGCACGCTACCTCTACATCTACCTTCAGGATTAGTTTTAGACCTGAATAATTGTTATTTGGTGCCAGCGTTAAGCATGAACATTATATCTGGATCTTGTTTGATGCGAGACGGTTATTCATTTAAAACAGAGAATAATGGTTGTTCTATTTATATGCACTACTGCAGGATGCTGCTAATGCGACTCTATGATCAGAGACCCTTCGAGAAACTGTGTGCGATGCAGTAATCGCAAACGGTGGTGTATGACAACCGTCAAAAAAGGTGCAAAACGTTTGTGATAGAGGATGCATAAAACACGGTTCAGATTTTAGTTGCGTGTGCGATTCAGGCCACACGGTTAAGTCGTTCGAATTGTTTGCGATGAGGCAGAACAACAGAAACGGGCGGCCATATCAATATGTGTGATATATGGCATATAGTTCGCTCTGATGAACCGTTTGCTATTACAGAGTGCAACATAAATGGTTAGCCAGATCAAGGTGTGTGTGATATATAGGGCATACGGTTCACTCGGACGAACTGTTTTCAATTAGCGAACACAATAGAAATAGTTCAACTTAACAAGATGTGTGTGATACGTGGCAAACACCCGACTTGGCTGAATTGTTTGCGATGAGAATTTACAACACAGACGGTTAATACAATTAGTTCGTGTGCGATTCTGTGTGTACAAAAAACTTTGAAAAATGCAAACTATTTGCTTGCGGTGGCTAGGAGTATCGCACATGATGCATCTGCGGGTACTCGTGTGCAATGATTAGTAAGTTACACATGCATTTCCTTATGTTAACACTTGTGTGATAAATAACACGTGGCACCGGCTACGGTATTCGGGTTGTGTGTGTGCTCCACTTAGTCTTCACGCGCTCCACATGGGTGAATTATAAAATCCACGCCTATTCCCTCACCGGTTTCCTGCCACCAGATAACGGCTTGCTTCATATAACCCAGGTGGCAACGCACCGCCGCGACACTCTACGAAGATCTAGTCCTCACCCATCTACCATTAGTTATTCCAAGCATGCGAGACAACGACCAAAGCTTCGACGTCGACACCTACCTGTGTTACATCTTCGGCGAGGAGAACAAGCTGGAGCAGGTCGGGGAGCAAGAGCTTCATTGGACAATGCAGGCACCATGGCCCATCGGCAACGATATCGGCGTCACAGTCCTTGGGAGCACAATCGACATATTGCAGAGGAGGTGTGATGAGCAGTTTGCCATCCACCGTGCAAACGATCCAGAGCTGCTCGGCGGCATGATCGACGACCCACCCGAAGAATCGCTGTCACCAGTGCTCATCGAGTGCCTGATGCCCCGCAAGGAATGGGCACATGACCTCTGCGATTCAGTCAAGACAAAGGCAGCCTGTGGCTTCATCATTTCCTGTGGCGGCCGTGTCAACCTCAATCCCGATGATGTGGTGGCCACGCTCGAGCGCATCCTTGGCGGAGGTGACGTCCCCGACGAAGTAGAACATCGCCAACGTGATATCTTGAGGATGAAGGTGATCGACGGAATTTGCTACCAGGCCAGAGACATAGAAATGGAGCAGTTCCGCGGAGTTGTCATGCACACGATTGCACGTTGTCAAGCTCTTCTGGAAGAGGCCCAGCAGCCCCAAGAGCCTCCCATCAGCGCCAGCAGCTCCGTAGGCGGAGGCGGGTCAGGACAATCGGAGTGAACGGCCGCAAGGGTGCTATGCTGGTCATGGACTCCGAGAAGACCATCGTCGGAAGGCCGCCAGCTCAGCCTTTTAGCTTATATTTTATTATAATTGTATGCATATGTAGGTCGTGAGTTTTCTGGGCCTTGCTGCATTTGGCACTTTAAATTATCCTGAATATGTGAGACAATAATTAAGAATTATTAACAGTTTCCATTGTAACTTTGCCTCAACGGCGAGCAGAGCGCGCACAGGGACGCCAGAGCGGAGCGCGCCGCGGCCGCCTCAACGGCGAGCAACCACGTGGTCAACCATATGCCATCAATAAATTTTGACCTTGTTTCTCATCACATTGCTGATTACAATGCAATAAGTAATTGCAAATCTGTTCACACCTCTCAAACTAATATGTGTTCACACTTAGCACCGGGCTATAAAACTACCCACTCAAAAATTACTTCACAGTTCCTCTCCTCATCACCCACAAAACTGGTTTTCTCTGTCAAGTCATTTTGCCATGACCGGTAGGAGGAGTTTAGGGTGGACATATAACCAGGCAGCAATGACCAAGGCCGCGGAAGCACTAGAGAGGTCCCGCCGCGAAGCCACAGCCGCTGCAGAGATGTCCGGGCGCGCCACGGAGCCCTCGAACGAGCTCTCATGGGCACGCGAGGGCTCTCACAAGCGCATTTGCGGCGTCGGCCATCGTGATGAGACGGCGTTCCTAAAGTCCTTTGCCAGTGATGACGACATTCTCGCTGGCGTCACTACGCAGCAGGAGTTCGTCAATGTCTTGGTGAGGCTGCTCAAGATCAGTGATGCGTCGGTTAACAAAGCGGCCGGCCTCGTTGAGGAACTCATGGATGACAATGCGAAGCTCCTCAAGTTGGTCGTCGAGAAGGAGGAGGAGGCCGCCGGATGGAAGATGTTGCATGAGCAGAGAAGTGCCTCGGAGATGACGCTGAAAGCGGTCGTCGAGGAACTGATGGGTGGCTTGAGGAAGCTCCGGATCGAGCGCGAGCAGGAGGTGGAGCAATCCGTGGCTGCTTTCAAGCAAAGTCGTGAGGAATTGAAGAAGGAGCTGGAGGATTTCCCTGCCTAGCGATCCATTGACGAGTAGACACAGTAGTGACCCAGATCGTTCTTCTCTTGCCCCCGTGTCTTCCGGGCTTTGCCAGATGTGGCATTTTAAATTATCAGGAATATGTAAGACAATTATTATGTGCGCCATTGTAAAATTTTCATCGTTGTCGGATGTGGGGCTCCGTCTAACCCTTAAGGTTTGAACACTGGGGTGCGCGCGAAGTCTTTCCCTCCTACCGATCTACGCTCTAGCTCGCTAAGATCTCGTGGACGAACTCGACGAACTCACAACATAGAAAGACACGGGGTTTATATTGTTTCGGGCCACCGTTGTGGTGTAATACCCTACTCCAGTGTGGTGGTGGATTGCCTCTTGGACTGATGATGAACCATACAAGGGAAGAACAACCTCCTGAGGTTGAGGTGTTCTTGTGCGTACGAACTTGTGGCGTGTCTCTGGGTCTGATCCCCCCTCTACTATGGTGGTGGCTAGTCCTATTTATAGAGGCCCTGGTCCTCTTCCCAAATATCGAGCGGGAAGGGAGTCAACAATGGCGGGCTAATTTGAAGGGGGACAACTAGTACAAGCTATCCTGACAAAAGCGGTCTCCGCCTGTGAAAGGCTCTGGGTTGACGCCGTCTTGGGCTCCACGATGACCTCTGTCTTGCAGTCCATGGTCTTGGTCTTGTTGCACCGAAATTGCAACCTTTGCCTGATGCCTCGGTACTCCGCGGCTGCGCTTGCCTCCTTTGCACCAAATAGGAAACAAGGACGCTGCGCGAGCTGGCTCCCGCCTGGCGCCCGCCTGGTGTCGATCGTCATGGCTCATGTCACGAGAGCCTCGTGAGGTTCGCCTTGCCTTGATATCTCCGCCCCTCGCGAGTCTGCCTGACTAGCCCGCTCAGGAGGAGGTCTTGCATCGTCCACCTCGCGAGGGTCTTGGATGCTTTGTTGATGAAGATGGGCCGTACGGCCTGCTGCTTGGCCACGCCATGGGCCGCAGGCAGGCAAGTCTGGGGACCCCCGTTCCCAGAACGCCGACAGTAGCCCCCGGGCCCAAGGTGCGCGCGGGCTTGGCTTCGCGGCGAAGCCAAGGGTCAAGTTCGGAGCACCGCTGGCCCCAAAAGCCCGCGGCCTCAGTTAATGTGTGGCGGTTGATTGGACGTGGGCGTCTCTGCTTCCCCATGCTGCCTCGACAACTGCGCGTCTTGACAAGTCCCTACGACATGCAAGGGAAACCATCATTACCTGCGATCGTGGGAGACGCCGGTTGGCCTTCTCTTGCTATAAATGGGGAGAGGGGTAGAGCCCCCATTGCCCATCTCTTCCTCGCTTGCGTGCTTCTTCCTCCTTCCTCTACTGCTTGCTCCAATGGCGCCTATCAGAAGGTTCTCCGCCAAAGAGAAGGGGAAAGCCCCCCGGGATGTCCCGGAGCCACTCCCGTCGAAGAAGAGGTCGATCCATCGCCATGACGATGTGGCAATGCAGGAGGTGGCAAGGCCTTGGTGCGAGCGGCCTCCACCGTGGTACCCGCTACCCATGTACGCCCAAGCCGAGGGCTTGGGAGGGCGAAGTGACAAGCAGCGCTGTCCACGCTGCATTCGGGGTCGCCGCGCCACGGCGACACGTGCCATCCATGCCGCGGACTCCTCATGTGAGTTGGTGCTGTGGGCGCCGACGCCTCCGAGCTCCTGGATCCGCTTCCCACGGTTCTTCTCCGACGTGATGCCACCGAGGGGCCTCTCGAGCTCTGGCTGCAGCACGCCGACTGTAGCGCTTCGGCGACCGGAGCGAAGATCGAAGCGGTCCTCACTGGCAAGATCTTCATGACTCGCGGCTGGGGCGGGGAGGCATGGGTCTGTCGTGCGAGGGGCGCCCTCGCGATCCACTTCGAGTACGACGGCGGCTCCATGCTTTTCTTCAAGGCCTTCGACGCCGAGGGCCATTGCCTGGAGTGCTGCTCCGGAGAAGAACGCGAGGCTGATGCGCGCTCCGATCGCGTCCACTCCAGCAGCAGCAACCCTTGGGAGTCTAGCGGTTCTCCTGAGCTCTACGAGACTCCGGAGACGAGCGACGACATCTACGTCCCCCCAAGCTCTCGCCGTGCTCGAAGCAGGGCTGCGGCGTCCGCCCGCCGCCGACGCTGATCTGGATGGGGTTGGCGCCGGCCTCCCATGGCCCACTGTTGATGATGGCTTCCACCATGGGAGGATGTAGATAGGATCACCTTAGCATCAGCTTTTGTTTCCTGCGAAGAATCATGAATCGCCCCGTGGGGGCATGTAAGGATCTGTAATGCCTTTGTACTTATCTTCCTTGTTATGAAGATTTGATGAATGCGTGTCTCGTTAAGGCTCGGTCCCCCTTTCTTTCCTCGTGATAGCTTGTTGCTCTACGCTGACAGGTCCCGTTTCACAGGCGGCTACAGCCGTCGCTGGTATGCCAGGTCACGATGCCGTGGTCAAGGCCAGGAGGTGCGTGACCCGAGGTCCAGTAAGAGCCCCTGAGGCGCGATGCTCAGGAGGTCCCCCTTAGCGCCCAAGCGGCCATGGTAAGGAAATAAAGGAAGATGACTTGGCTGCAATGGGGTTGCGGCACGGTGTGAGCGGCTACTAGGCCCAAATATTTAGCTGATCCGAGGGCAAGACTTATCTTGCTGACTTTGCGGTGATTCCTGATGTTGCGCTAGGGGTGCACGCCAACTTATGTGACATAGCTAGGCCGGTCCGTACGAGTTTTCCTTCTGCCGAGCTCTTCTTAGTGATCTACGTCCTCAGGTCCCGACCCTCAAGTGAGCTCAGCCACCGCTGGTATGCCAGGTTGTGATGCCGTGGTCAAGGCCAGGGGGTGAGGGCTGGAGAGCCAGTAAGAGATCCTGAGTCGCGATGCTCAGGAGCCCCCCTTTTAACGCGCAAGCAAATCGCACGAGAGAAAAGGAGACTCACGGTGCCGCTTGCTATCCTTCCCGCAGGGTCCCTGTGGTCATGCACAAGAAGAAGCATGTTTTGCCGTTACTGCCGCCTGCCTGCCACTGGTTGGTCCAGATGAAGTGAAGGCACTGAGGGCCTGGTGTGGTGACGTGCACGGCGCGTGCCGCGAGCCAGAGCTCGACCACTCAGATTTGCCGGTCGTGGCAGGGACGGAGCCATGCACCAGCTCCGTGCCTGTGTAGAGGCCCCGAGGGAGGCAATGATCGAGCAGGTGATAGCAGTTGGCAGGTTACGCATGAAGAGCAAATCGACTTGGATAAATGCAGGAAGATACATGCCGCCGGGTCCAGCTCGAGCGGCGTGGGGATGATGCGGCCCGAGGGGCGCCCCCAACAAGGTAAGCTAACGACATAAGTAAAAGGGATACATGCCACAGGGACGGACCCGTGTGGCCTGGGAATAGTGCAGCCTAAGGGGCGCTCCCAGCTTAAATGAACTTGGAAGATGTCACCTACTTCTGTAGATGAAGTAGAGTTGGTGCAGCTAAAGCCACGCGTTGAAAGGAATGGCTCCTCATGAGCAACCGGGACCCTGAGCTTCGGGAGGCTCTGGGGGATCAGGAGGTTCCCTGAAGACCGTCCTCATCTCCTCCAGAACGGCGTGGAACCTGGACTCCTGAGCCGCTAGGACTTGCCGCACATTGCACTGATAGGCCGACGCCACACTCGGCAAGCCGAAGGGCATGTGAACGTAGCTGTGTGGTGGACCCTCACAACGGCCCGCACGTGAGGGCCAGAAGCGTTCCTGAGATGCGGCCTTGTTGAGCCCGAGGATGTCAATGCAGACGCGCAGCTCAGCACCCTCGCCTGGATGGTGAGCCACACTCCATGAGCGGCTATCGCTGCGCATGGCTCTTGTGTCTTGTAGCTCTTGGGTGGTCTTGGTGATGAACTCCTGGGTGCTGAGCACTCCTTGCCATATGCTCTCCTGAGGAAAGTGCGCCGAGAAGCACGCTTCCAAGTGGTGCCCAAATGCCTCCCTCGTGAGGTTGGCAAGGTGTGAGGCTCTCCAGGAGAGAGGCCCGGAGTCCTGCCCGAGGAGGGCGCCAGGCGCGCTTTCCTATGTGGTGGAGGGAGGCGCTGATAACCCACAAGTATAGGGGATCAAAACAGTTTTCGAGGGTAAAGTATTCAACCCAAATTTATTGATTCGACACAAGGGGAGCCAAAGAATACTCTCAAGTGTTAGCAGCTAAGTTGTCAATTCAACCACACATGGAAACTTAATATCTGCAGCAAAGTATTTAGTAGCAAAGTAATATGATAGTAGTGATAATGGTAGCAAAAGGTAACAGTAGTAAAAGTAATGTTTTTGGTATTTTGTAGTGATGATAGCAATAGCAACGGGAAAGTAAATAAGCGAAGCACAATATATGGAAAGCTCGTAGGCAATGGATCGGTGATGGAGAATTATGCCGGATGCGGTTCATCATGTAACAGTCATAACCTAGGGTGACACAGAACTAGCTCCAGTTCATTGATATAATGTAGGCATGTATTCCTAATATAGTCATACGTGCTTATGGAAAAGAACTTGCATGATATCTTTTGTCCTACCCTCCCGTGGTAGCGGGGTCCTTACGGAAACTAAGGGATATTAAGGCCTCCTTTTAATAGAGAACTAGAACAAAGCATTAACACATGGTGAATACATGAACTCCTCAAACTACGGTCGCCACCGGTAAGTATCCTGATTATTGTCACTTCGGGGTTAACGGATCATAACTCATAATAGGTGACTATAGACTTGCAAGATAGGATCAAGAACACTCATATGTTGATGAAAACATAATAGGTTAAGATCTGAAATCATGGCACTCGGGCCCTAATGACAAGCATTAAGCATAGCAAAGTCATAGCAACATCAATCTCAGAACATAGTGGACACTAGGGATCAAACCCTAACAAAACTAACTCGATTACATGATAGATTCCATCCAACCCATCACCGTCCAGCAAGCCTACGATGGAATTACTCACGCACGGCGGTGAGCATCATGAAATTGGTGATGGAGGATGGTTGATGATGATGATGGCGACGGATTCCCCTATCCAGATCCTCGAATGGACTCTAGATCAGCCCTCCCGAGAGGTTTTAGGGCTTGGCGATGGCTCCGTATCGTAAAACGCGATGATTTCTTCTCTCTGATTTTTTTTCTCATCGAAACTCAATGTATGGAGGTGGAGTTGGAGTCGAAGAGGGAACAGGGGTCCACGAGGTAGGGGGGCGCGCCCCCACCCTCGTGGCAAGGCGATGGGCCCCCTGGCCTTCTCTTTGGTAGGTATTTTTCTTATTTTCTGAAAAGTGTCTCTGTGAAGTTTCAGGTCATTCTGAGAACGTTTGCTCATGCACATAAATAACACCGTGGTAATTCTGCTGAAAACAGCATCAGTCCGGGTTAGTTCCATGCAAATCATGCAAGTTAGAGTCCAAAACAAGGGCAAAAGTGTTTGGAAAAGTAGATACGTTGGAGACGTATCAACTCCCCCAAGCTTAAACCTTTGCTTGTCATCAAGCAATTCAATTGACAAACTGAAAGTGATAAAGAAAAAACTTTTACAAACTCTGTTTGCTCTTGTTGTTGTAAATATGTAAAGCCAACAATCAAGTTTTCAGCAAAGATTATAACTAACCACATTCACAATAACACATAGTTCTCAAGTTACTCATATCAATAGCATAATCAACTAGTGAGCCATAATAATAAAACTCGAATGACAACACTTTCTCAAAACAATCATAATATGATATAACAAGATGGTATCTCGCTAGCCCTTTCTGAGACCGCAAAACATAAATGCAGAGCACCTTTAAAGACCAAGGACTTACTAGACATTGTAATTCATCGTAAAAGAGATCCAGTCAAGTCATACTCAATGTAAACTAACAATAATGAATGCAAATGACAGCAATGCTCTCCAACTGGTGCTTTTTAATAAGAGGATGATGACTCAGCATAAAAGTAAATAGATAGGCCCTTCGCAGAGCGAAGCAGGGATTTGTAGAGGTGCCAGAGCTCAGTTTTGAAATAGAGGTGAATAATATTTTGAGCGGTATACTTTCATTGTCAACATAACAACCAAGAGATGGCAATATCTTCCATGCTACACACATTATAGGTGGTTCCCAAACAGAATGGTAAAGTTTATGCTCTCCCTTCCACCACAAGCATCAATCCATGGCTTGCCCGAAACAGCGAGTGCCTCCAACTAACAAGAGTCCCAGGGGGAGTTTTGTTTGCAATTATTTTGATTTAGTTTGCATAAAGCATGGGACTGGGCATCCCGGTGACCAGCCATTTATCTCGTGAGTGAGGAGCGGAGTCCACTCCTCTTGAGAATAACCCGCCTAACATGGAAGATACAGACAGCCCTAGTTGATACATGAGCTATTCGAGCATACAAAACAGGATATTTATTTGAAGGTTTAGAGTTTGGCACATACAAATTTACTTGGAACGGCAGGTAGATACCGTATATAGGTAGGTATAGTGGGCTCATGTGGAATAACTTTGGGGTTTAAGGAGTTTGGATGCACAAGCAGTATTTCCGCTTAGTACAGGTGAAGGCTAGCAAAAGACTGGGAAGCGACCAGCTAGAGAGCGACAACAGTCAGGAACATGCATTAAAATTAATCAACATCGAATGCAAGCATGAGTAGGATATAATCCACCATGAACATAAATATCGTGAAGGCCATGTTGATTTTGTTTCAACTACATGCGTGAACATGTGCCAAGTCAAGTCACTTAAATCATTCAGAGGAGGATACCACCCTATCATACCACATCATAACCATCTCAATAGCATGTTGGCATGCAAGGTAAACCATTATAACTCATAGCTAATCAAGCGTGGCACAAGAAACTATGATCTCTAGTTGTCATTGCAAACATGTTTATTCATAATAGGCTAAAAATGGAACGAAGAACTAATCATATTTACAAAAACAAAAGAGGTCGCGTTCATACCAGCTTTTCTCATCTCAATAAGTTCATCATATAATCATCATAATTGCCTTTCACTTGCTTGACCGAATGATGTGAATAATAATAGTGCACATGCATTGGACTAAGCTGGAATCTGCAAGCATTCAATAAACAGGAGAAGACAAGGCAATATGGGCTCTTTTGTCAGATCAACAATAATGCATATAAGAGCCACTTCAACAATTTAATTATGGTCTTCTCCTATTGACCTCCAAAGAAAAGAAAAGAAATAAAAGTATTTACACGGGAAAGCTCCCAACAAGCAAAAGAAGAACAGGAAATCTTTTTGGGTTTTCTTTTTAACTACTACTACAAGCATGGATGATACAATGAAAAAGTATGAGCACCGACATCTAGCAATGAGTGTGTGAACATAAATGTAATGTGGTGGGAAATGCGTACTCCCCCAAGATTAGGCTTTTGGCCTAAGTTGGTCTATGCCCACGACTGGCTTGGCTGATATCCATAATAGTAGCTGGGGTCGTACTGTGATGAGGAAGAAGAAGGCTCAGATTGCCACTGGCTGACAATCATCTCCGGATCCCACTGGTAATTAGACTGTCGTGAAGGATCAAATTGTGGTTCCGGCTCTGGCTCCTCGGCTGGTGCAGGGTTCCGGTAGGTGTGGATAGCCATCAACGGAACAAGGTGCATGCCTACAGTCAAATCAAACAAAGAAGGAGCAGGCAAGGTAATAGTCTCAGGATGATGTTTATTAAAGAACAATTGATATTTAAGCTCTCCTTCCCTATTCTCAACAATAAAATCATGTGCCACCATACTTTTATAATCTAGATAAACACGGGGCAACACTTTTTCCTCCTTCTCAGCATGCCTAATAGGTATGTTAAAATGTGCAGCTAGGCGTGTAGCATAGATGCCTCCAAAGATGGGGCCCTTGGTATGGTTCAGACTTAACCGTTTGGCAATAATGCTGCCCATACGAAAAGAGTTATCACCGTATAAACCATGGTGCAAAGTAATAATATTAGGGATACTCAGGTTTCCATAGTTTCCGCGACCAATTAAGCAACGACTAGCAAATAATGCAAAGTAGCGTAAAACAGGAAAATGTATGCTAGTGATTCGTGCATCGGAAACCTTCCTTGTTTCCCCTACAGTGATAGTGTCAATAAATCCCTCCACATCATCACGATGTGGTTCTTCTGTCTTGCCCCCAAAAGGGACTAAACAGATCCGACAAAAATCATAAAGTGACATCTCCTTATGCTCATCATATAAATGAAACTCCACCGTAGGTGGTGAGTTCCTAGAATGGAAATGAAAATTTTGCACAACGGTATTTGTGAGCAAGAGATACTGATCACATTGGTCATGGAGGAAAGCAGTAAGGCCTACAGTCTGAGCCAACTCATGAAAATCTTCATAAATCCCGGCTGCTCTCAAGAAATCCTCGGAAGGCCATTCACACGCCCAAACCTCCGTGGAGCGCGGCAAATTATACTTAGGCTTCGGTCCCTTTTCCTTCGAGCTTTGGCTCGATGAGCCCCTCGATAATCTCCTCATCATTTTATGAAAAATTCTGAAATTTTTAGTAACTTCAAAATAAAAGTAAACCAAACTCAACAATATCGATAGTAATTACTCCTACAAGTGCCTAGGGCCTATATCATGCATTAAAACTACTTTTGACCATATAAATTTGACATGCAAGCTCAAGAACAGGGTCACCTAAGCAGCAAAAATTTGCAATGAATAAAGCACTAGAACAAAAACTAATTGGACCAATGGAGGAGTCACATACCAGGGAACAATCTCCCCAAGCAGTTTTGTGAGAGGTGCTTTGATCAAGGAGATCGAAAATGGCAGCAAAACGAGCTTGGACTCGGGTTTGAGCTGGTTACTCGTGTTTGGGGGAGGAAGATGAAGTGTGTGGGTGCAGGAATAAATGGAGGAGGGCCACCGTGGGCCCACGAGGCAGGGGGCGCGCCCTCCACCCTCGTGAGCAGGTGGTTGACCCCCCTGGTGTGTTCTCAGTTCCATAAATCCTCAAATATTCTAGAAAAAATCATATTTAATTTTCAGGGCATTTGGAGAACTTTTATCTTCGAGGTATTATTTTATTGCACGGACAATCAGATAACAGACAGAAAAATATTTATTTTTATTTTATTTATTATACATAACAGAAAGTAAAAGTGGGGTACAGAAGGTTGTGCCTTCTAGTTTCATCCATCTCACGATCATCAAAAGGAATCCACTAAGAAAGTTGATCAAGTCTTGTTAACGAACTCATTCCGAATAACATGGAACCGGAGAAATTTCGAATAACACTATGTTACCTCAACGGGGATATGCACAACCCCAATAATAAGAATATCATATTTCTTCTTGACAGTAGGAAGAGGAAATTCAAAACCTCCAAATATAATCGGTGGAATTTTTCCAATAGAGTTGATATTATGAACTTGAGGTTGTTTCCTCAGAAAGTGTACCGTATGCTCATTACCATTAACATGAAAAGTGACATTGCCTTTAGTGCAATCAATAACAGCCCCTGTAGTATTCAAAAAGGGACTTCCAAGAATAATAGACATACTATCGTCCTCGGGAATATCAAGAATAACAAAGTCCATTAAAATAGTAACGTTTGCAACTACAACAGGCACATCCTCACAAATACCGACAGGTATAGCAGTTGATTTATTAGCCATTGCAAAGATATTTCAGTAGGTGTCAACTTATTCAAATCAAGTCTACGATATAAAGAGAGAGGCATAACACTAACACTGGCTCCAAGATCACATAAAGCGGTTTTAACATAGTTTCTTTTAATGGAGCATGGTAGTGGGTACTCCTGGATCTCCAAGTTTCTTTGGTATTCCACCCTTAAAAGTATAATTAGCAAGCATGGTGGAAATTTCAGCTTCCGGTATCTTTCTCTTATTTGTAATAATATCTTTCATGTACTTAGCATAAGGATTTGTTTTGAGCATATCAGTTAATCGCATACGTAAAAAGATAGGTCTAATCATTTCAGCAAAGCGCTCAAAATCCTCATCATCCTTTTTCTTGGATGGTTTAGGAGGAAAAGGCATGGGTTTTTGAACCCATGGTTCTCTTTCTTTACCATGTTTCCTAGCAACAAAGTCGTTCTTATCATAACGTTGATTCTTTGATTGTGGGTTATCAAGATCAACAACAACATCAATTTCTATATCATTATCATTACTAGGTTGAGCATCATCATGAACATTATCATTAACATTATCACTAGTTTCAGGTTCATTACCAGGTTGTGTTTCAGCATCAGAAATAGAAATATCATTTGGATTCTTAGGTGTTTCAACAATAGGATCACTAGAAGTATGCAAAGTCCTATCATTTTTCTTTTTCTTCTTTTTAGAAGAACTAGGTGCATCTAAATTATTTCTTTGAGAATCTTGCTCAATTCTTTTAGGATGGCCTTCAGGATACAAAGGTTCCTGAGTCATTCTACCACCTCTAGTCATAACTCCAACATCATTATCATTATTCTCACTGTTCAATTCATTTAGCAAATCATTTTGAGCCTTAAGTACTTGTTCTACTTGAGTGGTAACCATAGAAGCATGTTTACTAATAAGTTTAAGTTCACCTTTGACATTAGCCATATAATCACCCAAGTGTTCAAGCATATTTGAATTGTATTTCAATTGTCTACCAAAATAAGCATTAAAATCTTCTTGCTTAGCCATAAATTTATCAAACTCATCTAAGGAAGGGCTAGCAATTTTAGTAAATGGGATTACAACTTTATCATATCTATAAAGAGAATTTACCTTTACTACCTGTGTCGGGTTATCAAGACCATGAGTTTCTTCAATAGGTAAAGGATTTGGATTAAATGTTTCTTCAACAGGCGGTAAATTAAGACCATGTATTTCTTCAATAGGAGGTAAATTCTTAACATCTTCAGCTTTAATAACCTTTTCTTTCATAGATTTCTTTGCCTCTTGCATATCTTCAGGACTGAGAAATAGAATACCCCTCTTCTTCAGAGTTGGTTTAGGAATAGGCTCAGGAATTGGCTCCGGAGGTGTCCAATTATTTTCATGTGTCAACATATTATTCCATAGAATTTCAGCTTCATCCAGTGTTCTTTCCCTGAAAACAAAACCAACACAACTGTCCAAGTAATCTCTGGAGACATAGGTTAGTCCATTATAAAAGATATCAAGTTTTTCATTTTTCTTAAGAGGATGATCAGGCAAAGCATTAAGTAATTGGAGAAGCCTCCCCCAAGCTTGTGGGAGACTCTCTTCTTCAATTTGCACAAATATATATATATATATCCCTTAAAGCAGCTTGTTTCTTATGAGCAGGGAAATATTTAGCAGAGAAGTAATAAATCATATCCTGGGGACTACGCACACAACCAGGATCAAGAGAATTAAACCATATCTTAGCATCACCCTTTAATGAGAACGGAAATATTTTAAGGATGTAAAAGTAGCTAGTTCTCTCATCTTTAGTGAACAAGGTAGCTATATCATTCAGTTTAGTAAGATGTGCCACAACAGTTTCAGATTCATAACCATGAAAAGGATAAGATTCAACCAAAGTAATTATAACAGGATCAACAGAGAATTCATAATCCTTATCAGTAACAAAGATAGGTGAAGTAGGAAAAGCAGGGTCAGGTTTCATTCTATCATTTAGGGATTGCTTACTCCATTTAGCTAATAATTTTTTAAGTTCAGTTCTATTTCTGCAAGCTAAAATACATAACCCTTAGGAATGGGCAAGTGGTTCTTCATCATCACTTTCATCAGTATCATCAGATTCAATATTTTCAATTTCTCTAGCCCTAGCAAGTTGTTCATCAAGAAAATCACTAAGTGGCATAGTAGTATCAGGCATAGAGGTAGTTTCCTCATAAGTATCATGCATAGCAGAAGTGGCATCATCAATAAATTGTGACATATCAGAACGAATAGCAGAAGCAGGTGTAGGTGTCGCAAACTTACTCATAACAGAAGGTGAATCAAGTGCAGAGCTAGATGGCAGTTCCTTACCTCCCCTCGTAGTTGAGGGATAGATCTTGGTTTTTGGATCTCTTAAGTTCTTCATAATGATAAGCAAATATATATCCCAAGTGACTCAAACAATAGAGCTATGCTCCCCGGCAACAGTGCCAGAAAGTGGTCTTGATAACCCACAAGTATAGGGGATCGCAATAGTTTTCGGGGGTAAAGTATTCAACCCAAATTTATTGATTCGACACAAGGGGAGCCAAAGAATACTCTCAAGTATTAGCAGCTGAGTTGTCAATTCAACCACACCTGGAAACTTAATATCTGCAGCAAAGTATTTAGTAGCAAAGTAATATGATAGTAGTGATAACGGTAGCAAAAGGTAACAATAGTAAAAGTAATGTTTTTGGTATTTTGTAGTGATGATAGCAATAGCAACGGGAAAGTAAATAAGCGAAGCACAATATATTCGTAGGCAATGGATCGGTGATGGAGAATTACGCCGGATGTGGTTCATCATGTAACAGTCATAACCTAGGGTGACACAGAACTAGCTCCAGTTCATTGATATAATGTAGGCATGTATTCCAAATATAGTCATACGTGCTTATAGAAAAGAACTTGCATGACATATTTTGTCCTACCCTCCCGTGGCAGCGGGGTCCTTACGGAAACTAAGGGATATTAAGGCAACAGGGGGCCCACGAGGTAGGGGGCGCGCCCCCACCCTCGTGGCAAGGCAGTGGGCCCACTGGCCTTCATTTTTGGCAGGTATTTTTCTTATTTTTTGAAAAGTGTCTTCGTGAAGTTTCAGGTCATTCCGAGAATGTTTGCTCCTGCACATAAATAACACCATGGCAATTCTGCTGAAAAGAGCGTCGGTCCGGGTTAGTTCCATTCAAATCATGCAAGTTAGAGTCCAAAACAAGGGCAAAAGTGTTTGGAAAAGTAGATATGTTGGAGACGTATCAGGCGCCCCTGGAGCGGGCGCTGATCCCGATGAGGCTACCGACGTGACGCCATCTCCTTGGGGTCCTGTGCGGCACGGCAGCTTCTTCTTGGGGATGGTCTCCGGAGGGCCTTCACTTCTGCTGTCAGGGTTATCGATTGCTGCGGCTTGGAAGGCGCGCTCAAGGGAGCACACCGCATCCCTTTCTTCACATGGGACCGTCATGATTCCCCCGCTTCCTGGCATCTTGAGAATGTTGTAGCCGTGGTGAGTGACTGCCATGAACTTGGCCAGGGCTGGATACCCGAGGATGGCATTGTACGGAAGGCGGATGTGCGCGACGTCGAAGTCGATGAGCTCGGTGCGGTAGTTCTTGCGCTCCCCGAAGGTGAAAGGCAGGCGGACTTGCCCTATCTTTGTGGTGGAACCGTCAGTCACCCCTGAGAAAGGCTTGGTTGGCTGGAGCTGCTCATAGGGCACTTGGAGGTTGTCGAACATGTCGATAGATAGGACGTTGAGACCTGCGCCGCCGTCGATGAGAGTCTTGGTGACTTGCACATTGCTGATGACTGGGGAGCACAACATAGGGAGTGTGCCAGCGGTGGTTGCGCACTTGAGCTGATCAGCCGAGTTGAAGGTGATGGCGCATTGGGAGCACCTGAGCGGGCGCGTGGCCTCGAGCTTGGGGAGCGCCGCGTTCACCTCGTGGGCGAACTGTTTGAAGATGCGCTGAGAGGCTGGGGCCTGAGCATCGCCCAAGATGCAAGCGACCGCACGCGGCTCCTGAAAGCCCCCATCCCCCTCGTCCTGGTGGTGGTCGTCGTTCCTTCTCGCTGGCGGCAACGGGGGAAGACCGGCGTTGCCATGGGGGTGATCCTCACGAGGCGGGTCCCTCCAGGTGCTCTCGCGAGGTTGGGCCTACCAGCGGTCCTCACGAGGCCGGTCACGCCACTCCTGGCGCAGGCCACGGTCTTCCCAGCGTCCGCCTCCGCGTCCTCCTCCGCGGCCGTAGCCCTGGTCGTTGCGCTCGGGGCGTCGACCGAAGCATCCTTCCCGTATGGCTCTGAGCTCTTGACAGTCGCTGGTGTTATGGGTGTTCAGGTTGTGGAAGGTGCAGAACGGACGCCTGTTCTTGGATGACTCGGGCTGATCTCTGCCTCGCTTGGTGTCGGGCTCCGCTGCGAGCACCACTGCCTCTTTGCGCTTCACGTCCTTGGCCTTGGCCTTCTTCTCCTCCACTCCTGCAGCTGGAAGCTCAAGGAGAGAGAGGCGCCCCTCCTCATCTCTTGCGCACTTGGTCGCCAGGTTAAACAGCTCCTGAGATGTGCAAAGCTCCTCGTGGATAGCCAGCTCTTCCTTCATCTTGACGTTACGGACGTCGTCTGAGAACACAGAGATGATGGCTTCGTCCGTGTCCTTGGGGATCTTGAGGCGGGTGTTGTTGAAGCGCTGGATGTACTTCTTGAGGGTCTCTCCTGGCTGTTGCTTGATGCGGCTTAGATAGCCCGCGGCTGGTGGGCGGTCGCGAGTGCTCTGGAAGTTGGCGACGAAGCGGTCGCGCATCTCGTCCCGGGAGGAGATCGAGCCGTGCTGCAGGTTCAGGAGCCAGGAGAGGGCCCCATCCTTGAGAGCCATGGGAAACCAGTTCGCCATGACTTTTTTGTTGCCGTTGGCCGCTTCGATGCTCAACTCATAGAGCTGCAGGAACTCCGCGGGGTCGGCGGTGCCATCGTGTCCAGGAGGTAGATCTGGCTTGAACTTGCCTGGCCAGGCGACGCTATGCAGTTTGGGAGTGAAGGCACGGCAGCCAATCGTGGTCGCCGGGGCGCGCTTCTGAGGCGGAACTTGGTCTTGGCGAGGTCCGCGCTGCGCCACTGCAGGCGGCACGCAGTCTTGACGAGGTAGTGCGGGGAGCATTGGTGCAGCTTCTCGCGGCCGCGGGATTTCTTGGCAGCTTCTTTCTTCACGCGCGGGCGCCGGGCGCTGTGGATCACGCCGCGGAGGCGCGCGCCTTGGTGCCAAGGCACCGCCTTGGGGTCGAGGCGATGGAGGCATGCCATGAGCCCCGTTGCCCGCGGCTGGTTGAGGGGGAGGCAGAGAGTGGGACGGCGTCGGAGAGCCCTCTGCGACAAGGACGAGCCTGGCGACGCGGTCGAACCACTCCTCGTAGAGGTCGTCGACGGGGCGGTAACACAGGAGCTCGTTCGCCATGATGAGCACGGCCCATGCCTCCATCGGAGCGCGGTGCGCATGGGACGAAGAACCAATAGGGGTGAGTGATGGAGTAGCGGTGCGGCCGTCCTGCCGCACAAAAGGATGCTGCGAGGATGCCTGCTGCTCGTTCCCCACTGGGGCGGTGGCAGAGTTGGTGGCGGGAGACGGAGAACGACGAGGCGGACCGCCGACGGGGGCCGTCTGAGCGACGCGGGCGGCAAGGGCAGACCGACGCTCAGCTCGAGCACGGCGAGCGTCCAACATCGAGACGACAGAGCGACGGAGCAACGTACTGACGGAAGGGAAACTGCGGTGCACCCCTACCTGGCGCGCCAAATGTCGGATGTGGGGCTCAGGCTAACCCTTAAGGTTCGAACACTGGGGTGCGCATGAAGTCTTTCCCTCCTACCGATCTACGCTCTAGCTCGCTAAGATCTCGCGGACGAACTCGACAAACTCACAACACAGAAAGACACAGGGTTTATATTGGTTCAGGCCACCGTTGTAGTGTAATACCCTACTCCAGTGTGGTGGTGGTGGATTGCCGCTTGGGCTGATGATGAACCATAAAGTTTATCGGTTTAAACCGGTGGCCGAAGAGTTGACCGGTTTAAAGCGGCACATAAATGCCATGACCGCTGCTATTTTTGGTAAGTATCCTCACCTAAAGTTTTCAACATACAATATCTCATCAGTTACCGGTTTACTTATGCTCGCAATTACACAGGAACTTGCATTACCCATCTGGGATCTGACATGTGGATGAAGCTGAAGGTTTCCTATACTCTTATATAGAAGTTATATTCTGGAGCCCAACGGGCCATTTGCACTGCTGCTCAAAACAAACCTCCTCCAACTTTAATAAAGGAAACCCTTGAGAAGCTGTCAATGTTGCCTGCCTGGTTGGACGAGTTAAAAAGATCAACTGTAAGGTCAGGTGCGCTTACTGCACTAATCCGAGCTAAGGCATGGATACCAGATCTTGACTCGTCCGACATATGCAGCGGCTATCCTGGCATAAAAGAGGACGGTTCAGAGTTTAACCATGATGATCTTCGAAGGTTGACAAAGGAAATGCGCCCCTTAGCAAGCAAATTGGCTGAAGAAACAGATCTCTGTCACTATCATCCGGTTTATGATTCTGATCATAAAAGACTTCCCGCGCCAACACATGATGTGGAAGATCTTATTCCGCCAATCTGTAAGCACACCTATGCCCCTGATGTTGACCCCTCCAACCTTATAAGCGATGAAGCTGTGTTCCAAGCCTTAACTAGAATCGATTGGGCAACCATTGACTTCCAGCCACTGGGTAGAGAGGAGGAGGATGCACCAGCGCAAGACGATCCACAGTCGTCAAGTCATCCTGGTGACGAGTCATAATCCGGAGGCCGGTTTATCCTTCTGTGTACTACCATAGTTGCTGAAAACAATTTTTTTGGGCATTAAGCGCCTTGTAATAGGCTAGTTCAAAAATACTTGGTCTGTTATGCCATCGCGCATATTTATGTTGCCTGATACTGTTAATCCATCATGCTTTAGGATATATTATGTTCATAATCCGTTACGGTGTTATTCAAACTATTCCTGCATACAAGAAGTTGAAAGTGTCCTGGCGGTTTACTGCAGGACGGGTCATGATGCCCAAATATATATATAGCCGGGGTTTATAACCGAGGCTGTACTTTGAAAATAATCAAAGATGATGAAGAGATGATACCTGTGATATTGAATCACACCATTGGTTGACCAGCTTTTGTATATTAAGGGTGATAACCCCAATCTTGAGTATTGATAACTCCTTCCAGGTTTGCCGGTTTATGATAAAATCGTACCGGGTTATAATAAACACCGGTGTATCCGTATATAATGTTGGTGACTTGTATTCGAAACCAGACCGGGTCAATAGACACTGGATTATAACTGATCATGCACTTGCAACTTATTGTTGAAAGCCAACCCAGGTCAATAAACGTCGGATTATAACTGATCATTTACTTGCAACTTATCATTGAAAGCCAAGCCGGGTCAATAAACGCCGGTTTATCATAAGATATTATAAACCTCATCAAAAGAGAAAGAACTTTGGCAAATAAAAACATAAGAAGAACATGCGAGGATTTTCATGGGCTGCCAGGCCCAAATCGAGGCTTTTCATGGGCTGGCAGGCCACTGAGTTAAACCATTTTAAAAAGCCTTTTAAGATGGACCTCACATTAACCAATCGTCGTTTTAACTTTGACAAGTTCAGGGTCTATGAGATTGACTTGTCATACGTTTGACGGGTCATACCAGGATTACCTGGATGGAGTGGCTTACTTAAAAAGGCAGGATAACCCGGGGTTTTAGGTGAATACACCTGGCTTCGAAGCCTGGCTTGATAGCCTATTGCAAGGGTGCAAACTCTTTGTTCTTTGAGAAGCAAAGAGCCCCCAAGCAACATTTGAGCTGTGCTCAGTGGGTGCCTATGTTTGAGTTGTGCTTTTGCAACACCCTCTTTGGCCCTCACATGATTTCCTTTTGGCCTTAAGCCGATCAAGAGGTGTGGCTATGGTTCAAATACAACCAATCCCCCAAGTGATTTCCCTAGTGGCCTTATGCCGATCAGGAGGTGTAGCTATGGTTCGAATACGACCAAGACCCCAAGTGACTTTATATATATATGGCTTTATAAGCCGGATCAATGGGAAATAGAGCTCTGCTTTATAAACAGAAGCCCCCATGTAACCACACATGATGTAATAAAAACAACAAAGACCCCACTTTAGCTGAGGCTCTGGTTTATTATATTGATCATAATATATACAATGTCATAACTATGTACATAAGAAGAGTCTGTGGCTCAAGTATAGTAAGGACGAAGATGAGCTATATTCCACGGCCGTTATGTCTCCTCCTCCGATTTACGTGAATCTTTGTGCTCTCGAACATCGATAAGGTAGTATGATCCGTTGTGCAGATTTTTGCTGACCACAAAAGGTCCTTCCCAAGGTGGGGACAACTTGTGCATATCAATCTGATCCTGGATGAGCCGGAGCACCAGATCGCCTTGATGAAAAGTTCTGATTTTAACCCGACGGCTGTGATAATGACGCAAGTCTTGCTGGTAAATCACCGAACGAGCCGCTGCAATATCACGCTCCTCATCTAAGAGGTCAAGTGAATCCTGAGGTGTTTTCTCATTATCAGCTTGAAGATAAGCCGCCACACGGGGCGAGTCATGATGGATGTCACTAGGGAGAACCGCCTCTTCTCCGTAAACCATGAAGAAAGGTGTGTAACCCGTAGATCTGTTCGGTGTGGTATTGATACTCCATAACACAGAAGGTAACTCCCCCACCCAACAACCCGGCGTCCGCTTTAAAGGAACCATAAGCCGGGGCTTGATGCCTCTCAAAATCTCTTGATTGGCTCTCTCTGCTTGACCATTAGATTGGGGGTGAGCCACTGATGACACGTCAAGCCGTATGTGCTCCCGTTGACAAAATTCTTCCATAGCACCCTTGGACAGATTAGTACCATTATCGGTTATGATGCTGTGTGGAAAACCAAAACGAAAGATCACCTTTTTGATGAATTGAACCGCCGTAGCTGCATCACACTTACTGACTGGTTCTGCCTCCACCCACTTGATGAACTTATCAACCAACACCAGAAGATGGGTCTTATTGTCCTTGGACCTCTTAAAGGGCCCAACCATATCCAGCCCCCAAGTTGCGAACGACCAAGTGATCGGAATCATCCTTAATTCTTGACAAACTTCTGACAACCATCACACCTCTTTACCAAATGCTCAGCATCAGCATGAGCCATCAACCAATAGAAGTCGTGAGGAAAAGCTTTAGCTACCAAGGATTTTGAACCGGCGTGGTGACCACAATCTCCTTCGTGGATCTCACGCAAAATCTCACAGCCTTCTTGAGGAGACACACAACGCTGAAACGCCCCTGTTACATTGCAATGATGCAGTTCCCCATTGATAATGGTCATTGACTTGGATCGCCAGATTATCTGTCTGGCAAAAGTTTCGTCCTCTGGTAACTCGCCCCGGTTCATATATGCCAAGTATGGGACCGTCCAATCCTGGTAACATGAAGAGCTGCCACTAACTGAGCCTCCGGGTCAGGAACAGCCAAATCCTCCTCCATAGGTAGCTTGACTGACGGGTTATGCAAAGCATCCATAAAAACATTGGGTGGAACCGGTTTACGTTGGGAACCCAAATGGCTTAAAGCGTCCGCCGCTTCATTCTTTCGCCGGTCCACATGATCGAGTTGATAACCTTTGAAATGACCTGCAACAATATCTACTTCTCGATGATATGCTGCCATGAGTGGATCCTTGGAATCTGAAGTGCCAGACACTTGTTGAGCTACCAGGTCCGAGTCACCAAAGCACTTAACCCGGCTTAAATTCATCTCCTTAGCCATCCGAAGACCATGGAGCAAGGCCTCATATTCAGCTGCATTGTTAGTGCAAGGGAACATTAAACGGAGAACATAAAAAAATTATCACCTCGTGGGGAAGTTAATACGACTCCAGCCCCCGAGCCCTCCAATTGTCTGGACCCATCAAAATGAATAGTCCAATAAGTGTTACCTGGCATTTCCTTCGGTGCCTGCAACTCTGTCCAGTCATTGATGAAGTCCACAAGTGCTTGGGACTTGATTGCTGTGCGAGGCGTATATTTTAACAGGTGAGGTCCAAGCTCAATGGCCCATTTGGCAACCCAGGCAGTTGCTTCCCTATTTTGGATGATATCCCCCAAGGGGGCAGAACTGACCACAGTGATAGGATGACCCTGAAAATAGTGCTTGAGCTTCCGGCTCGCCATGAAAACTCCATACACCAGCTTCTGCCAATGTGGGTACCTCTGCTTGTACTCAATAAGCACCTCGCTGATATAATAAACTGGCCGTTGAACCGGATACTCCTTTCCGGCCTCCTTGCGCTCCACAACAATAGCCACACTAACAGCCCGGGCATTAGCAGCCACATATCACAACAAGGGCTCTTTATAACAGGAGCAGCAAGGATAGGCGGCTCAGCTAGCTGCCGCTTTAAACTCTCAAAGGCTTCATTGGTAACATCACTCCAGGCGAAATGGTCTGTCTTCTTCATCATCTGATACAGAGGGATTGCCTTTTCTCCCAAACGGCTGATAAACCGGCTCAATGCTGCAATACGACCCGCCAGACGCTGAACATCGTTAATACACGCCGGTTTAGCCAAGGACGTAATAGCTTTGATCTTCTCCGGATTATCTTCAATGCCCCTATTAGACACCAAAAAACTCAAGAGCTTGCCTGCCGGTACACCAAAGACACATTTGGCCAGATTAAGCATCATCTTATAAACTTGGAGGTTATCAAAAGTCTCCTTCAAGTCATCTATCAATGTTTCCTCCTCTCTGGACTTTACCACAATATCATCCACATAAGCATGAACATTGCGCCCAATCTGATTATGAAGACAATTATGTACACAACACTGATAAGTCGCCTGGGCACTCTTGAGCCCAAAAGGCATAGATACATAGCAGAAGGCTCCAAAGGGAGTTGTAAAAGTTGTCTTCTCCTGGTCCTTAACTGCCATTTTGATCTGATGATAACCAAAATAAGCGTCCAGAAAACACAAATGGTCACAACCCGATGTAGCATCAATGATTTCATCCATACGAGGGAGAGCAAAGGGATCAGTTGGATAGGCCTTGTTCAGATCTATGTAGTCCACACACATACGCCAAGCGCCATTCTTCTTACGTACCAACATCGGATTAGCTAGCCACTCAGGGTGAAAGACCTCCACAATAAACCATGCTACCAAAAGTCGGGCTACCTCCTCACCAATAGCCTTGCGCCTTTCTTCATTGAAGCGGCGGAGAAACTGCCTGACCGGTTTAAATTTAGGATCTATATTAAGAGTGTGCTCAGCGAGTTCCCTCGGTACACATGGCATATTGGAAGGCTTCCATGCGAAGATGTCCCGGTTCTCACGGACGAACTTGATGAGCGCGCTTTCGTATTTTGGATCCAGGTTAGCGCTGATGCTGAACTGCCTAGATGAATCACCAGGGACAAAGTCAACCAACTTAGTCTCCTCAGCCGATTTAAACTTCAAAGCTGGACCATGCTCCGTAGTTGGCTTTTGCAGAGAAGTCATATCTGCCGGATCAACATTGTCCTTATAGAACTTCAGCTCCTCCGTTGCAAAAACTGACTCAACATAAGCCGCATCACCTTCTTCACATTCCAAAGCAATCTTCCTGCTCCCATGTACTGTGATTGTCCCCTTATGACCTGGCATCTTAAGCTGCAGATAAACATAACAGGGCCTTGCCATGAACTTACCATAAGCCGGCTGTCCAAACAAGGCATGATATGGACTCTTTATTTTCACCACTTAAAAAGTCAATGTCTCTGATCTTGAATCATGATCATCTCCAAAAGCAACCTCTAGAGCTATCTTGCCCACTGGGTACGCCGATTTACCAGGCACCACACCATGAAAAATGGTGTTCGACGGTTTCAGATTTTTATCTGTCAACCCCATGCGACGAAAGGTTTCATAGTAAAGAATATTGATACTGCTTCCTCCATCCATGAGTACCTTGGTGAACTTATACCCCCCAACCTGAGGTGCCACCACTAAGGCCAGATGACCCAGATTATCAACCCGGGGTGGATGATCCTCTCAACTCCACAAAATGGGTTGTTTAGACCAGCGCAAGTAACGGGGCACCGCTGGTTCAACGGAGTTCACTGCCCTTTTATGAAGCTTCTGGTCGTGCTTACATAAGCTAGTGGTGAAGACATGCTACCGCCCACTATTCAACTGCTTCGGATCACTCCGATAACCCGATTGTTGCTGCTGCTGATTCCCCTGATGATTATAACCGCCCTGGTTGCCCTGAATGCCTTGATTGCCATGTCCAGTTTGGTTGCCTTGAAATCCTGAACCGGAGCCACCGCCACCATAACCCGGCCCATGAGAACTGCCACATGAACCGCTAGGCGGTCCATGGTCGTATTGGAAAAGATTTGAATTCTTAAATTCCTGCATAATAAAGCAGTCTTTCCAAAGGTGTGTAGCTGGCCTTTCTTTCGACCCGTGCTTTGGGCAAGGCTGGTTTAACAAGCGCTCAAGATAGGGACCCGATCCTCCACCCCGCTGGGGCGGTTTATCCTTACGATGCTGACCATTATCCTGGGTGTTGGTGTTAGCCACAAAGTCCAAGCTATTATCTGCCTTGCGCTTACCGTTGTTCCCATGACCCGCCAGGTTATGCTGCTGCCCCTTGACACTGCCATTCTTCTTCCCCTTGCCCGGCCTTTCATCCTCAGACTCAGGGTCCTTGGTACTATTCGAATCGGCATACTTAACCAGGGTTGCCATAAGCATTGCCATGTCATTGCAGTGACGCTTGAGCCTTCCCAACTTCAGTTTCAAAGGCATAAACCGGCAATTGCCTTCCAATGTCAAGACTGCCGTATCAGCATTGATGCAGTCTGATGAATGCAAAATAGCTGAGACTCGCTTTACCCAATGGCTTGTAGACTCCACCTCCTCTTGAACACAGGCGGCTAAGTCCATGATTGACATGGGCTGCTTGCATGTATCTTTGGAATTCTGGATAAACCGGCTTTTTAACTCAGCCCATGACCCATCGGAGTTAGCTGGTAAACTTTTCAGCCAGGTACGAGCCGTTCCTTCTAGCATCATGGTGAAGTACTTAGCACATGTCGCGTCATCCACATCCAGCATCTCCATTGCCATCTCATAGCTCTCGACCCAGGATTCGGGGGGTAAATCGGCAGTGTAATTGGGCACCTTATGAGGACCCTTGAAATCCTTGGGCAGCCGCACATTACGTAAGGCCGGGGTGAGACAAGGCACGCCCAAAGAACTGAAAACCACACCTGGCTCCACTGAAGTGGTCGGACGAACCGGAGTAAGCTGACGAGCCGCGTATTGCACTGCTAACTCGGCTTCTCGACGTGCTCGACCGTGATCCACCACATCCTGGGCATTAGCACCGCCACCCGCCGGGTTATGCCCTCGCGGCGGGTTACGGTTTCACGCACTGCTTGATATGACCGGTTCATCAATATGCATGTTGTAGCTCCG
>NC_041390.1:481641339-481653865 GCF_002162155.2 Triticum dicoccoides | reverse complement strand
GAGCTCTCTAGCCCGTCATGTTTCGACTGCTACTAGAGACTCACCTTCGATCGAGAGAGCTGCTAACCGTGAAGCGGCGGCGACGATGTTATCCAACGGGTTCGAGTAATGACCCGGAGGCGTTGAGACGTGCTGTGATGGGATATTTTTCTGACGAGGCAGATCTATCGCGCGCGGCTGAACCGGCGCCCCCGTTCCAGGTGCCTCCAATCGGTTTACCATTGGCTGGTTGCTGGTTCCTGCCCCTGGCGTGTTGAAGAGATTCCTTCCCTCGTAAACCGGAGGCAGGTGAGACCGGTACCTTCTCCTCATGACATCATTTGATGCGCTTTGATCCAGCATAAGCCGATAAGCATGTGCCTCTAACTCGGCCCGCTCTGCGGCCATCCTGGTGTTCTCTGCTGCCAGATCTATCTTGGCTTGAGCTATCTGATCCTTCACCTTTGCAATTCCCACGTTATGTTGATCCTTATCCGCCAGATTAACCTCAGCCGCCAGCAACATTGCCAAAGTGTCGAATAAATCGGACACAACCTGAACCGGCGCCAGCGCGGGGCCTCCTGCCCCAGCGGGTGTTGCAGCTATTGATCCGGAAATCATTGTTGTTGCGGTAGAAGAATGCTGCACCGACTGTGTACCGTCCACGAAAATTGCAACTCGGCTCGGCGGATCAGAGAGGTCTGGAATAATGTCGCCATCAGAACCGCCACTAATCCGGCCATCATGCAACTGATACAGCGGCTCGGTCTCTCTGGATGAAGACTCGTGATCAGAGTAAACGACGGTTTCCCCACGAGATACCGACCTATCCTCAGATTCCGCTCTGTGGATGACTCCCATGAAGGCTCGCTTTATGGCAGGCTGAACTCGGGCAGGTCTTGCACGCTGAGCTGTCTCGACGATGTCGGTGCAGATGTCTGATGACCCACAAGTATAGGGGATCTATCATAGTCCTTTCGACAAGTAAGACTGTCGAACCCAACGAGGAGCAGAAGGAAATGATAAGTGGTTTTCAGCAAGGTATTCTCTGCAAGTACTGGAATAAGTGGTAACAGATAGTTTTGTAATAAGATAAATTGTAACGAGCAACAAGTAACAAAAGTAAATAAAGTGCAGCAAGGTGGCCCAATCCTTTTTGTAGCAAAGGACAAGCTGGTACAAACTCTTATACTAGGAAAAGCGCTCACGAGGACACATGGGAATATCGTCAAGCTAGTTTTCATCACGATCATATGATTCGCGTTCGATACTTTGATAATTTGATATGTGGGTCGACCGGTGCTTGGGTGTTGTTCTTACTTGAACAAGCATCCCACTTATGATTAACATCTATTGCAAGCATCTGCAACTACAAAAAAAGTATTAAGGTAAACCTAACCATAGCATGAAACATGTGGATCCAAATCAGCCCCTTACGAAGCAACGCATAAACTAGGGTTTAAGCTTCTGTCACTCTAGCAGCCCATCATCTACTTATTACTTCCCAATGCCTTCCTCTAGGCCCAAATAATGGTGAAGTGTTATGTAGTCCATGTTCACATAACACCACTAGAGGCTAGACAACATACATCTTATCAAAATATCAAACGAATACCAAATTCACATGACTACTCATAGCAAGACTTCTCCCTTGTCCTCAGGAACAAACTTAATTACTCACAAAGCATATTCATGTTCATAATCAAAGGGGTAATAATATGCATATAGGATCTGAACATATGATCTTCCATCAAATAAACCAACTAGCATCAACTACAAGGAGTAATCAACACTACTAGCAACCTACTAGCACCAATCCCGGACTTTGAGACAAGAATTGGATACAAGAGATGAACTAGGGTTTGGAAATGAGATGGTGCTGGTGAAGATGTTGATGGAGATTTCCCTCTTCCGATGAGAGGAGCGTTGGTGATGATGATGGTGATGATTTCCCGCCTCCCGGAGGGAAGTATCCCCGGCAGAACAGCTCTGCCGGAGCTCTAGATTGGTTCCGCCAAGGTTCCGCCTCGTGGCGGCGGAGTCTCGTCCCGAAAAGTTCCTCCTTTATTTTTTTCTCATTAAAAGACTTCATATAGGAGAAGATGGACGTCGGAGAGCCACCAGGGGGCCCACGAGGTAGGGGCGCACCCTAGTGGGGGGGGGGGGCGCCCCCCACCCTCGTGAGAAGGGTGTGCCCCCCCTGGCCTTCATCTTTGGCGAGGATTTTTCTTTATTTATTTTAACATGTTCCATGGAGTTTCAGGACTTTTGGAGTTGCGCAGAATAGGTCTCTAATATTTGCTCCTTTTCCAGCCCAGAATTCCAGCTGCCGGCATTCTCCCTCCTTATGTAAACCTTGTAAAATAAGAGAGAATAGCCATAAGTATTATGACAGAAAGTGAAATAGCAGTCCATAATGCAATAAATATCGATATAAAAGCATGATGCAAATGGACGTATCAACTCCCCCAAGCTTAGACCTCGCTTGTCCTCAAGCGAAAAGCCGATAACAATAAATATGTCCTCATGTTTAGAGGTAGAGGCGTCGATAAAAATAAAATACGGACATGAAGGCATCATGATTATTCTCATAACAGCAACATATATAGATTTTGTCATATGATTACTTATGTTCAAGTGATGATCGATTCACAATGCAAAAGTATAAATCATAAACCTTATTGGGCTCCGACAAACTATAACCTCAGTCATTGAAGCAATTGCAATTTATCATAACATCGGAAAGAGTCTATGTCAGAGCTAAAAAGCAAGTCCACATACTCAACTATCATTTAGTCCTCCATATTTGCTAACACTCACGCAATACTTGTGGTTACGGAGTTTTAATCGGACACAGAGAAAGATAGGGGCTTATAGTTTTGCCCCACAATCTTTTACCTCAAGGGTAATGTCAACAATAATGGTTCATGCTCCCCTACATCCAATTAGATATATATATCATGTTCTTTCCAACATGCTGAGCTTACCAAAGGATAAAATGAAAAGGGAAAGGTGAAGATCACCGTGACTCTTGCATAAAGTAGAAGATAATAATAAAAGATAGGCCCTTCACAAAGGGAAGCAGAGGTTGCCATGCGCTTTTATGGTTGGATGCATAAAATCTCAATGCGAAAGAACGTCACTTTATATTACCCCTTGTGATATGAACCTTTATTATGCAGTCCGTCGCTTTTATTACTTCCACATCACAACATCGTATAAAGCTTATTTCTCCCACACCAATCAATCATACATATTTAGAGCAATTTTTATTGCTTTGCACCGATGACAACTTACTTGAAGGATCTTACTCAATCCATAGGTAGATATGGTGGACTCTCATGGCAAAACTGGCTTAAGGGTATTTGGAAGCACAAGTAGTATTTCTACTTGGTGCTGAGAATTTGGCTAGCATGAGGGGGAAAGGCAAGCTCAACAAGTTAGAGGATCCATAACAACATACTTTATCTCAGATATAAGAAAGACATAACTCATTACGTTGTCTTCCTTGTCCAACATCAACTCTTTAGCATGTCATATTTTAATGAGTGCTCCCAATCATAAAAGATGTCAATGATAGTATATCTATATGTGAAAACCTCTCTTTCCTTATTACTTCCTATTAATTGCAACAATGACCAAAACTATGTCTGCCAACTCCCAACAACTTTTAATCATCATACTCTTTCTATGTGAAGTCATTACTCTCAATAAGATCAATATGCACTTTTGTTTCTTTTAATTCTTTTTCTCTTTTCTTTTATTCACCCAAGATCATGGCAAAATAATCAAGCCTTTGACTCAACACTAATCTTTATTATATATAGCTCATGGACTCGATTACATAGAGAGATCAAAAAGCAAAACTAAAAACTAGATCATACCATAAACTTCATTCTACTAGATCAAGATACTACTAATAGGATTGAACTAAGAAAAACGATAAAGATAGGAGTTGTGATTGTGATACGATACCGGGGCACCTCCCCAAGCTTGGCAGTTGCCAAGGGGAGTGCCCATACCCATGTGATTATGTCTCCTTTGTCGGTGAAGAAGGTGGTGGTGATGTTGGCTTAGTTGATGGCCTAGGCTTCTCCCTTAATTTGTGCTTGAGGACGGCATTTTGATCCCTCAGATCATCACTCTCCCACTCCAGGGTTAATATCTTTTTGCATAGGTCCTGCTTATTTTCCTGCAAGAGACGAAAAGGGATAAACTCGAACTTGGGTTTCTTTACCCTATCAGGGAGACTTGACTTTTTGAACTCCACGTGCATGTCCCCAGGTTGAGGTAATAGTGCTTCATCTTCATCTGAGCTCGTCTCCCCCTTCCCCTTGGGTTCATAGTCCTCTTCTTCCTCCGTGGTCCATCCCTCATGTTCCACATCTCCATAGACCTTGGGATTTGCTAAGTAATCATCCACATAGCTTTCTCCTTCTGAATCCTGGGAAGACATGTTGATTTAATCTGCAACGGGATAGCTCGAAATGAAAACAGAGGATATTTGCGTGATACGGGAGTCAAAACTTTTGGGAGAATATATAATGAATTTTTACCGACCAAAATACGTAACGTGCCATAAAATGGAGTCCGGAAGGCACACGAGGTGCTCACGAGGTAGGGGGGCACGCCCAGGGGGGTAGGGCGCGCCCACCACCCTCGTGGGACCCTCGTGCCCTTCCCGGACTGCTACTTATTTTTCTATTTTTCTAAATATTCCAAAACGGAGAGATATTGCCTTAAAAATTGTTTTGGAGTCGGTTTACTTACCGTACCACATACCTATTCCTTTTCGGAGTCTGAAACGTTCCGGAAAGTGTCCCTTATGTATTCCTCCGGGGTTACGGTTTCAATAATATTGGTTTCAACATTTATGGGATTACCTCAGATATAATGTTTGATTCTTTGACCGTTTACCACCATCAGATTTGTGCCCTCGAAGTTGTTGATTTTTATGGCACCGGAACGATAGACCTCCTCGATAACATAGGGGCCTTCCCATTTAGAGAGAAGTTTTCCTGCAAAAAATCTTAAGCGAGAGTTGTATAGCAATACATAATCACCTACATTAAACTCATGCTTTTGTATCCTTTTGTCATGCCATCTTTTAACTTTCTCTTTAAACAACTTGGAATTTTCATAAGCTTGGGTTCTCCATTCATCAAGTGAGCTAGTATCAAATAACCTCTTTTCACCGGCAAGTTTAAAATCATAGTTGAGCTCTTTAATAGCCCAATATGCCTTATGTTCTAGTTCAAGAGGTAAGTGACATGCTTTTCTATAAACTATTTTATACGGAGACATACCCTTAGGATTTTTGTATGCAGTTCTATAAGCCCATAATGCATCATCAAGTTTCTTGGACCAATTCTTTCTAGACCTATTAATAGTCTTTTGCAAAATTAATTTGAGCTCTCTATTTCTCAACTCTACTTGACCACTAGACTGTGGGTGATAAGGAGATGCAATTCTATGATTAACAATATACTTAGCAAGCATTTTATGGAAGGCACCATGAATAAAGTGTGAACCACCATCAGTCATTAAATATCTAGGGACTCCAAACCTTGGGAAAATAACTTCTTTAAGCATTTTAATAGAAGTTTTATGATCAGAACTACTAGTTGGAATAGCTTCTACCCACTTAGTAACGTAATCAACAACAACTAAAATATGTGTGTATCCATTAGAGGCAGGAAAAGGTCCCATATAATCAAAGCCCCAAACATCAAACGGTTCAATAACAAGAGAATAATTTATAGGCATTTCTTGATGTCTACTAATATTACCAATTCTTTGACATTCATCACAAGACAAGACAAACTTACGGGCATCCTTGAAGAGAGTAGGCCAATAAAAACCAGATTGCAATACCTTATGTGCAGTTCTATCTCCAGCGTGGTGTCCTCCATAAGCCTCGGAATGACACTTGCGTAGGATATGTTCCTGTTCATGCTCAGGTAGACAACGTCTAATAACACCATCTACTCCTTCTTTATAAAGATGTGGGTCATCCCAAAAGTAATGTGTCAAGTCATAGAAAAACTTTTTCTTTTTCTGGTATGTGAAGCTAGGTGGTATAAACTTAGCAACAATATAATTAGCATAATCAGCATACCATGGAGTACTACAAGAAGTACTTATAACATTTAATTGTTCATCAAGAAAGCTATCATTAATAGGTAGTGGGTCATCAAGAACATTCTCTAACCTAGACAAGTTGTCTGCAACGGGGTTCTCAACTCCCTTTCTATCAACAATATGCAAATCAAATTCTTGTAGCAAGAGAACCCATCTAATAAGTCTAGGTTTAGCATCTTTCTTTTCCATAAGGTATTTAATAGCAGCGTGATCAGTGTGAATAGTTACTTTAGAATCAACAATATAAGATTTGAACTTATCACAAGCAAATACAACTGCTAAAAGCTCTTTTTCAGTAGTAGCATAATTTCTTTGAGCATTGTCTAGAGTCTTAGTAACATAATGAATAACATTTAATTTCTTATCAACTCTTTGCCCTAGAACAACACCTATAGCATAGTCACTAGCATCACACATAATTTCAAAGTGTAAATTCCAATCAGGTGGCTGAACAACAGGTGCAGAGACTAATGCTTTCTTAAGTATTTCAAATGCTTCTACACAATCATCATCAAAGACAAATGGTATATCTTTTTGCAATAAATTAGTCAGAGGCCGAGAAATTTTTGAGAAGTCCTTAATGAACCTCCTGTAAAATTCGGCGTGACCAAGGAAACTTCTTATACCTTTGAGGTCCTTAGGACATGGCATCTTTTCAATAGCATCAACCTTGGCTTTATCAACTTCAATACCTCTTTCAGAAACTTTGTGCCCCAAGACAATACCTTCATTAACCATAAAGTGGCACTTTTCCCAATTCAAGACAAGATTAGTTTCTTCACATCTCTGCAAAACTCGATCAAGATTGCTCAAGCAATCATCAAAAGAGGAGCCATAGACGGAAAAGTCGTCCATGAAAACCTCACAAATCTTTTCACAAAAGTCAGAGAATATAGCCATCATGCATCTTTGAAAGGTAGCAGGTGCATTACATAAACCAAAAGGCATATGTATATAAGCAAAAGTACCAAAAGGGCATGTAAAAGTAGTCTTTGATTGATCTCTAGCTGACACAGGTATTTGAGAGAAACCAGAATAACCATCTAGAAAGCAATAGTGTGTATCTTTGCATAATCTTTCTAGCATTTGATCAATAAAAGGTAAGGGGTAACGATCTTTCTTAGTAGCTTTATTTAATTTGCGGAAATAAATTACCATCCTACAACCTGTGATAATTCTTTGTGGAATCAATTCATCTTTATCATTAGGAACAACAGTAATACCTCCCTTCTTAGGGACACAATGGACATGACTTACCCACTCAGTATCAGCAACGGGATTCAGACGTCGTTGAGGATCACGAACTGGTTTGGCGTCCGCCTCCAAATTTATTTTACGTTGACATAGAGTGGGACTAATACCCTTAGGATCATCAAGAGTATATCCAATAGCAGCACGATGCTTCTTCAGAGTTTTCAATAATCTTTCTTCTTCATGCTCTGAAAGGTTAGCACTAATAATAACAGGATATATCTTATTTTCATCAAGATAAGCATATTTAAGATTATCAGGCAACGGTTTAAGCTCAAACATGGGATCACCCTTGGGTGGAGGACGATCCCCTAAAATTTCAACAGGCAAATTGTGTTGCAGAATAGGTTCCTGTTTAAAGAATACTTCATCTATTTCCCTTCTTTCATTCATGAACATATCATTTTCATGGTCTAGCAAATAGTGTTCTAAAGGATCACTAGGAGGTACGGCAATAGAAGAAAGACCAATAATTTCATCCTTATTAGGTAATTCTTCCCCACGATGTTGTTTACTAAATTTAGAGAAATTAAACTCATGAACCATATCATCCAAGCCAATAGTAACAACATTATTTTCGCAATCTATCCTAGCATTAACAGTGTTCAAGAAGGGTCTACCAAATAAAATGGGACAAAAGCTATCTTGTGGAGAAGTAAGAACAAGAAAATCAACAGGATATTTAGTTTTCCCACACAAGACTTCAACATCTCTAACAATTCCAATTGGTGAAATAGTATCTCTATTGGCAAGTTTAATTGTGACATCAATACCTTCTAACTCAGCAGGTGCAATTTCATCCTTAATTTCTTCGTATAAAGTATGCGGTATAACACTAGCACCCATATCACATAATCCACGATAACAATGATCTCCTATTTTAACAGAAATAACAGGCACGCCTACACAAGTCTATGTTTATCTTTAGCACAAGGTTTAGCAATTCTAGTAGTTTCACCTTCGAACTGAATAACATGCCCATCAATATTATCAGACAAGAGATCTTTAACAATAGCAATATTAGGTTCTACTTTAACCTTCTCAGGAGGTGTATAAGTTCTAATATTGCTTTTACGAACAACAGTTGAAGATTTAGAATGATCCTTTACTCTAACAGGGAAAGGTGGTTTCTCAACATAAGAAGTAGGAACAATAGGATCATTATAAGTGCAATCTTTTCTTCAACTTTAATAGGTGCA
This sequence comes from Triticum dicoccoides, assembly GCF_002162155.2. Taxonomy (NCBI): domain Eukaryota; kingdom Viridiplantae; phylum Streptophyta; class Magnoliopsida; order Poales; family Poaceae; genus Triticum; species Triticum dicoccoides. Next base: position 481,645,295 of record NC_041390.1, on the reverse strand, counting down.
GATAATTTTACTTCTATGGGAGGATGATATTTAAACCACTTCTCCTTCGGGATATCAACATAAGTAGCAAAAGATTCACAGAAAGAAGCTACTATCTCAGAGTCAAGCCCATATTTAGTGCTAAACTTACCGAAAATATCGGTGTCCATAAAAGATTTAACACAATCAAACTTAGGTGTCATACCTGACTCTTTACCTTCATCGAGGTCCCAATCTTCAGAGTTGCGTTTAATTCTATCCAATAAATTCCATATGAATTCAATAGTCTTCATCATAAAAGAGCCAGCACAAGAAGTATCGAGCATGGTGCGATTGTTATCAGAAAGCCGAGCATATAAATTTTGAATAATCATTTCTCTTGAGAGCTCATGATTGGGGCATGAATATAACATTGATTTAAGCCTCCCCCAAGCTTGAGTGATGCTTTCTCCTTCGCGAGGCCAGAAATTATATATATAATTGCGATCACGATGAACAAGATGCATAGGATAATACTTTTGATGAAATTCCAACTTCAATCTTTTATAGTCCCATGATCTCATATCATCACATAGCCTATACCATATCAATGTGTCTTACTTCAAAGATAAAGGGAAGACCTTCTTCTTAGCAATATCATCGGGTATACCTGCAAGCTTAAATAATCCACAAACTTCATCCACATATATTAAGTGCTCATCAGGATGCTTTGTCCCATCTCCTCTAAAAGGGTTAGCTAGCCGTTTTTCCATCATACACGAAGGAAATTCAAAAGGAGTTTCATTTTCAATAGGTTCAGTAGGTTGAGGAGAAACTCTTTGCTCTACTGGACGGGGTGAAGATACCCCGAACAAGCCCCTTAGAGAATTACTTTCCATAGTAACAAGTGACAGTAAATTTTAGCACACTATATAAATTTTTCCTTACCAAATTCCACCTACCAAAGGCGCTACACTCCCCGGCAACGGCGCCAGAAAAGAGTCTTGATGACCCACAATTATAGGGGATCTATCGTAGTCCTTTCGATAAGTAAGAGTGTTGAACCCAACGAGGAGCAGAAGGAAATGATAAGCGGTTTTCAGCAAGGTATTCTCTGCAAGTACTGAAATAAGTGGTAACAGATAGTTTTGTAATAAGATAAATTGTAACGAGCAACAAGTAACAAAAGTAAATAAAGTGCAGCAAGGTGGCCCAATCCTTTTTGTAGCAAAGGACAAGCCGGAACAAACTCTTATAATAGGAAAAGCGCTCCTGAGGACACATGGGAGTGTCATCAAGCTAGTTTTCATCACGATCATATGATTCACGTTCGATACTTTGATAATTTGATATGTGGGTGGACCGGTGCTTGGGTGCTGTTCTTACTTGAACAAGCATCCCACTTATGATTAACCTCTATTGCAAGCATCCGCAACTACAACAAAAGTATTAAGGTAAACCTAACCATAGCATGAAACATGTGGATCCAAATCAGCCCCTTACGAAGCAACGCATAAACTATGGTTCAAGCTTCTGTCACTCTAGCAACCCATCATCTACTTATTACTTCCCAATGCCTTCCTCTAGGCCCAAATAATGGTGAAGTGTTATGTAGTCGACGTTCACATAACACCACTAGAGGCTAGACAACATACATCTTATCAAAATATCAAACGAATACCAAATTCACATGACTACTCATAGCAAGACTTCTCCCTTGTCCTCAGGAACAAACGTAATTAATGACAAAGCATATTCATGTTCATAATCAGAGGGGTAATAATACGCATATAGGATCTGAACATATGATCTTCCACCAAATAAACAAACTAGCATCAACTACAAGGAGTAATCAACACTACTAGCAACCTACTAGCACCAATCCCGGACTTTGAGACAAGAATTGGATACAAGAGATGAACTAGGGTTTGGAGATGAGATGGTGCTGGTGAAGATGTTGATGGAGATTGCCCTCTCCCGATGAGAGGAGCGTTGGTGGTGATGATGGTGATGATTTCCCCCTCCCAGAGGGAAGTATCCCCGGCAGAACAGCTCTGCCGAAGCTCTAGATTGGTTCCGCCAAGGTTCCGCCTCGTGGCGGCGGAGTCTCGTCCCGAAAAGTTCCTCCTTTATTTTTTTGTCATCGAAAGACTTCATATAGGAGAAGATGGACGTCGGAGAGCCACCAGAGGGCCCACGAGGTAGGGGGCGCGCCCTAGGGGGGGGGTGCGCCCCCCCACCCTCGTGAGTAGGGTGTGGGCCCCCTGGCCTTCATCTTTGGCGAGGATTTTTCTTTATTTATTTTAAGATGTTCCGTGGAGTTTCAGGACTTTTGGAGTTGCGCATAATAGGTCTCTAGTATTTGCTCCTTTTCCAGCCCAAAATTCCAGCTGCCGGCATTCTCCCTCCTTATGTAAACCTTGTAAAATAAGAGAGAATAGCCATAAGTATTGTGACATAAAGTGAAATAACAGTCCATAATGCAATAAATATCGATATAAAAGCATGATGCAAAATGGATGTATCAATGTCCGGCTCAGGGCCCGGTTCGCCGATCTTGCCAATGAAAACGTGTATTCCGCCAAAGGGGACCCGATACACGTACTCAATCGAGCCGGCCTCGGGGCCCCAGCCTGCGTTGTCGATGTAGAGCTTGCCACGACGACTCTTGGTTATCCAGCCCACAGCGTATCCATTGAGTCCTTTGAAGCTTCCCTTCAAGAACTCGAAACCATCATGCGATAGCCCCACGATGGGCGCCAACTGTCGTGGTTTTGTCACGGCAGATGTCCTAGTGAGAGGACTTAGTCATGGAGCCATCGCGACGGGTTAGCTTAAAGGGGTTAAAGCGGAACAAAGGACGCAATGAATTATACTGGTTCGACCCCTTACGATGAAGGTAAAAGCCTACTCCAGTTGTGATGGAATTGCTATGGTTCCGATGACCAGGGAGCGAATCCGCTTTGCCTGGCTCTCGAGTTATTGTTTGTTGTCCCTAAACCGCCGTCGGGTCGTCCCTTTATATACACAGGTTGACGCCCGGCGGTTTACAGAATCCCGAGGCCGGCTCATGAACGTGCCCGGCTCGGTTTCTACCTTTCCTTGCCTTACAACATAAGTTACATATCATATGGCGGTTTATGTCTACGGGCCCTAATTCGCCTTTGGGCCCTGGGCCTTCAGGTTAGATCTCCTCTGTAAAGCACCATACTTCTTGTCTTCATGGGCTTCAAACATGACTAACTCATTGTGGGCATGACCCGGACCCTCATGGCCGGTTTATACTTAGTAGTAATATCCCCAACACCCGGTGCGCGCGCGATCTGAGTCCTGTGTTCTGACTGGCCAGAACCCAAACCCCACGGATCGTATGTGTGCATCGTTGGATGCTCCCAAATCAAACAGCAACCCTGAGCCCTGTCGACAACACATGCAGTACATGGGTAAGCACTTTGCGCATGCGTCGTGTAGCTCACGCTTCCTTCTCCACTAGGTTTTCATTCAAAACAGGCTACCGTTTCTCGCCACTCCTCTCATTGGTTTCCCGCCTCTTCTCCCAGATATGCATGATGTAGATGTTCGTTTAATTCTTATAGTTCATCTCATCCAAAATCAATTAGTTTTGTAAAAAAACTATTTTAAGATTCATGGAATTGTGCATTGTAAAGGTAAAAACAAATAGTGACAATTCATTTAGAAAAAAAGGTTTGGGAATTAAGATATGGAAGATTCTAGAGAACAAAGGAGAAGTGCTTGTGTTTAGAGGTTTGTGCATTATGCTTAAGTTCAACCATGGAGTCTTCTAGATTGTACATGTGGCAGAATCTGGTGGAATGTAGATGATATCCAACGGCCAGTAGTGCCCGGATTTGCCATCTCTGTACCGTCAGATTGGCTTCATCCAATGAGCAACTTTCATAGTTATTCGCACACTATACATGTGTATAGATGTATAGATATATATCGATGTGTCCCATGATAGACAAATAAAATTTGAG
>NC_041390.1:481467039-481641086 GCF_002162155.2 Triticum dicoccoides | reverse complement strand
CTGCCGCCTCGAAGTTGGGAAACTGACATCATAGGTATTGAACCAGGCTTGGAGTCGGGTATGGTGTTTGGTTTGTAATGAACTTGGCGTGGCCCATCGAAGTTGTGCATTTGGAATTTAAACACATCATACACCATCGTACCCATACATATTTTCGGGCCGCATGCAGTGTATACGGGGTCTTCTGATCGACCACGTCTCCCTTATGCAGTTTTTTGTGACGACACGGATATATGTGGGCTCCCCAAGTGTATATATATCATCCCTTTAACCGATAATGAGGGGTATGTGTTTGCCATGAATGGATTCCTCCTAGTTCATGTTTGGGCCGGTCACCGTCAAATGTCGGTCAACCAAAACGCGAGCTCATGCGTTGTCAGGATTCCCTTCCAGATGCTCGGATTGCTGGGTTTGACCTACATCAAACCCTGCGTATGTATCTCGTCCTTAACTACCTTGCCTTCATGGTTGTTCTCTCTATCGAGAGGTAGGTGATACGTCTCCATCGTATCTATAATTTTTTATTGTTCCATGCCAATATTATACAACTTTCATATACTTTTGGCAACTTTTTGTACTATTTTTTGGGACTAACATATTGATCCAGTGCCTAGTGCCAGTTCCTGTTTGTTGCATGTTTTTTGTTTCGCAGAAAATCCATATCAAACAGAGTCCAAACGGGATAAAAACGGACGGAGAATATTTTTGGAATATTTGCGAGGTATGGGAAGAAAATCAACGTGAGACGGTACCCGAGGGAGCCACGAGGCAGGGGGCACGCCCCACCCCCTGGGCGCGCCCCTGACCCTCGTGCCCCCCGTAAGGAAGTTACTGCTCTTCTTTGGCCGCAAGAAAGCTAATTTTCGGGAAAAAATCAGAGCGAAGGTTTCAATCCAATCGGAGTTACGGATCTCCGGATATATAAGAAACGGTGAAAGGGAAGAATCCCAGAACGCAGAAAAAAAAGAGAGACAGAGAGACGGATCCAATCTCGGAGGGGCTCTCGCCCCTCCCAAGCCATGGAGGCCATGGACCAGAGGTGAAACCCTTCTCCCACCTAGGGAGAAGGTCAAGGAAGAAGAAGAAGAAGGAGGGGGGCTCTCTCCTCCTCGCTTCCGGTGGCGTCGAAACGCCGCTGGGGCCATCATCATCACCGCAATCTACACCAACACCTCCGCCATCTTCACCAACATCTCCATCACCTCCCCCCTTCTATCTACAGCGGTTCACTCTCCCGCAACCCGCTGTACCCTCTACTTGAACATGGTGCTTTATGCTTCATATTATTATCCAATGATGTGTTGCCATCCTATGATGTCTGAGTAGATTTTCATTGTCCTAACGGTGGTTGATGAATTGCTATGATTGATTTAATTTGCTTGTGGTTATGTTGCTGTCCTTTGGTGCCCATCATATGAGCGCGTGCGTGGATCACATCATAGGGTTAGTTATATGTTGTTAGGACTATGTACTGGAGGGCAAGAATGACAGAAACTTCAATGTAGCATAGAAATTGATGCATACGGGATTGAAGGGGGACCAATATATCTTAATGCTATGGTTGGGTTTTACCTTAATGAACATTAGTAGTTGCGGATGCTTGCTAATAGTTCCAATCATAAGTGCATAGAATTCCAAGTCAGGGATGACATGCTAGCAGTGACCTCTCCCACATAAAACTTGCTATCAGTCTAGTAAAGTAGTCAATTGCTTAGGGACAATTTTGCAACTCCTACCGCCACGATTCCACACTCGCTATACTAACTTTATTGCTTCTTTACCTAAAACAGACCCTAGCTTTTATTTACGTGCTCTTTATTATCTTGCAAACCTATCCAAAAACACCTACAAAGTACTTCTAGTTTTATTCTTGTTCTAGGTAAAGCGAAAGCGTGCATAGAGCTGTATCGATGGTCGATAGAACTTGAATGAATATTTGTTCAACCTTTAGCTCCTCATTGGGTTCGACACTCTTACTTATCGAAAGAGGCTACAATTGATCCCCTATACTTGTGGGCTATCAAGACCTTTTTCTGGCGCCGTTGCTGGGGAGTCATAGCGTGGGGTAAATATTATCGTGTGTGCTTGTTTGCTTTATCACTAAGTAGTTTTTATTTGCTGTTCTAAGTTGTTTTCTATCTTTAGTTATGGGTAGGAAATGCAAAATACCAAAAAAATAGTTGTACCTGCTACACCAATGGTTGAAGAACCACTCAAAATCTATCAAACTCCTGAAGATTTTTACCTGGATCATCTTTGATCCCTATGTGCTCGTACTGAAACCCCAACTAGCTTAGTTGAGGGAAAATATTTAGATGAGCATGCTTATTATGTGCGACACCGCTTATCTCAAAAAGGGAAACTTTTATTGGATCAAATTCATCATTTGCAATGCTATGCTTGGAATTTATGTGAAATTTATGATTTTACTTGTTGTTCTGAAGACCCTAAGAAACACCTTCCCTACCAATGTAAGTTTAGTGATAATGTAATCGTGTCTTCGTATGCTAAGGGTGTTTATAATTACTATGATGTTCAACAAAGTGAAGAATTTGTTGCTTTCAAGGGTGCTTATGAAATTGCTTCTTTGATTGGAAAGTATGATGCTACTCTTCACTAATCTGAAAATTTTGCCATACTTAAATATTGTTATGATAATTATGCTTCTAATGCCTATGTTAAACCATATATTGAGGACTCCTCCGCTGTTGTAGCGACCCGACCCGAATGGATCAAGTCTGTGTGCTTAAGTGTCATCCCTGGATCGGTATGCTGACACACACAGTACTCGAGGATTTATAACAGAGGTAAATCACATGTGTAAAGTAACATAAATACTATTACCTCAATCCAAAATAGCGGAAGTAACAAGGTTGTGGATTCCCATCAACACCAATGGCAAAGTTGAGTGTAGAAATCGTATCCCTAACGTATCACTTACTCATCATAAGATTCCTGCAACATGAGACGTTGCAGCCACAAAGGGTCAGTACATTGAATGTACTGGCAAATTCACACCATAGAGAGAAATGATGAACAATGGCTATCACTACATGCATATTTGGCTGGTGGAAAAGCTCTATGGTTATAGTTTTTGCGAAAAGCCAATTTTTCCCTACTACAAAGGAATAAATTTTATTTAACTATCATGGTGGTTGTTGAACATTGAGAATGGTTGACAGCATTCTCAATCCCAATTAAATAACATCATTAAACCCAACAAACTTAATTTAAAGTAACGTGATGAGATCAACAGGATAATCCAAGTACTAGAGACTCAAGACGTCCATAACCGGGGACACGGCTAATCATGATTAGTTTATACACTCTGCAGAGGTTTGCGCACTTTTCCCCACAAGACCCGATCTCCTCCGTTGGATTTCTCGCACTACAAGGTGTTTGAGAAATGGATGACCGAGACATAGTCTTTCAGAAGCGTTTGCACCTTACGATGGGTAGACCGTTCCACCTACAACCCCTACATCTGCTAGTCTACCACTGTAAGAGTTCAGACAACTTAATCAATTATGCTAGAGCCCATAATAGCTTGTGGCTGCACACAGAAGTTTCTAGCATGAATAATCTTATGATCCCTTTGAGCCTTGGTGGCAGACCGTAGGATGATCACACGGTATATCCCCGGGATCTCCTAGGACAACATTGGTATTTCCCCAGGTGTCCGGGCATGTCCACTGGTATATCCCCAGGGTTCCCCTAGCAATCCACCCAGATGTGTATTAAAGTTGCCAACTTAAGTTGAACCATTAATTAACAATCTCACATCTGTCATGAAATACTCTCAAACCCAATCCACGTCTACGAGCATAGCATGGCCATGTAAGCATAACATAATAGTAACTCCCAAGGTTTGGATGCAGGGCAATAGGTTCCTACCTCATCAACTACTTCCCAATACCCACATGTTATCAATCCTACTCATGCAATGTTTGAGGGTGAACCTAATGCATAAAAACTGGGTATGAAAGGGGATATGATCAAAATGTGAAATTGCCTGCAATGTTGATGAAGATGATTCGCAGTCAAAACTCTTGATAGATCTACTCGTCTCACTCTGGTCAATCTATCGTAAGCAAGCAATAGTAACCACACATATGCAATCACTCAGAGATAAGAAAGATCGAAGAAGACGATTCAGAAAACATCAAAACCAAGCAAATAGCTCTTGCAACTTAAAACAATTTCTAACATTACCAAAATTATGTGAATTTGGCCTTATCGGAATGTTTAGGTCAAGAGCTTCAATTTGCAAAAAGAATCAACTGAAACGGAACTACGAAACTCAAGTTATGATCAAATGAAGTTTGAATTCAAATCCGATCTAATTCAAATTTTAAACTTTTGAAAAAACATGTTTGAGTTGTATTAATGGATAGAGGAGATCGTAACGAAGGAGTGGGCGTTGGTTTCGTTGAATTTGGACTAACGAGAAAAAAGTTACGGTGTTTTGAAGACCAGGGGCTATTCTGCAAATAAGTTATTCACAAACGGGTCCCTGGCCGAAAACTGAAATAAAAGAAAAGACTAAATAGCGAACGTTCGCTGCAGAAGCCTATAAGATGAAAACCGTTCGCTACTGAGTACTAACGGACGAACATCCACTAACTAACTAAACCTAATAAATAAACTGATCAAAACAAAGAAAACCGAGCTAAAAGAAAACCTAAAACAAAACCGGATCGGTTTGTACTGGTTCGGGTGGTTTTTCTTTGAAAACCGGCGGCGGCGGTTAGCGACGGAGTCCGGCGAGGGCGGCGCAGCTCCGGCGAGGGAAGTGCGGCGGCGTGGGCGAGCAGCGCGGCAGCGGCGAGGCGAGCAGGCGGTGGCGCGGCTCGGTGCGACGACGGCGGAGTGCGCAGCAAGCGACGTCGGTGGCGGTGGCGGCTTTGCAGCGGCGGCGGCGATCTGTGCGTGGGCGAGCGGCGGCAAGATGGCGTCGGGGGCTCGAGGCCGGCCTATTTAAGAGGGGGGGCGAGGAGGTGGCGTGGGGAAGGGGTCGGGGCAGAGGAGTTCGGCTGGGAGACGTCATCGGCGAACCATGGCGGCGGCGGACTCCGCCTGGAGTCGGTCGCGCGGGAGGCAGACGGCGGCTGGGCCGGCTGGGCTGGGCGCGGCCCAGTTCGGTCGGCCCAAACAGTTTTTTTAAACCATTTTTTTACGCAAACAAACAAACAAAAATAATAAAAACAAAATAAATACTAATATTATATAGGCATATAATATATCAAAATTTTCAGAAAAAGATTTTCTACAAGATGAACATTTTCCTAGCATTAAATAAATTTCACACAAATTCAGATAATTCAAAGAGTGCTACTGGTCTAATAAAATCCAACAAAAATCATTTTAGAAATACCAAAATGATTTCAAATTAATTTTTCTCCAATTTTCTGTTGTAGGGAATCATGTTACCCTATTTTCCATGTATTTTTATTTTGGAGAAAAGTAATTTGAATAAAACTCAAATAACTCCAAATTGAAAATAAATTCAAAAGAATTTTGAATTTAATTCTTTGAAACTCCCAACTCATATTTCATATAATTTGAAGAAGTCATTTTATCTTCTCTCATGAAAATCATTGAGTTGCATGAAGTTTATGAATTGAAATATTTGCAAATGAAATTCAATTATTTTCAAATACTCTTTCATTTAATTAAATGGAAGAAGTCATATCATCTCGCTCAAGGGTTTTGTATTTGAAAATAATTTGAATTCATGGAGGTCAGAAAGCAAATATGAAAGTTTGGGAAAGTCCTTTTATTCCCTCTCATTTAACTTTCAAAAAGTTTGAATTCACTCACTTTCAGACAGTCAATCAAACAATCAATCAAATCTATCTATTTATTATAACATTCCAAAATTTAGAATTTTGGGATGTTACAAACCTACCACCCTTAAAAGGAATCTCGTCCTCGATATTCGGAGATGCTAGAAAGAAAAGGTTATGTTCGGGGTCTCTTCAAAATCCGTCGATCATCACAGGGGTCTGGGGTGCTACCTCCCTTAAAAGCATGGTTACGGTTCCCTCGAAACTCATATACTTCATCCATATTGTTAACAGTGTCGGTCTTCTTAGATCTTCAGGATAATTCTTTATCCAGGCTCTTCCGGTGGTGGCATAACCTTTACCACAATTTTTTTCTGTCTTTCATCTAGGTAAGGTTCTTCCTAGACTGGGTCTTCTTAGCTGACGGGTCTGGCGCCATTACTAAACAACTATCGATAACTCATGGTGGTAAACCGTTTATGGTTTCTCCTACAGGAAATGGGTCTGGTTAATCCTCACCGCATAACCTACGGTTGGCAACAACTGCCGTGTACAAGGGAAAAATACTTATACCATTCTAAGTTTAAATAGGGTTTTGATCGTCGTCTCTTTACTATAGGTAAGTCACTCAGATTTACCATCCCACATAGCAAGGCGAATAATAAGAGTAAGTCGGTATGGTGATCAATCCATCCCACACCCAAATCATTACCTTGTATACGGTTTAGCGAATCTCGCGTTCTAACACTCGGTCATCCTCACAAGCATTGCAGAATTTCTTTGGTCCACGAACTTCATTCGGAATAATCCATTGATTCTGCAAGCCAAACAAACATCTATCGTTCCTTCACAACTCTCAGGTTTTGCGTTACTCCTATAAAATTGTCTTATTGATAAAATCGTAACTTCGTCTAGGGTTTTTCCTTCAGCAAGAGTGTGCTTGCTTCTTGGCAGGTCCTGGGGCCTATGGGTTATAGCCCATCTCATCACTTGTAATCCTTGAACTTATCATCGGGCAACTTATCATTATTCCAACTTCCAACTTCCTAGTATTCTTAAATCCATTCAATTGTACTGTCTTCCTTCCTTCTATTAGCACCAAACTAGGACATGATTACTCAGACTCATCATGTAATTTCCCTTGATCCATATTTCCTACATCATACCTCCTTTATATATCTCTTCATCCTTGTGGAATATCCCACATACCAAGATAAAACTTATACTTATGAAGTCCATATTCTACTTCGTGGAACATCATTATCCTTTCCAGGGTCAAGCGTCCTTACAGGGGAATATTGGCCATCTCTGCATGGCACTTCTTCAACTGGGAAATGTGAAACACACCATGAACTCCTGACAGTCCTTCGGGTGACTCCAACTTGTTGGCCACTTCTCCCATATGCTCCAAAACTCGGTATGGTCCTACAAATCTCGGGGCTAACTGTCCCTTAACTCCAAATTGTTTAACTCCTCGCAGAGGGAACACATGAAGACATGCTCTGTCTCCAATTTCCTAGAATACCTCCTTGCATTTTTGAGTCTGTATAACTCTTCTGCCTGGACTGAGCTACCTTCAATCAATCTCGAATAAACTTAACATTCTCTTCTGACTCCTTGATCACAGTTGGTCCAAACAACTAACGGTCTCCAACTTCATCCCACACACTCTTGGGGTATCACACATATCGAGACAAAAACTCATATTCATTTTGTCCGAAATCCACTCAGTGGAGTATCCTTATCTTTTCCAGGGGTCAACGGTTCTTACAGGGTACTACCACCCTTAAAATGCACAAATCTTCCATAGACCATATTTCTCATATCCTCAAAATGGTCAAAATCCTTCTTCATAGAGTAACAACTCATAAAATCCATATCAGTACCAACGATGCTAACTTTATTCACTCTCAATTGATTACAATCTCTCGCTTTTCCATTACATGTCTCAACTCAACACCTCAATATAAAAGAAAATGTTCTCACTTCTACTACTCCATTTCTTTTGTTACAAACTCAACTACCTAGCACAAGTTTCCTTCTCTTTGGGAGAATCTCTGGCAAAGTGCGCTGCTCCATTAAAACTAAAACATATTACTTCTGACAAGTATCGAGGTTTCCTTTTTGGGCAACTGTTGAGGTAGTGCCCTGACTCCTTGCACCTGTAACAGGTGATATGACTTAGGTCCTTCCTGGAATCCAATCGGTTTCTCTTACTGGACTTTTCCATTCCAATCATGGATTCTATTTCTCGTGGGTCATACTCTACTTCCTCCGTCGGGAATTCTACTAGATCCCCATTCATACAATTCTGGGAGATGTGTCCTTCTTCTCCACATGAATAGCAAGACTTAGTGCATGGTTTACTCAGGTCCTCTTTAGGTGTGTCCTCCACATCTTCCTTCATCACGGGTTCTTCTAAAATTTCCATAAGGGCTCCTTTCTTTACTTCTTTCTTCTGCTGGATGGTTCGTTGTACCATGGGGTAAATGTGACACTAAGCAGGATAGTGGGTAGTCCCTTCACACAAGAAACAAGTGATCTACCTAGTTGGGCATTCTTCAACTGGGTGACTTCCTTCACAATTAGGGCATTCATCCTTGTGTTCTTTATGGGTGTGTCCTATTTCTCCACAAATCTTGCATGCACAAGGTTTCTTCATATCCTTTCCATAAGGCTTCAACTTCTGGGACACAAACCGAGACTTTGGCAAAGTCAACTTAAATTCTTTCCAAGTGGTTACTCCTTGCCATCCATTTATGGTTTGGTACATCCTCCACCAAGTAGCAGCACCTCTTTCAAAGCACTGAAGAGCATGCTGGGTCATATCCTTTCTGACTATAGGGTTATTCTCCATGTGATCCTCCATGTTCTGAATCCATCGGTCTGTCTCCAATTGACTCATCGGTCTAGAAAATACAAGAGCATCTTGATTCATCCTCTATTGGATCCATGTGTTTGGGGTGAGACAAGAGAGATAGAGAGGGATACACACAATACAAACAAAAGTTTTGAAAAGACAGATTTTATTTGTGGCTGTCGGGAAAAACATCAAACAAATGACAGCTCACAAACGTCGCATCTAACGTACGTATATAACAGGGGTTTGGTCTTCTAAAGGTCAATAAATCTTCAACCTCTCCAAACTCTTCAAGCCTTGTTCATATCTCCGATGGGCTTCTTCCGATCATGCTTGTCCTTCTCAAGTTCTTTTGCCAGATCATCTCTGTTGATGCGAAGTCTCTCATGACGCCCTTTATTATTCTGGAGTTGCGTCCCAAACTTTTAGGTTTGATCATCCTTGGCATGAACCATGATCCTACTGTCCTTCAGTTCCTGACAGATCTCCGGTATCTCGAGGTTGTAGCTCCTCCAGCTTGGCTACTTTCAGCTTCTGGTTCCTGAGTTCTTCACAAAATGCTTCCTTGTCTAATACAGCTTCCTGGAGCTCCATCTTAAAATTCTTGATGTGTTACTCCAGATCCTGGTGATACACCGGCCTAGGTTAAAACTTCATCTTACTAATAGGTGCTCCATCAGCCTTCTTCCATCAAATCCACTCTGAAGAAATGCATCCTTAACTCAGCACGACGACAATAGCATCAACGGGCGATGACATCACGGATAACCGTGTTTCTGCTCTTGTTATTCCCATGAGCTATCATTCCATAGTTGATATCTCCTGCATTAGGGTTTTCAAAACTTCGAGTTCTCATGCTCCTTGTTTCTGTCTTTCTCCGATACACCTGGATCTCGGGCATTGACAATTTCAGTAGTCTGCCAAGTTCCATAAGGGTAGCCTTCCTAGGTCATACAAATCTGGGAATTCTTCAGAGCCTTTAAATTCTCCTAGTCTTCGGTCTTCAATCGTTGTAGTTTCCATTATTCAGATGCACAGTAAAATCCCCTTCATTCCGAAGCGGTCTTAGTTATCCAATATCTTGTACTTCTTGGAGTCATCTCATTAGTCGAATCTTCGTGTGATCAAAAGGGAAAAGGGGTATGGTCTCACAAAAAGGGAATATTTGAATAAGCTCAGAAGAGAAGAGAGGTAAAAGGTCTTTTTGAAAGGGAAAGTTGTAGAGAAAAATCTTTGCTATGGGCTTGCCAGTTGCTAGGGTCACGTCCTACAGTCAACATGTGCTCTGATACCATCTTGTAGTGACCCGACCCGAATGGATCAAGTCTCTGTGCTTAAGTGTCATCCCTGGATCGGTATGCTGACACACACAGTACTCGAGGAATTATAACAGAGGTAAATCACATGTGTAAAGTAACGTAAATACTATTACCTCAATCCAAAATAGCAGAAGTAACAAGGTTGTGGATTCCCATCAACACCAACGGCAAAGTTGAGTGTAGAAATTGTAACCCTAATGTATCACTTACTCGTCGTAAGATTCCTGCAACATGAGACGTTGCAGCCACAAAGGGTCAGTACATTGAATGTACTGGCAAATTCACACCATAGTGAAAAATGACGAACAATGGCTATCACTACATGCATATTTGGCTGGTGGAAAAGCTCTATGGTTATAGTTTTTGCGAAAAGCCATTTTTCCCTACTACAAAGGAATAAATTTTATTTAACTATCATGGTGGTTGTTGAACATTGAGAATGGTTGACAGCATTCTCAATCCCAATTAAATAACATCATTAAACCCAACAAACTTAATTTAAAGTAACGTGATGAGATCAACAGGATAATCCAAGTACTAGAGACTCAAGACGTCCATAACCGGGGACACGGCTAATCATGATTAGTTTATACACTCTGCAGAGGTTTGCGCACTTTTCCCCACAAGACACCTACATATTCTACAAAGATCTTTATCGGTCAGACCGCATAACAACATACATTGTTCCCTTTGTCATCGGTATGTTACTTGCCCGAGATTCGATCGTCGGTATCTTAATACCTAGTTCAATCTCGTTACCGGCAAGTCTCTTTACTCGTTCTGTAATACATCATCCCGCAACTAACTCATTAGATGCAATGCTTGCAAGGCTTAAGTGATGTGCATTACCGAGAGGGCCCAGAGATACCTCTCCGACAATCGGAGTGACAAATCCTAATCTCGAAATACGCCAACCCAACAAGTACCTTCGGAGACACCTGTAGAGCCCTTTATAATCACCTAGTTATGTTGTGACGTTTGGTAGCACATAAAGTGTTCCTCCGTTAAACGGGAGTTGCATAATCTCATAGTCATAGGAACATGTATAAGTTATGAAGAAAGCAATAGCAACAAACTAAACGATCAAGTGCTAAGCTAACGGAATGGGTCAAGTCAATCACATCATTCTCCTAATGATGTGATCCCATTAATCAAATGACAACTCATGTCTATGCCTAGGAAACATAACCATCTTTGATCAATGAGCTAGTCAAGTAGACGCATACTAGTGACACTCTGTTTGTCTATGTATTCACACATGTATTATGTTTCCTGTTAATACAATTCTTGCATGAATAATAAACATTTATCATGATATAAGGAAATAAATAATAACTTTATTATTGCCTCTAGGGCATATTTCCTTCAGTCTCCCACTTGCACTAGAGTCAATAATCTAGATTAGATAGTAATGATTCTAACACCCATAGTTCACATCGTCATGTGACCAACACCCAAAGGGTTTACTAGAGTCAATAATCTAGTTCACATCGCTATGTGATTAATACCCAAAGAGTACTAAGGTGTGGTCATGTTTTGCTTGTGAGAGAAGTTTAGTCAACGGGTCTGCCACATTCAGATCCGTATGTATTTTGCAAATTTCTATGTCAACAATGCTCTGCACGGAGCTACTCTAGCTAATTGCTCTCACTTTCAATATGTATCCAGATTGAGACTCAGAGTCATCTGGATCAGTGTCAAAACTTGCATCGACGTAACCCTTTACGATGAACCTTTTGTCACCTCCATAATCGAGAAACATATCCTTATTCCACTAAGGATAATTTTGACCAATGTCCAGTGATCTACTCCGACATCACTATTGTACTCCCTTGCCAAACTCAGGGCAAGGTATACAATAGGTCTGGTACACAGCATGACATACTTTATAGAACCTATGGCTGAGGCATACGGAATGACTTTCATTCTCTCTCTATCTTCTGTCGTGGTCGGGTATTGAGTCTTACTCAACTTCACACCTTGTAACACAGGCAAGAACTCCTTTTTGACTGTTCCATTTTGAACTACTTCAAAATCTTGTCAAGGTATGTAATCATTGAAAAACTAATCAAGTGTCTTGATCTATCTCTATAGATCTTGATGCTCAATATGTAAGCAGCTTCACCGAGGTCTTTCTTTGAAAAAACTCATTTCAAACATTCCTTTATGCTTTGCAGAATAATTCTACATTATCTCCGATCAACAATATGTCATACATATACTTACCAGAAATGATGTAGTGCTCCCACTCACTTTCTTGTAAATACAGGCTTCACCGCAAGTTTGTATAAAACTATATGCTTTGATCAACTTATCAAAGCGTATATTCCAACTCCGAGACGCTTGCACCAGTCCATAGATGGATCGCTGGAGCTTGCACACTTTGTTAGCTCCCTTTGGATCGACAAAACCTTCCGGTTGTATCATATACAACTCTTCTTCCAGAAATCCATTCAGGAATGCAGTTTTGACATCCATCTGCCAAATTTCACAATCATAAAATGCTCCAATTGCTAACATGATTCGGACAGACTTAAGCATCGCTACGGGTGAGAAGGTCTCATCGTAGTCAATCCCTTGAACTTGTCGAAAACCTTTCACAACAAGTCGAGCTTTGTAGATAGTAACATTACCGTCAGCGTCAGTCTTCTTCTTGAAGATCCATTTATTCTCAATTGCTTGCCGATCAACATGCAAGTCAACCAAAGTCCACACTTTGTTCTCATACATGGATCCCATCTCAGATTTCATGGCTTCTAGCCATTTTGCGGAATCTGGGCTCACCATCGCTTCTTCATAGTTCGTAGGTTCATCATGATCTAGTAGAATGACTTCCAGAACAGGATTACCGTACCACTCTGGTGCGGATCTTACTCTGGTTGATCTAGGAGGTTCGGTAGTAACTTGATTTGAAGTTACATGATCATCATCATTAGCTTCCTCACTAATTGGTGTGGTAGTCACAGGAACAGATTTCTGTGATGAACTACTTTCCAATCAGGGAGCAGGTACAATTACCTCATCAAGTTCTACTTTCCTCCCACTCACTTCTTTTGAGAGAAACTCTGTCTCTAGAAAGGATCCATTCTTAGCAACGAATGTCTTGCCTTCGAATCTGTGATAGAAGGTGTACCCAATTGTCTGTTCGAAATATGCCCTAGAGGCAATAATAAAAGGATTATTATTATATTTCCTTGTTCATGATAATTGTCTTTATTCATGCTATAATTGTGTTCTCCGGAAATCGTAATACATGTGTGAATAATAGACACCAACATGTCCCTAGTAAGCCTCTAGTTGACTAGCTCGTTGATCAACAGATAGTCATGGTTTCCTGACTATGGACATTGGATGTCATTGATAACGTGATCACATCATTAGGAGAATGATGTGATGGACAAGACCCAATCCTAAACATAGCATAAGATCGTATAGTTCGTTTGCTAGAGTTTTCCAATGTCAAGTATCTTTTCCTTAGACCATGAGATCGTTTAACTCCCGGATACCGTAGGACTGTTTTGGGGGTACCAAACGTCACAACGTAACTGGGTGACTATAAAGGCATACTACGGGTATCTCCGAAAGTGTTTGTTGGGTTGACACGGATCAAGACTGGGATTTGTCACTCCGTATGACGGAGAGGTATCACTGGGCCCACTCGGTAATGCATCATCATAATGAGCTCAAAGTGACCAAGTGTCTGGTCACGGGATCATGCATTATGGTACGAGTAAAGTGACTTGCCGGTAACGAGATTGAACGAGGTATTGGGATACCGATTGACAAAGGGAATTGTATACGGGGTTGCTTGAATCCTCGACATCGTGGTTCATCCAATGAGATCATCGAGGAGCATGTGGGAGCCAACATGGGTATCTATATCCCGCTGTTGGTTATTGACCGGAGAGCGATCTCGGTCATGTCTACATGTCTCCCGAACCCGTAGGGTCTACACACTTAAGGTTCGGTGACGCTAGGGTTGTAGGGATATGTATATGCAGTAACCCGAATGTTGTTAGGAGTCCCGGATGAGATCTCGGACGTCACGAGGAGTTCCGGAATGGTACGGAGGTAAAGAATTATATATAGGAAGTGCTATTTCGGCCATCGGGACAAGTTTCGGGGTCACCGGTATTGTACCGGGACCACCGGAAGGGTCCCGGGGGTCCACCGGGTGGGGCCACCTGCCCCGGGGGGCCACATGGGCTGTAGGGGGTGCGCCTTTGCCTATATGGGCCAAGGTCACCAGCCCCAAGAGGCCCATGCACCAAGAGATAAGGAAGGGAAGAGTCCCAAAGGGGGAAGGCACCTCCTAGCTGCCTTGGGGAGGAGGGATTCCTCCCTTGGCCGCCACTCCCTAGGAGATTGCATCTCCTAGGGCCGGCGCCCCCCTAGGCTCCCTATATATAGTGGGGGAAGGAGGGCCTCTCAATCCACGCCTTTGGTGCCTCCCTCTCCCTCTCCAACAGATCCTCCTCCTCCATAGTGCTTGGCGAAGCCCTGCTGGAGTACTGCAGCTCCATCACCACCACGCCGTCGTGCTGCTGCTGGAGCCATCTTCCTCAACCTCTCCTTCCCCCTTGATGGATCAATAAGAAGGAGACGCTACGCTGACCGTACGTGTGTTGAACGCGGAGGTGTCGTCCGTTCGGCGCTAGGATCTCCGGTGATTTGGATCATGTCGAGTACGCCTTCCTCATCCCCGTTCTTTGAACACTTCCGCGCGTGATCTACAAAGGTATGTAGATGCAATGCAATCACTTGTTGCTAGATGAACTCCTAGATGGATCTTGGTGAAACCGTAGGAAAATTTTTGTTTTCTGCAACGTTCCCCAACACTGTCTCCTTCGGGTATCCTATGAAGACACATTTCTCTGATTTGGGTTTTAAGCTTATCAGTATGAAACTTTTTCACATAAGCATTGCAACCCCAAATTTTAAGAAACGACAACTTTGGTTTCTTGCCAAACCACAGTTCATATGGTGTCATCTCAATGGATTTAGATGGTGCCCTTTTTAACGTGAATGCAGCTGTCTCTAATGCATAACCCCGAAACGATAGTGGTAAATCGGGTAAGAGACATCATAGATTGCACTATATCCAATAAAGTACGGTTATGACGTTCAGACACACCATTATGATTTGGTGTTCCAGGTGGCGCGAATTTGTGAAACTATTCCACATTGTTTTAATTGAAGACCAAACTCGTAACTCAAATATTTGTCTCCGCGATCAGATCGTAGAAACTTTATTTTCTTGTCACGATGATTTTCCACTTCACTCTGAAATTCTTTGAACTTTTCAAATGTTTCAGACTTATGTTTCATCAAGTAGATATATCCATATCTACTCAAATCATATGTGACGGTCAGAAAATAACGATACCCGCCGCGAGCCTCAACACTCATCGGATCGCATACATCAGTATGTATTATTTCCAATAAGCCAGTTGCTTGCTCCATTGTTCCGGAGAGCGGAGTTTTAGTCATCTTGCCCATAAGGCATGGTTTGCAAGCATCAAGTGATTCATAATCAAGTGATTCCAAAATCCTATCAGCATGGAGTTTCTTCATGCGCTTTACACCAATATGACCTAAACGGCAGTGCCACAAACAAGTTGCACTATCATTATTAACTTTGCTTCTTTTGGCTTCAATATTTTGAATATGTGTATTACTACGATCGAGATCCAACAAACCATTTTCGTTGGTGTGTATGACCATAGAAGGTTTTTTATTCATGTAAACAGAACATCAATTTTTCTCTAACTTAAATGAATAACCGTATTGCAATAAACATGATCAAATCATATTCATGATCAACGCAAACACCAAATAACACTTATTTAGGTTCAACACTAATCCCGAAAGTATAGGGAGTGTGCGATGATGATCATATCAATCTTGGAACTGCTTCCAACACACATCGTCACTTCACCCTTAACTAGTTTATGTTCATTCTGCAACTCCCGTTTCGAGTTACTACTCTTAGCAACTGAACTAGTATCAAATGCCGAGGGGTTGCTATAAACACTAGTAAAGTACACATCAATAATATGTATATCCAATATACATTGGTTCACTTTGCCATCCTTCTTATCCGCCAAATACTTGGGGCAGTCCACTTCCAGTGACCAGTCCCTTTGCAGTAGAAGCACTCAGTCTCAGGCTTAGGTCCAGACATGGGCTTCTTCACTTGAGCAGCAACTTGCTTGCCGTTCTTCTTGAAATTCCCTTTCTTCCCTTTGCCCTTTTTCAAACTATTGGTCTTTTTCAACCATCAACACTTGATGCTTTTCTTGATTTCTACCTTCGTCGATTTCAGCATCACGAAGAGCTTGGGAATTACTTTTGTCATCCCTTGCATATTATAGTTCATCACTAAGTTCTAGTAACTCGGTCATAGTGACTAGAGAACTTTGTAAATTACTCTCTTATCTGGAAGATTAACTCCCACTTGATTCAAGCAATTGTAGTACTCAGACAATCTGAGCACATGCTCACTGGTTGAGCTATTCTCCTCCATCTTGTAGGTAAAGTACTGTCAGAGGTCTCATACCTCTCGACACAGGCATGAGTATGAAATACCAATTTCAGCTCTTGGAACATCTTATATGCTACATGGCATTCAAAAATGTCTTTGAAGCCCCGATTCTAAGCCGTTAAGCATGGTGCACTAAACTATCAAGTAGTCATCATATTGAGCTAGCCAAACGTTCATAACGTCTGCATCTGCTCCTACAATAGGTCAGACACCTAGCGGTGCATCAAGGAAATAATTCTTCTGTGCGGCAATGAGGATAAACCTCAGATCACGGACCCAGCCCGCATCATTGCTACTATCATCTTTCAACTTAGTTTTCTCTAGGAACATATCTAAAATATAGGGAAGCAATAACGCGAGCTATTGATCTACAACATAGATATGCAAATACTACCAGGACTAAATTCATGATAAATTTAAGTTCAATTAATCATATTACTTGAGAACTCCCACTTAGAAATACATCCCTCTAATCTTCTAAGTGATCACGTGATCCAAATCAACTAAACCATAACCGATCATCATGTGAAATGGAGTAATTTTCAATGGTGAATATCATTATGTTGATCATATCTACTATATGGTTCATGCTCGACCTTTTGGTCTATAGTGTTCTGAGGCCATATCTGCATATTCTAGGCTCGTCAAGTTTAACCCGAGTATTACTGCGTGTGCAAAACTGGCTTGCACCCGTTGTAGATGGACGTAGAGCTTATCACACCCGATCATCACGTGGTGTCTGGGCACAACGAACTTTGGCAACGGTGCATACTCAGGGAGAACAATTTTATCTTGAAATTTAGTGAGAGATCATCTTATAATGCTACCGTCATAACTAAGCAAAGTAAGATGTATAAAATATAAACATTACATGCAATCAAAATATGTGACATGATATGGCCATCATCATCTTGTGCCTTTGATCTCTATCTCCAAAGCATCGTCATGATCTCCATCGTCACCGGCATGACACCATGATCTCCATCATCTTGATCTATATCAATGTGTCGTCACATGGTCGTCTCGCCAACTATTGCTCTTGGAACTATTGCTATCGCATAGCGATAAAGTAAAGCAATTATTTGGCACTTGCATCTTATGCAATAAAGAGACAACCATAAGGCTTCTGCCGATTGCCAATAACTTTCAACAAAACATGATCATCTCATACAAAAACTTATATCTCATCACATCTTGACCATATCACATCACAACATGCCCTGCAAAAACAAGTTAGACGTCCTCTACTATGTTGTTGCAAGTTTTACGTGGCTGCTACGGGCTGAGCAAGAACCGTTCTTACCTATGCATCAAAACCACAACGATAGTTTGTCAAGTTAATGCTGTTTTAACCTTCTCAAGGACCGGGCGTAGCCACACTTGGTTCAACTAAAGTTGGAGAAACTGACACCCGCTAGTCACATGTGTGCATAGCACGGCGGTAAAACCAGTCTCGCGTAAGCGTACGCGTAATGTCGGTTCGGGCCGCTTCATACAACAATACCGCCGAACCAAAGTATGACATGCTGGTAAGCGGTATGACTTATACCGCCCACAACTCACTTGTGTTCTACTTGTGCATATAACATCAACGCATAAAACCAGGCTCCGATGCCACTGTTGGGGAACGTAGTAATTTCAAAAAAATTCCTACGCACACGCAAGATCATGGTGATGCATAGCAACGAGAGGGGAGAGTGTTGTCCACGTACCATCGTAGACTGAAAGCGGAAGCGTTAGCACGACGCGGTTGATGTAGTCGTACGTCTTCACGATCCGACCGATCCAAGTACCGAACGCACGGCACCTCCGAGTTCAGCACACGTTCAGCTCGATGACGTCCCGCGGACTCCGATCTAGCAGAGCTTCATGGGAGAGTTCCATCAGCACGACGGCGTGGTGACAGTGATGATGTTGCTACCGTCGCAGGGCTTCGCCTAAGCACCGTTACGATATGACCGAGGTGGAATATGGTGGAGGGGGCACCACACACGGCTAAGAGATCAATGATCAATTGTTGTGTCTATGGGGTGCCCCCCTGCCCCCGTATATAAAGGAGCAAGGGGGAGGAGGTGCGGCCAGGGAAGGGGCGCACCAGGAGGAGTCCCCCCTTTCCATGTTGGACTAGGAATTGAAGGGAGAGAGAGAGAGAGAGGAAAGGAAACGGGGGGCGCCGCCCCCTCCTTGTCCAATTCGGACTTGGGGGGGGGGGGAGGGGCGCGTGGCTGCCCCTTGGCCTCCTCTCCTCTTCCTCCACTAGGCCCATTAAGGCCCATTATGTTACCGGGGGGTTCCGGTAACCTCCCGGTACTCCGGTAAAATGCTGATTTCACCCGGAACACTTCTGGTGTCCAACACATAGGCTTCCAATATATCAATCTTCATGTCTCGACCATTTCGAGACTCCTAGTCATGTCCGTGATCACATCCGGGACTCCGAACAACCTTCGGTACATCAAAACATATAAACTCATAATGAAACTGTCATTGTAACATTAAGCGTGCGGACCCTACGGGTTCGAGAACAATGTAGACATGACCGAGACACGTCTCCGGTCAATAACCAATAGCGGAACCTGGACGCTCATATTGGCTCCTACATATTCTATGAAGATCTTTTATCGGTCAGACCGCATAACAACATACGTTGTTCCCTTTGTCATCGGTATGTTACTTTCCCGAGATTCGATCGTCGATATCTTAATACCTAGTTCAATCTCGTTACTGGCAAGTCTATTTACTCGTTCTGTAATACATCATCCCACAATTAACTCATTAGCTGCAATGCTTGCAAGGCTTAAGTGATGTGCATTACCGAGAGGGCCCAGAGATACCTCTTCGACAATCGGAGTGACAAATCCTAATCTCGAAATACGCAAACCCAACAAGTACCTTCAGAGACACCTGTAGAGCACCTTTATAATGACCTAGTTACATTGTGATGTTTGGTAGCACACGAAGTGTTCCTCCGGTAAACGGGAGTTGCATAATCTCATAGTCATAGGAACATGTATAAGTTATGAAGAAAGCAATAGCAACAAACTAAACGATCAAGTGCTAAGCTAACGAAATGGGTCAAGTCGATCACATCATTCTCCTAATGATGTGATCCCGTTAATCAAATGACAACTCATGTCTATGGCTAGGAAACATAACCATCTTTGATCAACAAGCTAGTCAAGTAGAGGCATACTAGTGACACTCTATTTGTCTATGTATTCACACATGTATTATTTTTCATGTTAATACAATTCTAGCATGAATAATAAACATTTATCATGATATAAGGAAATAAATAATAACTTTATTATTGCCTCTAGGGCATATTTCGTTCAATACCAGCTTCTCTCATCTCAATTAGTCCATCATATATCGTGATAATTGCCTTTCACTTGCATGACCGAACGATGTGGATAATAATAATAGTGCACATGCATTGGACTAAGATGGAATCTGCAAGCATTTAAAAAACAGGAGAAGACAAGGCAATACGGACTCTTTTGTCAGATCAACAATAATGCATATAAGAGCCACTTCAACAATTTAATCATGATCTTCTCCTATCGACCCCCCCAAAAAAGAAAAGAAATAAAACTACATACACGGGAAAGCTCCCAAGAAGCAAAAGAAGAACAAGAAATCTTTTTGGGTTTTCTTTTTAATTACTACTACAAGCATGGAAAGTAAACTAATTGAAA
This sequence comes from Triticum dicoccoides, assembly GCF_002162155.2. Lineage (NCBI taxonomy): Eukaryota > Viridiplantae > Streptophyta > Magnoliopsida > Poales > Poaceae > Triticum > Triticum dicoccoides. The sequence continues at coordinate 481,620,879 of NC_041390.1, read as the reverse complement.
GATACAACTAATTTTTTTTTGTTTTGTTTTTCTTAAGGTTTATTAAACACACAAGAAGAAAGCAATAGAAAGGAAATAAACTAGCATGGATAATACAGTGAAAAATTATGAGCACCGACATCTAGCAATGAGTGTGTGAACATGAATGTAATGTCGGCGAGAAATACGTACTCCCCCAAGCTTAGGCTTAAGTTGGTCTAATGCCACAGATGGCCTAGCGGATATCCAAAGTTGTAGCTGGGGTCGTACTGAGATGCAGCATTCATTGCATCATGGGCTGCAGCTTGGAGGCGAGTTATCTCAGCCCTCCTCTTATACTCTTTCGCCTCCTCTCTGGTTATAAAATATCTCCCTTTTGCCTGAAAGATTAGTCGGTACTGGAGGAACTGATCATTCCTCTCAACAAAATGATGACAAACCATAGCCTCATAATCCAAATAAGCAAGAGGCAACTCAATATCATCCTCACGTATGGTTATACCAAGAAAATTAGCTATACGGGTTGCATAAATTCCACCAAAGAAATCTCCATTAAATCTATTAAGATGCAACCTACGTGCAACAATGGCTCCCAAATTATAAGATTTATCTCCTAACACAGCACTCCTAAGAATACTGAGGTCAGGGACACACATGTGACATGCTTCATCTTTACCATTAATGCATCTACCTATGAAGAGAGCAAAATAATGTATAGCAGGAAAGTGAATGCTCCCTATGGTAGCTTGTGTTATATCTCCAGATTCTCCCACAGTTATAGTAGCAAGAAAATCTCTAATTTCATATTTGCGAGGATCCCTGATACTACCCCATTGTGGATGTTTGCAAGCAGTGGTAAAATCCTCTAAGTCCATAGTGTAAGAATTTTCATAAAGATCAAACAGGACAGTTTGAGAATTGCGTGAAGATGAAAATTCAAACCTCCTCACAAAGGAACTAGTGAGATAGTGGTACTGACGGCACTTTTCTTCCTCGAAGCTCACAAGATCAGCATTATGCAAATATGCGTTAAACTCTTTTGTAATTCCTGCTCGATCCATGAAGTCCTCTGAAGGCCATTCACGAGACCGCACTGGAGCATCCCTTGGTGGCTCATCATCAGCATCATGCATTGCAAGCCTGGGTCCTTGTTTCCTTGAAGAACCACCTTGGTACATTTTCCTAAACATATTTCTTCCTTTGAAAAATTTCTGAAATTTTTAGTAATTTCAAATAAAAGTAAACCAAACTCAAAAAATTTGATAGCAACTACTCCTACAAGTGCCTAGAGCCTGTATCATGCATTAGAACTACTTGGAACCATATAAATTTGACATGCAAGCTCAAGAACATGGTCACCTAGGCAGCACAAATTTGCAATGAATAAAGCACTAGAACAAAAACTAATTGGACCAATGGAGGAGTCACATACCAAGGAACAATCCCCCAAAGCAGTTTTGTGAGAGGTGCTTTGAGCAAGGAGATCGAAAATCGTAGAAAAATGAGCTAGAACTCGTGCTTGAGCTGGATAATGGTGTTTATGGGAGGAAGAAGGAGTGTGTGGGTGCATGAATAAGTGGAGGAGGGCCACCGTGGGCCCACGAGGCAAGGGGCGCGCCCTCCACCCTCGTGGCCAGGTGGATGCCCCCCTGCTGTGTTCTCAGTGCCAAATATTCTCATATATTCTAGAAAAAATCATATTTAAATTTCAGGGCATTTGGAGAACTTTTATTTTTGGTGTATTTTTATATTGCACGGATAAATCAGATAACAGACAGAAAATACTATTTTCACTTTATTTAATATAAATAACAGAAAGTGAAAGGAGGGTACAGAGAGTTGTGTCTTCTAAATTCATCCATCTCATGCTCATCAAAAAGGAATTCATTAACAAGGTTGATCAGGTCTTGTTAACAAACTCATTTCGAATAACATGGAACCGGAGAATTTTCGAATAACACTAGGTTACCTCAACGGGGATATGCACATCCCCAACAATAAGAATATCATATTTCTTCTTGACAGTAGGAAGAGGAAATTCAAAACCTCCAAAAATAATCGATGGAACTTTTCCAATAGAATTAATACTATGAACTTGAGGTTGTTTCCTCGGAAAGTGTATCCTATGCTCATTACCATTAACATGAAAAGTGACATTGCCTTTGGTGCAATCAATAACAGCTCCTGCAGTATTCAAAAAGGGTCTTCCAAGAATAATAGACATACTATCATCCTCGGGAATATCAAGAATAACAAAGTCCGTTAAAATAGTAACGTTTGCAACAACAACAGGCACATCCTCACAAATACCGACAGGTATAGCAGTTGATTTATCAGCCATTTGCAAAGATATTTCAGTCGGTGTCAACTTATTCAAATCAAGTCTATGATATAAATAGAGAGGCATAACACTAACACTGGCTCCAAGATCACATAAAGCAGTTTTAACATAGTTTCTTTTAATGGAGCATGGTATAGTGGGTACTCCTGGATCTCCTAACTTCTTAGGTATTCCACCCTTAAAAGTGTAATTAGCAAGCATGGTGGAAATTTCAGCTTCTAGTATCTTTCTTTTATTAGTAACAATTTCTTTCATGTACTTAGCATAAGGATTCATTTTGAGCATATCAGTTAATCGCTTACGCAAAAAGGTAGGTCTAATCATTTCAGCAAAGCGCCCAAAATCCTCATCATCCTTTTTCTTGGATGGTTTGGGAGGAAAAGGCTGGGTTTTTGAACCCATGGTTCTCTTTCTTTACCATGTTTCCTAGCAACAAAGTCTCTCTTATCATAATGTTGATTCTTTGATTGTGGGTTATCAAGATCAACAACAGGTTTAATTTCTATATCATTATCATTGCTAGGTTGAGCATCATCATGAACGTTATCACTAGTTTCAGGTTCATTACCAGATTGTGTTTCAGCATCAGAAATAGAAATATCATTTGGATTCTCAAGTGTTTCAGCAATAGGTTCATTAGAAGCATGCAAAGTTCTATCATTTTTCTTTTTCTTCCTTTTAGAAGGACTAGGTGCATCTATATTATTTCTCTGAGAATCTTGCTCAATTCTCTTAGCGTGGCCTTCAGGATACAAAGGTTCCTGAGTCATTTTACCAGTTCTAGTAGCCACTCTAACAGCATAGTCCTTATTCTTACTATTCAATTCATTGAGCAAATCATTTTGAGCTTTAAGTACTTGTTCTACTTGAGTGGTAACCATAGAAGCATGTTTACTAATAAGTTTAAGTTCACCTTTGACATTAGCCATATAATCACCCAAGTGTTCAAGCATATCAGAACTGCATTTTAATTCTCTACCAAACTAAGCATTAAAGTCTTCTTGCTTAACCATAAATTTATCAACCTCATCTAAGAATGGGCTAGCAAACTTGGTGAATGGGATTTCACCTTTATCATATCTATAGAGAGAATTTACCTTTACTACCTGTGTCGGGTTATAAAGTCCATGTGTTTCTTCAATAGGCGGTAAATTAAGACCATGTATTTCTTCAATGGGAGGTAAATTCGTAATATCTTCAGCTTTAATACCCTTTTCTTTCATGGATTTCTTTGCTTCTTGCATATCTTCAGGACCGAGAAAAAGAACACCCCTTTTCTTCGGAGTTGGTTTAAGAATAGGCTCAAGAGCTGGCTCAGGAAGTGTCCAATTATTTTCATTTGTCAACATATTATTCAATAAAATTTAAGCTTCATCCGGTGTTCTTTCCCTGAAAACAGAACCAGGACAACTATCCAGGTAATCTTTGGAAGCATCGGTTAGTCCATTATAAAAGATATCAAGTATTTCATTTTTCTTAAGAGGATGATCAGGCAAAGCATTGAGTAATTGGAGAAGCCTCCCCCAATCTTGTGGGAGACTCTCTTCTTCAATTTGCACAAAATTATATATATCCCTTATGGCAGCTTGTTTCTTATGAGCAGGGAAATATTTAGCAGAGAAGTAATAAATCATATCCTGGGGACTATGCACACAACCAGGATCAATAGAATTAAACCATATCTTAGCATCACCCTTTAATGAGAACGGAAATATTTTAAGGATATAAAAGTAACGAGTTCTCTCATCATTAGTGAACAGGGTGGCTATATCATTTAATTCAGTAAGATGTGCCACAACAGTTTCAGATTCATAGCCATAAAAAGGATCAGATTCAACCAAAGTAATTATATCAGGATCAATAGGGAATTCATAATCCTTATCAGTAACAAAGATAGGTGAAGTAGCATAAGCAGGATCACATTTCATTCTAGCATTCTATAACGCCCCGAGACCGATGTGCCAGGTGTCATCCAGTTATTCATTGTTGTTGCCTTGTCATTGCTTGCGTGTCATGCATTGCATATCATGTCATCATGCGCATTTCATTTGCATACGTGTTCGTCTCATGCATCCGAGCATTTTCCCCATTGTCCGTTTTGCATTCCGGCGCTCCTATCTCCTCCGGTGGTCATTTCTACCTTCTTTTCATGTGTGGGGGTTAAACATTTCCGGATTGGACCGAGACTTTCCAAGCAGCCTTGGTTTACTACCGGTAGACCGCCTGTCAAGTTTCGTACCATTTGGACTTCGTTTGATGCTCCAACGGTTAAACGAGGGACTGAAATGGCCTCGTGTGTGTTGCAGCCCAACACCCCTCCATTTTGGCACAAAACCCACCAAAACCCTCTCCATCATATAGAGCGTTCGATCACGATCACGTGGCCGAAAGCCGCACCTCATTTGGAGCTTCCTAGTTCCCTCTACCTCTATAAATAGACCCCTTCATTTTCGTTTTCGGATCTTTTCCCCGAAACCCTAGCCATCTCCCTCCTCGCGCCGCCGGACATGTCCATCCCGCACCGGACATGTCCGCCGGACGCGTCACTCCGGCGAATCGGACGCCGCCACGTCGCCTCCTCCGCCGCCCGAACCAACCAGCGCCCGCCACCTCAGCGCGCCTCCTCCCTCTCTCTCCTCCCGCGCCCGCCGCCGGCCCGCGGCCCGACCCGGATCGAGCGCCGCCGCCCGGAGATGCCGCGCGAGCTCGCAGCCGCGCCGCCCTCCTCGCCGCCTCCGCCGCCAGGGCGCTTTCTCCGCTGCATCGCGCCCGGCTCGCCGGCCGGAGCTCGCCGCCGGCCAGCCACCGCGAGCCGCCCCGCCTCTGACCGTCTCCCGCCTCCCGACATCGCCGCGGAGGACGTCGGCACCGCCACCAACTTCGGCCGGCCTCCTCCTCGCCTCCTCACCGCCTCTTCCTCCTACTCCAGCGATGATGAGCAAGTCCAGCCACCACCGCGGCCATTTCCGGCGATCCTCAAAGTCCGTGCCCGAAACCCTAGATCTGTTTCTCGGAGGTATAAAATCTGCTAAGTCCCCGAGATTTCCATGTTTCATATGCCCATGTTCATCACGTCGTAACATTGCATCCGTAGCTTCGTTTTGTGCGTGTAGCATATCAAAATGTTCGTCTCAGAGAGTACATCATTTCATCTCATTGCATCATTTTCATTTGAGTTCATCTTGATGCCCCAAATGCTGTTGGAAGAGTGCTATTTGAGATAATTGTCAGATCTGCTGCTCCAATTAGCTATTTGTCATTTTTGCCATGTGTAATGTGTGCATGATATGCTCATGAGCTCTACATGTGTTTTGTTATATGCCATGCCATCTTTCAAGTGGTGCTATCCATGTATTTTTTTGACATGTGTGATGACTAGCAGAAGCTTGCAAAGTGGTGCATTCGTTAATGCTGTTTTCAGGGACTTAGCAATTCCACTAAGTCCTTGATATGTTTTTATCAATATGCCATATGTTCATGTTGTTTTCTAGCAATCCGTGCCTCTTTTGAGGATGATCAGTAAGGATGTTTTGTTAATATTAGAGTGCTCTATCCATCCATGTCTTTGTTTGCAATTATGGAGCACCCTAGCTTGAGTCAATCGAGCTCTACTTTCGCTATTTCGTGAATCTGGGCAGATTGTCTAGTTAGCAATTTTGCCAATGATGTTGTAGTTGATCCGTGCATGTTATGTTATTGTTCTTGCCATGTCTAGCTTGTATGTGGTGTATTCTTGATGGGTGCATGCTTAGTTTGTCATGCCTTGCTCTGTAGTGAGTGCATCGAGCTCGTAAACATGCCTACTCGTTAACAGATTTGCATGCTCCAGTTTTTCTCTAAGTCTGTGATCTGTTTATGTTTTTGCCATGTTCACATGCTTGCAATTGTATTTTATGATCCCTTTTGGCTCAAGGTCACTAAGGGACTTTTTTAAGATCTTTGAGTAGCTCCATGCCATGTCTTGCTTTGCCATGTTCAGGACCTGTAGCATATAGTTTTCATGCTCCAAAGTGTGCTACCTGATCTGAAATTCCAGGCTTGTGTTAATTTCACTAAGCCTGAAACCTGTTTACCGTTTGCATTTTTGCCATGCTTGTTTGAACCTGTTAATGGATGAATTGGCCGTAGCTCAGTGTTCATATTTTGTTAAACATCATGAGTGGATCCCTGCCATGTATTTGGTTGCCATGTTTGAGTGTTGTAGCATGCTTAGCTTGTTGCATTTAGATGGCTACTTGCTGTTTATCGCAGACCGGTGCCATATTTGTATTGCTTGCCATTTCCTGACCGTGCATCCGATTCCAGTGATCTTTATATCGATTTCAACCGAAATCACCTCACCTTTCCAGTGGCACTCTTGGATTTCCAAGTTGAGGCCAGTTTCAATCATTCCTTGTCAAATCATGCATATGCATCGCATACCGCATCCCGCATATCATATCATGTTCATGTGTTGGTTGTTTACTATGTTGTGTGCTTCTTTCCGGTGTTTGCTTCTTTGGGTTGATTCCGGTAACATTACGTTTGTGAGGATCCGTTCGTCTACGTCCATTTGTCTTCTTCATGGACTCGTTCTTCTTCCTTGCGGGATTTCAGGCAAGATGATCATACCCTCGAAATCACTTCTATCTTTGCTTTGCTAGATGCTCGCTCTTTTGCTATGCCTATGCTGCGATACCTATCACTTTCTTGTCATGCCTCCCATATTGTTGAACCAAGCCTCTAACCCACCTTATCCTAGCAAACCGTTGTTTGGCTATGTTACCGCTTTGCTCAGCCCCTCTTATAGCGTTGTTAGTTGCAGGTGAAGATTGAACTTTGTTCCTTGTTGGAACATGGAGATGTTGTTCCTTGTTGGAACATGTTTACTTGTTGGGATATCACAATATATCTTATTTAATTAATGCATCTATATACTTGGTAAAGGGTGGAAGGCTCGGCCTTATGCCTGGTGTTTTGTTCCACTCTTGCCCCCCTAGTTTCTGTCATATAGGTGTTATGTTCCCGGATTTTGCGTTCCTTACGTGGTTGGGTAATAATGGGAACCCCTTGACAGTTCGCCTTGAATAAAACTCTTCCAGCAATGCCCAACATTGGTTTTACCATTCGCCACATAGCCTTTTATTTTCCCTTGGGGGTCGCGCGCCCAAGGGTCATCATTATTTTAAACCCCCGGGCCAGTGCTCCTCTGAGTGTTGGTCCAACCTGTCAGCTGCCGGTGGCCACCAGGGGCAACTCTGGGCTGGCCTACCCGTACTTAGGACAATCTGAGTGTGCCCTGAGAAAGAGATATGTGCAGCTCCTATCGGGATTTGTCGGCACATTCAGGCGGTGTTGCTAGTTTAGTTTTACATTGTCGAAATATCTTGTAACCGGGATTCCGAGTCTGATCGGGTCTTCCCGCTAGAAGGAATATCCTTCGTTGACCGTGAGAGCTTGTCATGGGCTAAGTTGGGACACCCCCGCAGGGATTTGAACTTTCGAAAGTTGTGCCCGCGGTTATGGGCAGATGGGAATTTGTTAATGTCCGGTTGTAGGAAACCTGAAGTTGACCTTAATTAAAATGCATCAACCGCGTGTGTAACCGTGATGGTCTCTTTCCGGCAGAGTCCGGGAAGTGAACACGGTGTTGGAGTTATGCTTGACGTAGGTTGTTCTAGGATCATTTCTTGATCATAGTTTCTCGATCGTGCATTGCCTTCTCTTCTCGCTCTCATTTGCGTATGTTAGCCACCATATATGCTAGTCGCTTGCTGCAGCTCCACCTCATACTTTTACCCTACCTATAAGCTCAAATAGTCTTGATCGCGAGGGTGCGAGATTGCTGAGTCCCCGTGGCTCACAGATACTTCAAAAACCAGCTTGCAGGTGCCGATGAGTCCGTGCAGATGGCGCAACCAAGCTCAGGAGGAGCTCGATGAAGATCTTGTCCTTTGTGTTGTTCCGTTTCCAGTTGATCAGTAGTGGACCCCAGTTGGGTCGATCGGGGACCGTGTCGCATTTGGGGTTCTTCTTTTATTTTGGTTCCGTAGTCGGACCTTGATTGTATTTGGATGTTGTAATGCTTTATTCATGTATTGTGTGAAGTGGCGATTGTAAGCCAACTATGTATCTCTTTCCCTTATGTATTACATGGGTTGTGTGAAGATTACCTCACTTGCGACATTGCTTTCAATGCGGTTATGCCTCTAAGTCATGCTTCGACACGTGGGAGATATATCCGCATCGAGGGCGTTACAAGTTGGTATCAGAGCCTTCCCCGACCTTAGGAGCCCCCACTGCTTGATCGTTTTTAGCAGCCGTTCTTGAGTCTAGAAAAATGTTTTGAGTTATTTAGGAATTATATATCGGAGAGTTTAGGAATTCTTTTTACTCCCTAGTCTCCTCACCGCTCTGGTAAGGCATCCTGACGTAGATTTTTGACTCTTCTCTTCTCAAATTTTCACAAAAAAAAATTTAGGATCACACGGGTATCTTGGAATCGTTCTGATGGTTTTGTGACGAGAACATTGTTCTTGGTGCCTCCTGACATTTAGGGGTTGTGGCAGTGTCCCAGGGAGTTGAGCTCCGAGGTGTTGTCGTCACAATTTTATCGTTGCAGTTCTGGAATACCTGAGTTTAGTATGCCGACATTGAAAATCTCTTTTATGCAGTTCGTTGGTGAGATAACCTCGACGCCACCTAGTACTGGGGCGGGAGTTCGGGAGTATTGCCATAACTTGTATAACGGATGCTTTTCGAAGGTTGAGGTAGACGATTTCCGAAGGTTTCTTGGTTATGTGTTGAAGGATGGATACAGCTGGATGTAGGATTTGCTAGTTTTGGGTGAGATATTATGCTTCCCCTGTATCCCCAACACCTGATTGCATAACCGGGAGAATTTCGGGAGTTTATAAGTGGGAATTCAAGTAGCTCTTAGGATATCTTTCCGACAGATGAATGATATGAAATTGGGGTTCGACATCTAGTGGTCCACCTATCCACGGTTGGTTTTACAGTGGTCTCATTGTGTCTTAAAGAGTCCTTGGCTATGCCGACTCGGGGACGCTTCGTATGTCATGTGCACTGCCTTGTACATGATGGTGCTGTACGATCGAGCCCGTGTAGGCCCCACCACAAAAACTTCGGACGAAATCTCTATCATATGTTTGTTCCGGCTTATTCTGCAAGCCAATCCTTTGTTTTGTTTTGAGTTGTGGTATTCGAGTTGCTTCAAAGTCAAATGTTGATTCCATACCTTCCGCAAATGGTGTTCTCATACTCTGATGTGAATACTAATCCTTCTTGATAATTGAGATTGTCATGTCAATCCTTTTCAACCCGGCGAGTTTTCTCTTCAACTGGATCCGATCACTTCAACCTTTGCAAGATCAATTATCAGTTCTTCTCAACGGTGTTTGCTTCATTCGTTCCAAGTTGCCTTTGTTTTTCCCGCCCACCCACCCTTTTTCCTCAAGGACTCGGATTTCTTTTTCAAGTATCATTTTATTGTGTGAAGTCTCTCCATTCCTTTTCCGTCAATGTCCTTATCGGTGATTCTCATGAGGATTCTAACGGAGCTTCAAGTGTTGTATTCTTCGATCTTTTCTTCTCCGGTGGATTTAATTCAAGCTTTATGGATCTTATCCTTTCCTCGTTTCAAATGCCTTCTCATACTGGTGCACCTTATAATAATTCACTTCTCGCTATTCATTTGTTCCGGCGTGCTCAAGCTATCTCAAAAGGCTCGTCTTGTCATTCAAGATCCGTTCAACCTATTTCGAGGTTGTTTATCTCATTCAAGCCATTCAATTCAACCGGTGCATTCTCTCTTTTAAATCCTTCAACGGTGTTTCTTTTGAGTGGGCCCTAACACACAGGTCTTTTCCCAGGATCTTACCTGACTCTTCTTATTTTCCCGGAGGTATTCTCAAATTCCTTTCGAAGTTTGACGTAAGAATGATTTATCATCAGTCAAATGTCTTCTTCAAGATCTGTCAAATTATTTTCATCGTTGGCTCAACCTCTTCGCTTTTGATTCTTCCGGAGTATCTCAACAATACATGGTGGTGTTCTCGTCGTCATTCTCGGATTTTGATGACCGAAGAAGAGTTTTACCTCCGTATCTTATCCGTTCTCTCAGAGAATCGTGGTTCTAATTCGAGGTCATCCTCTCATAATTGTTTGATTGTGAGAATTCTTTTTATCCATCCGGAGCAATTCAGGAGCCTTTTCAGTTTGTTCATCCGGAGCCCATCATCTAAGATTTATTCATTCTCAGCTTTGAGCTATCATTCTCCAAATTCTACCGATGCTTCGTTCAAGTGATCTTTAATCGGCTCGTGATCCCTTCGTTCTCTTATATCTAAATTCTCTCAAGCATTTTCGTTTATTTGCTAATCCTTCCCAGTGTGTCTTCATGTCTTATACGCTCTTTCCAATGCTTATAGTGGTTCGTTCAAGATTCTTCTTACCTTGTTATCATATCAATTCATTTGTGGTTTCAATTCTACCAGTGGTTCGTTGAAAACCTACTCATGTTTGCGCTATATCTATCTTAATCCTTTCTACGAGAATAAGTCATATGCGATCCGTTACTTGTCATCAATTTAAATTGGTGAAGGATAAGCATAATATAATTCTTATTCTTGTTTCATCCTAATGATTAATTCTTTATTCCGCAGGCCCTTCAAATTCTCGGTTTCATTTGTTTCATTTTATCTTTTTCCCGGGGTTTCAACCTCTTTCAACTATGTAATCACGGAGATCTATCTAAATCTTTACAAGGCTCCACCTTGTGTTTTCAACTACCCTTTCTTTCCGTTTGATCATTCTTTTGTTTAACGGAGTTCTTCATGGAGGTTCTACATAATGGTCCATCAAGGATTTAATTCCTTCTCCAACTTTTTCATCGAGATTCTTTCCTAAGAAGCTCAAGCTTTTCTTCATATTGTAATTCGGAGTGCAATTCTTTCTTCCATATCATTGGAGGTGGTATTATGTCATTCTTGATAATTTAAGTTCATGTTTCATGATTCACATGTTGTTAAGAATGAGATATTTTAAATCCATTAATTTCGTCATTGGAGTTATCTTGGGTTATATTTCACCTTAAAGCCTTCCCTAAGGAGTGTTGCTAATTATGGTGATTATAAGTGACCCAAGTTCTTCATTTATCCTCCCGGTGAAATAGCGTTCTCGTCTCCTTGTTCATTCCAATTCATTTTCTGTGAGTGGCAGGCTGTCACCTCATAATTTGAGATGTATTCCATAAGACCATATCAAGCTTATTCTTTTCATTGTTGGTTTTCCAACAACTCCGTTCTAGCTTTGGTTGTAAGCGTTCTCCCTCGAGATCTTGTTTTCCTTCGTTCATCCCATTCCATTCTATTCTTTTGTTCCGGAGGCATTGTGATGATGCTCTTTTCGACCCATCATCTTGTTTGTCAAGATCATGTTCTATTCCTTCCATTTACAGTCGGAGTGCTGTCCAAATTATATCATTCTTAATCCTTATCTATCTTGTTTTAACCGGAGTGGTTTCAATATATATCTTGCCCTTCAACCTCATGGTTTTCGCAATGTTCATTCTTCCTCTTTTCTAACGGAGTGTTTTCAACTTTGTTCATCTCCGTTGTATTCTTTCTTTCAATGGTTTAACCTTCTCAAGGTTCCTTGGTTTCACTCATTTGTCAATGAAGCAAATTAGTTTTACCTCTCCTCTTTTTTCTTCCGTTGTTCCTCCGGTGCCATTCTAGATCTCGGGACAAGATCCTCTCGTAGTGGTGGAGTGTTGTAACGCCCCGAGACCGATGTGCCAGGTGTCGTCCAGTTATTTATTGTTGTTGCCTTGTCATTTCTTGCGTGTCATGCATTGCATATCATGTCATCATGCGCATTTCATTTGCATACGTGTTCGTCTCATGCATCCGAGCATTTTCCCCATTGTCCGTTTTGCATTCCGGCGCTCCTATCTCCTCCGGTGGTCATTTCTACCTTCTTTTCGTGTGTGGGGTTAAACATTTCCGTATTGGACCGAGACTTGCCAAGAAGCCTTGGTTTACTACCGGTAGACCGCCTGTCAAGTTTCGTACCATTTGGACTTCGTTTGATGCTCCAACGGTTAACCGAGGGACCGAAAAGGCCTCGTGTGTGTTGCAGCCCAACACCCCTCCATTTTGGCCCAAAACCCACCAAAACCCTCTCCATCATGTAGAGCGTTCGATCACGATCACGTGGCCGAAAACCGCACCTCATTTGGAGCTTCCTAGCTCCCTCTACCTCTATAAATAGACCCCTTCATTTTTGTTTTCGGATCTTTTCCCCAAAACCCTAGCCATCTCCCTCCTCGCACCGCCGGACACGTCCATCCCGCACCGGACATGTCCGCCGGACGCGTCACTCCGGCGAATCAGACGCCGCCACGTCGCCTCCTCCGCCGCCCGAACCAACCAGCGCCCGCCACCTCAGCGCGCCTCCTCCCTCTCTCTCCTCACGCGCCCGCCGCCGGCCCGCGGAGCCCAGGCGGGGCTCGCCCGGCCCGGATCGAGCGTCGCCGCCCGGAGATGCCGCGCGAGCTCTCAACCGCGCCGCCCTCCTCGCCGCCTCCACCTCCAGGGTGCTTTCTCCACCGCCTCGCGCCCGGCTCACCGGCCGGAGCTCGCCGCCGGCCAGCCACCGCGAGCCGCCCCGCCTCCGACCGTCTCCCGCCGCCCGACATCACCGCGAAGGACGCCGGCACCGCCACCAACTCCGGCCGGCCTCCTCCTCGCCTCCTCACCGCCTCTTCCTCCTACTCCGGCGACGATGAGCAAGTCCGGCCACCACCGCGGCCATTTCCGGTGATCCTCGAAGTCCGTGCCCGAAACCCTAGATCTGTTTCTCGGAGGTATAAAATCTGCTAAGTCCCCGAGATTTCCATGTTTCATATGCCCATGTTCATCACGTCGTAACATTGCATCCGTAGCTCCGTTTTTAGCCTGTAGCATATCAAAATGTTCATCTCAGAGAGCACATCATTTCATCTCATTGCATCATTTTCATTTGAGTTCATCTTGATGCCCGAAATGCTGTTGGAAGAGTGCTATTTGAGATAATTGTCAGATCTGCTGCTCCAATTAGCTATTTGTCATTTTGCCATGTTTAATGTGTGCATGATATGCTCATGAGCTCTACATGTGTTTTGTTATATTCCATGCCATCTTTCAAGTGGTGCTATCCATGTATTTTTGTGACATGTGTGATGACTAGAAGAAGCTTGCAAAGTGGTGCATTTGTTAATGCTGTTTTCAGGGACTTAGCAATTCCACTAAGTCCTTGATCTGTTTTTATCAATATGCCATATGTTCATGTTGTTTCCTAGCGATCTGTGCCTCTTTTGAGGATGATCAGTAAGGATGTTTTGTTAATATTATAGTTCTCTATCCATCCATCTCTTTGTTTGTAATTATGGAGCACCCTATCTTGAGTCAATCGAGCTCTACTTTCGCTATTTCGTGAATCTGGGCAGATTGTCTACTTGTTAGCAATTTTGCCAATGATGTTGTAGTTGATCCGTGCATGTTATGTTATTGTTCTTGCCATGTCTAGCTTGTATGTGGTGTATTCTTGATGGGTGCATGCTTAGTTTGTCATGCCTTGCTCTATAGTGAGTGCATCGAGCTCGTAAACATGCCTACTCGTCAACAGATTTGCATGCTCCAGTTTTTCTCTAAGTCTGTGATCTGTTTATGTTTTTGCCATGTTCACATGCTTGCAATTGTATTTTATGATCCCTTTTGGCTCAAGGTCACTAAGGAACTTTTTTAAGCTCTTTGAGTATCTCCATGCCATGTCTTGCTTTGCCATGTTCAGGACCTGTAGCATATAGTTTTCATGCTCCAAAGTGTGCTACCTGATCTGAAATTCCAGGCTTGTGTTAATTTCACTAAGCTTGAAACCTATTTACCGTTTGCATTTTTGCCATGCTTGTTTGAACCTGTTAATGGATGAATTGTCCGTAGCTCAGTGTTCATCTTTTGTTAAACATCATGAGTGGATCCCTGCCATGTATTTGGTTGCCATGTTTGAGTGCTGTAGCATGCTTAGCTTGTTGCATTTAGATGGCTACTTGTTGTTTATCGCAGACCGGTGCCATATTTGTATTGCTTGCCATTTCCTGACCGTGCATCCGATTCCGGTGATCTTTATATCGATTTCAACCGAAATAACCTCACCTTTCCAGTGGCACTCTTGGATTTCCAAGTTGAGGCCAGTTTCAATCATTCCTTGTAAAATCATGCATATGCATCGCATACCGCATCCCGCATATCATATCATGTTCATGTGTTGGTTGTTTACTATGTTGTGTGCTTATTTCCAGTGTTTGCTTCTTCGGGTTGATTCCGGTAATGTCACGTTTGTGAGGATCCGTTCGTCTACGTCCGTTTGTCTTCTTCATGGACTCGTTCTTCTTCCTTGCGGGATTTCAGGCAAGATGATCATACACTCGAAATCACTTCTATCTTTGCTTTGCTAGATGCTCGCTCTTTTGCTATGCCTATGCTACGATACCTACCACTTGCTTATCATGCCTCCCATATTGTTGAACCAAGCCTCTAACCCACCTTGTCCTAGCAAACCGTTGTTTGGCTATGTTACCGCTTTGCTCAGCCCCTCTTATAGCATTGTTAGTTGCAGGTGAAGATTGAAGTTTGTTCCTTGTTGGAACATGGAGATGTTGTTCCTTGTTGGAACATGTTTACTTGTTGGGATATCACAATATATCTTATTTAATTAATGCATCTATATACTTGGTAAAGGGTGGAAGGCTCGGCCTTATGCCTGGTGTTTTGTTCCACTCTTGCCCCCCTAGTTTCCGTCATATCGGTGTTATGTTCCCAGATTTTGCGTTCCTTACGCGGTTGGGTAATAATGGGAACCCCTTGACAGTTCGCCTTGAATAAAACTCTTCCAGCAATGCCCAACATTGGTTTTACCATTCGCCACATAGCCTTTTATTTTCCCTTGGGGGTCGTGCACCCAAGGGTCATCATTATTTTAAACCCCCGGGCCAGTGCTCCTCTGAGTGTTGGTCCAACCTGTCAGCTGCCGGTGGCCACCAGGGGCAACTCTGGGCTGTCCTACCCGTACCTAGGACAATCTGAGTGTGCCCTGAGAAAGAGATATGTGCAGCTCCTATCGGGATTTGTCGGCACATTCAGGCGGTGTTGCTGGTTTAGTTTTACCTTGTCGAAATGTCTTGTAACCGGGATTCCAAGTCTGATCGGGTCTTCCCGCTAGAAGGAATATCCTTCGTTGACCGTGAGAGCTTGTCATGGGCTAAGTTGGGACACCCCTGCAGGGATTTGAACTTTTGAAAGCCGTGCCCGCGGTTATGGGCAGATGGGAATTTGTTAATGTCCGGTTGTAGAAAACCTGAAGTTTACCTTAATTAAAATGCATCAACCGCGTGTGTAACCGTGATGGTCTCTTTCCGGCGGAGTCCGGGAAGTGAACACGGTGTTGGAGTTATGCTTGACGTAGGTTGTTCTAGGATCACTTCTTGATCATAGTTTCTCGATCGTGCATTGCCTTCTCTTCTCACTCTCATTTGCGTATGTTAGCCACCATATATGCTAGTCGCTTGCTGCAGCTCCACCTCATACTTTTACCCTACCTATAAGCTCAAATAGTCTTGATCGCGAGGGTGCGAGATTGCTGAGTCCCCGTGGCTCACAGATACTTCAAAAACCAGCTTGCAGGTGCCGATGAGTCCATGCAGATGGCGCAACCAAGCTCAGGAGGAGCTCGATGAAGATCTTGTCCTTTGTATTGTTCCGTTTCCAGTTGATCAGTAGTGGAGCCCAGTTGGGTCGATCGGGGACCGTGTCGCATTTGGGGTTCTTCTTTTATTTTGGTTCCGTAGTCGGACCTTGATTGTATTTGGATGTTGTAATGCTTTATTCATGTATTGTGTGAAGTGGCGATTGTAAGCCAACTATGTATCTCTTTCCCTTATGTATTACATGGGTTGTGTGAAGATTACCTCACTTGCGACATTGCTTTCAATGCGGTTATGCCTCTAAGTCGTGCTTCGACACGTGGGAGATATAGCCGCATCGAGGGCGTTACACATTCAGAGTTTTTTGTTTAAGCTTAGCTAATAATTTCTTAAGATCACTTCTATCATAGCCCTCAGGCACAACAGGTAATTCATATTTATTAGGAGAGCCTTCATAATCACTTTCATCGGTATTATCAGTTTCACTAATTTCATTCTCTCTAGCCCTAGCGAGTTGTTCATCAAGAAATTCACCGATTGGCACAGTAGTATCAGGCATAGAAATAGTTTCATCATAAGTATCATGCATAGCAGAGGTGGCATCATCAATAATATGCGACATATCAGAATTAATAGCAGAAGCAGGTTTAGGTGTCGCAAGCTTACTCAAAACAGAAGGTGAATCAAGTGCAGAGCTAGATGGCAGTTCCTTACCTCCCCTCGTAGTTGAGGGACAAATCTTGGTTTTTTGGATCTCTCAAGTTCTTCATAATGATAAGCAGATATAAATCCCAAGTGACTCAAAGAATAGAGCTATGCTCCCCGGCAATGGCGCCAGAAAATAGTCTTGATAACCCACAAGTATAGGGGATCGCAACAGTTTTCGAGGGTAGAGTATTCAACCCAAATTTATTGATTCGACACAAGGGGAGCCAAAGAATATTCTCAAGTATTAGCAGCTGAGTTGTCAATTCAACCACACCTAGAAACTTAATATCAGCAGCAAGGTATTTAGTAGCAAAGTAATATGATAGTAGTGGTAATGGTAGCAAAAGGTAATGATAGCAAAAGTAATGTTTTTGGTATTTTGTAGTGATTGTAACAATAGCAATGGAAAAGTAAATAAGCGAAGAACAATATATGGAATGCTCGTAGGCAATGGATCGGTGATAGAGAATTATGCCGGATGTGGTTCATCATGTAACAGTCATAACCTAGGGTGACACAGAACTAGCTCCAATTCATCAACGTAATGTAGGCATGTATTCCAAATATAATCATACATGCTTATGGAAAAGAACTTGCATGACATCTTTTGTCCTACCCTCCCGTGGCAGCAGGGTCCTAGCAGAAACTAAGGGATATTAAGGCCTCCTTTTAATAGAGTACCGGGCCAAAGCATTAACACATAGTGAATACATGAACTCCTCAAACTACGGTCATCACCGGAAATGGTCCCGATTATTGTCACTTCGGGGTTGCCGGATCATAACACATAGTAGGTGACTATAGACTTGCAACATAGGATCAAGAACTCTCAAATATTCATGAAAACATAATAGGTTCAGATCTGAAATCATGGCACTCGGGCCCTAGTGACAAGCATTAAGCATAGCAAAGTCATAGCAACATCAATCTCAGAACATAGTGGATACTAGGGATCAAACCCTAACAAAACTAACTCGATTACATGATAAATCTCATCCAACCCATCACCGTCCAGCAAGCCTACGATGGAATTACTCACGCACGGCGGTGAGCATCATGAAATTGGTGATGGAGGATGGTTGATGATGACGATGGCGACGGATTCCCCTCTTCGGAGCCCCGAACGGACTCTAGATCAGCCCTCCCGAGAGAGTTTAGGGCTTGGCGGCGGCTCCGTATCATAAAACGTGATGAATCTTTCTCCTTTAATTTTTTTCTCTCTGAACACGAATATATAGAGTTGGAGTTGAGGTCGGAGGAGCTCTAGGGGGCCCATGAGGTAGGGGGCACGCCCAGGGGGGCAAGCGCGCCCCCACCCTCGTGGCTAGGGTGTGGGCCCCCTAGTCTTGATCTTTTGCTAATATTTTCTATTATTTCCAAAATAATCTCCGTGAACTTTCAGGTCATTCCAAGAACTTTTGTTTTTGCACATAAATAACACCATGGCAATTCTGTTGAAAACAGTGTCAGTCCGGGTTAGTTCCATTCAAATCATGCAAGTTAGAGTCCAAAACAAGGGCAAAAGTGTTTGGAAAAGTAGATACGAACGAGACGTATCAGTACACCGCCGGAGGCATTCATATAGAGTCATATCTTTGTTCTAGTATCGAGTTGTAATCATTGAGTTGTAAATAAATAGAAGTGTGATGATCATCAGTAATAGAGCATTATCCCATAAAAGAAAAAAGAGAGAAAGGCCAAAAAAAGAAGGCCCAAAAAATAAAAAATAAAAAGGGGGCAATGCTACTATCCTTTTTTCCACACTTGTGCTTCAAATTAGCACCATGATCTTTATGATAGAGAGTCTCTTGTTTTGTTATTTTCATATACTAGTGGGAATTTTTCATTATAGAACTTGGCTTGTATATTCCAACAATGGGCCTCCTCAAGTGCCCTAGGTCTTCGTGAGCAAGCAAGTTGGATGCACACCCACTTAGTTTCTTTTGTTGAGATTTCATACATTTATAGCTCTAGTGCATCCGTTGCATGGCAATCCCTACTCCTTGCATAGACATGAATTGATGGGCATATCCCTAGCCCATTGATTAGCCGCGTCGATGTGCTACTTTCTCCTTTTTTGTCTTCTCCACATGACCCCCTTCATTATATTCTATTCCACCCATAGTGCTATATCCATGGCTCATGCTCATGTATTGCGTGAGGGTTGAAAAGGCTGAAGTGCGTTAAAAAGTATGAACCAATTGCTCGGCTTGTCATCGGGGTTGTGCATGATTTGAATGCTTTGTGTGGTGAAGATGGAGCATAGCCAGACTATATGATTCTGTAGGGATGAGCTTTCTTTGGCTATGTTATTTTGATAAGACATAATTGCTTGGTTAGTATGCTTGAAGTATTATTGTCTTAATGTCAAATGATAGACTATTGCTTTGAATCACTCGTGTCTTAATATTCATGCCATGATTGGATAAATGATCAAGATTATGCTAGGTAGCATTCCACATCACAAATTATCTATTTTTATCATTTACCTACTCGAGGACGAGTAGGAATTAAGCTTGGGGATGCTGATACATCTCCGTCGTATCTATAATTTTTGATTGTTCCATGTCAATATTATACAACTTTCATATACTTTTGGCAACTTTTTATACTATTTTTTTGGGACTAACATATTGATTCAGTGCCCAGTGCTAGTTCCTATTTGTTGCATGTTTTTTGTTTGGCAGAAAATCAGTATCAAACTGAGTCCAAACGGGATAAAACGGACGAAGAATATTTTTGGAATATTTGTGAGATATGGGAAGAAACTCAACGCGAGATGGTGCCCGAGGGAGCCACGAGGCAGGGGGCGCGCCCCACCCCCCCTGGGCGCGCCCCTGACCCTCATGCTCCCCCCGTAAGGCGGTCACTGCTCTTCTTTGGCCGCAAGAAAGCTAATTTTAGGAAAAAGTTCGGAGCGAAGATTTCAATCCAATCGGAGTTACGGGTCTCCGGATATATACGGAATGGTGAAAGGGCAGAATCCCAGAACGCGGAAAAAGAGAGAGACAGAGAGACAGATCCAATCTGGGAGGGGCTCTCGCCCCTCCCAAGCCATGGAGGCTATGGCCCAGAGGGGAAACCCGTCTCCCACCTAGGGAGAAGGTCAAGGAAGAAGAAGAAGGAGGGGGGCTCTCTCCCCCTCGCTTCCGGTGGCGCCGGAACGCCGCCGGGGCCATCATCACCGCAATCTACAGCAACACCTCCGCCATCTTCGCCAACATATCCATCACCTTCCCCCTTCTATCTATAGCGGTTCACTCTCCCGCAACCCGCTGTACCCTCTACTTGAACATGGTGCTTTATGCTTCATATTATTATCCAATGATGTGTTGCCATCCTATGATGTCTGAGTAGATTTTCATTGTCCTAACGGTGGTTGATGAATTGCTATGATTGATTAAATTTGCTTGTGGTTATGTTGCTGTCCTTTGGTGCCCATCATATGAGCGCTCGCGTGGATCACACCATAGGGTTAGTTGTATGTGGATAGGACTATGTATTGGAGGGCAAGAGTGACAGAAACTTCAACGTAGCATAGAAATTAATGCATACGGGATTGAAGGGGGACCAATATATCTTAATGCTATGGTTGGGTTTTACCTTAATGAACGCTAGTAGTTGCGGATGCTTGCTAATAGTTCCAATCATAAGTGCATAGAATTCCAAGTCGGGGATGACATGCTAGCAGTGGCCTCTCCCACATAAAACTTGCTATCGGTCTAGTAAAGTAGTCAAATGCTTAGGGACAATTTTGCAACTCCTACCACCACTATTCCACACTCGCTATACTAACTTTATTTCTTATTTACCTAAAACATCCCCTAGCTTTTATTTACGTGCTCTTTATTATCTTGCAAACCTATCCAAAAACACCTACAAAGTACTTCTAGTTTTATTCTTGTTCTAGGTAAAGCGAACATCAATCGTGCGTAGAGTTGTATCGGTGGTCGGTAGAACTTGAGGGAATATTTATTCTACCTTTAGATCCTCGTTGGGTTCGACACTCTTACTTACCGATAAAGACTACAATTGATCCCCTATACTTGTGGGTTATCAGTAGGCACCACATCTAAATTGTACAATATTCTATATTGAAAACACACATCACCCCTTCCCAACGTACATCATTTTGGGCCGCAAGCAAGAGGTGCTGGTTTTGTGGTCTCTCTAGTGCGATGTTTATGATGGTTCAATCTATTGGCACAAGCGGTTTATCGACAACAACAACTGTCGTTTGACCAAACAAAAGATTCATTGGTCCGTCTTATGGTAGGTCATGTCAACATGCATGTATGACCAAAGTATCGATCATTACGTGCATCCGCCCCGCTGACACAAAGTGGGAGGTGGTGGGCCAAGCATCCTAGCTAGGTACAACATTATGTCATTATATATATCCTAGCTAGGTGGTTGTTAGGGTGCTTTCGGGTTTGCGAGGCAGGTGCCGCCAAAGTTATGCATTGTGTATTTAAAGTTTTAAACATCCCCAATATTCGTACATATGTTTGGCCACTTCCAAATGGTTCTTGACTTCTGGCCCCTCTCATCGATCTTCAATGAGGCGCCCAACCGTGGGCCCGCGGGGTGAAAGTTGTGCATGGAATTTTGAACATCACATACCACCCTTTTCACTCATATATATTTGGGCCACATGTTGGTGTGGCTGTCTTTTGACCCTCCCTAACGTTATATTTTGCTGCGAAGACTCTGATGATCCTCAATGGACACGGGGTATAATATCTAAACCGTGTGCGATACAAGTGCAATGTGAATCACCACGACCGCGCAAGCGTGAGCAAATTAAGGTGGAAGTACTAGCTCAACCGTGTGGGATGCAAGTGCGCTAAAATCACTACGACCGCGCAAGCACGAGCGAAGGGTGGAGGTACTGGCTTAACCGTGTGCGATGCAAGTGCGTTGTAAAACCACCACCCGTGGAAGCTAAAGGCGGGTAAGTTTATTTGGAAATTAGGACGAACCATGTGCGATAGACCAGCTAGCTAGAAATATAAAAAACAAACTACCCGCCTTGAGCGTTGCAAAAATCGACGGATCCATGCCACTTTTCCTTATTATCATACACGCATATTGTTATTGGACCGTGCGTTATCTTGGGCACTCCCGCCCCGCATCAATTCCTTTACCCAAATTTTAGTAGATGTCGTACTTCAACCATCGCCCACACTCCTCCAGCACAACCCTTATAGTAAAATTTTAGCAGTCGAGGCATTTGAATTGTCGCCCTCCCTCCTCCACCACCATCTCCACCCACCATTACTAAAAAAATTAGTAGCCGCGGCGTATTGATACGTCTCCAACGTATCTATAATTTTTTATTGCTCCATGCTATATTACCTACTGTTTTGGACTATATTGGGCTTTATTTTCCACTTTTATATTATTTTTGGGACTAACCTATTAACCGGAGGCCCAGCCCAGAATTGCTGTTTTTTGCCTATTTTAGTGTTTTGGAGAAACAGAATATCAAACGGAGTCCAAACGGAATGAAACCTTCGGGAACGCGATTTTCTCATCAGATAAGACCCAGGAGACTTGGACCCTTCGTCAAGAAATCCACGAGGCGGTCACGAGGGAGGAGGGCGCCCCCCCCTAGGGCGTGCCCCCAGCCTCGTCGGCCCCTCGAAGCTCCACCGACGTACTCCTTCCTCCTATATATACCTACGTACCCCCAAACGATCAGATACGGAGCAAAAACCTAATTCCACCACCGCAACTTTCTGTATCCATGAGATCCCATCTTGGGGCCTGTTCCGGAGCTCCGTCGGAGGGGGTATCGATCACGGAGGGCTTCTACATCATCATCCAAGCCCCTCCGATGAAGTGTGAGTAGTTTACTTTAGAATTACGGGTCCATAGTTAGTAGCTAGATGGCTTCTTCTCTCTTTTTGGATCTCAATACAATGTTCCCCCCTCTCTCGTGGAGATCTATTCGATGTAATCTTCTTTTTGCGGTGTGTTTGTTGAGACCGGTGAATTGTGGGTTTATGATCCAGTCTATCTATGAATAATATTTGAATCTTCTCTGAATTCTTTTATGTATGATTGGTTATCTTTGCAAGTCTCTTCGAATTATCAGTTTGGTTTGGCCTACTAGATTGGTTTTTCTTGCCATGGGAGAAGTGCTTAGCTTTGGGTTCGATCTTGCGGTGTCCTTTTCCAGTGAGAGAAGGGGCAGCAAAGCAAATATTGTATTGTTTCCATCGAGGATAACAAGATGGGGTTTTTATCATATTGCATGAAATTATCCCTCTACATCATGTCATCTTGCTTAAGGCGTTACTCTGTTTTTAACTTAATACTCTAGATGCATGCTGGATAGCGGTCGATGAGTGGAGTAATAGTAGTAGATGCAGGCAGGAGTCGGTCTACTTGTCTTGGACGTGATGCCTATATACATGATCATACCTAGATATTCTCATAACTATGCTCAATTCTGTCAATTGCTCAACAGTAATTTGTTCACCCACCGTAGAATATTTATGCTCTTGAGAGAAGCCACTAGTGAAACCTATGGCCCCTGGGTCTCTTTCTCATTATATCAATCTCCATCACTTTATTATTGCTTTGCCTTTTTACTTTGCCTTTTACTTTTCACCTTGCATCTCTATACCAAAAATACCAAAAATATTATTTATCATCTCTATTAGATCTCACTTTCGTAAGTGACCGTGAAGGGATTGACAACCCCTAAGCGCGTTGGTTGCGTTGAGCTATTGTTTTTGTGTAGGTACGGGGGACTCGTGCGTAGCCTCCTACTGGATTGATACCTTGGTTCTCAAAAACTGAGGGAAATACTTACGCTACTTTGCTGCATCATCCTCTCCTCTTCTGGGAAATCCAACGCAATGCTCAGGAGGTAGCAAGAAGAATTTCTGGCGCCGTTGCCAGGGAGTCTGCGCGAAAGTCAACATACTAAGTACCCATCACAATCCCTATCTCCTGCATTACATTATTTTCCATTTGCCTCTCGTTTTCCTCTCCCCCACTTCACCCTTTTTGTTTTATTCGCCCTCTCTCTATCCTTCCTCTCTATTTGCCTCTTTTACCCGTTTGCTCTTCGTTTGCTTGTGTGTTGGTTTGCTTGTTTGTCGCGATGGCTCTTCCTAGATTCGGTGATCTTCACCTTAAAAGGTTAGAGGAGATCGAAAACAACGTCAGGAAGTTTATGGTTTTGCAATTTGAGCATAATAATTTCTTTAGAAATGAGCTTAAGGAACAAAAAGGTTTTATGAGTTATATGAATAAAGAGCTCGATGATATGTCTAAAGAATTTGATGGTACAAGATCCCAAATTGCTCGTCTTGAAAAATTAACTGCTGGAATTTCGGATATGCAAGCTACCTTGGTCAATAAGATGACCGCTAAACCGGATTCCTATGAAAATCAAGATGAAGATCTAAAAGTTATTAATGTGTCCCCTATTAAATCTTTGTTTTGCAATATTAATCTTGATAATGATGGGACTGAATATGATCCACCTTTACCTAGAAGGCGTTCTAAAAATTCGGAGTATTCAGATCTTGATCGTGAAATTGATAAAAGTGGGATTAAAAGAAATAAAACCCTAGATGATGCTAAACCCACTATATTGGATTTCACGGAATTTAATTATGAAAATTGCTCTTTAATTGATTGTATTTCCTTGTTGCAATCCGTGCTAAATTCTCCTCGTGCTTATAGTCAAAATAAAGCCTTTACCAAACATATCGTTGATGCCTTGATGCAATCTTATGAAGAAAAACTTGAGTTGAAAGTTTCTATCCCTAGAAAACTTTATGATGAGTGGGAACCTACTATTAAAATTAAAATTAAAGATTATGTGTTTTATGCTTTGTGTGATTTGGGTGCTAGTGTCTCTACTATTCCCAAAACTTTGTGTGATTTGCTAGATTTCCGTGATTTTGATGATTGCTCTCTAAACTTGCATCTTGCGGATTCCACTATTAAGAAACCTATGGGAAGAATTAATGATGTTCTTATTGTTGCAAATAGGGATTATGTGCCCATAGATTTTATCGTTCTTGATATAGATTGCAATCCTTCTTGCCCTATTATTCTCGGTAGACCTTTCCTTAGAACGGTTGGTGCAATTATTGATATGAAGGAAGGGAATATTAGATTTCAATTTCCATTAAAAAAAGGCAATGGAACACTTCCCTATAAAGAAAATAAAATTACCATATGAATCTGTCATGAGAGCCACTTATGGATTGCCTACCAAAGATGGCAATACCTAGATCTATTCTTGCTTGTTATGCCTAGCTAGGGGCGTTAAACGATAGCGCTTGTTGGGAGGCAACCCAATTTTATTTTTATTCCTTGCTTTTTTCTCCTGTTTAGTAAAAAATAAATTATTTAGCCTCTGTTTTGGTTTTGTTTTTTTGTGTTTAGTTAGTGTTTGTGCCAAGTAGAACCGTTGGGAAGACTTGGGGAAAGTCTTGTTGAACTTGCTGTAAAAAAACAGAAACTTTAGCGCTCACGAGAACTGATGTCATTTTTATTTGGAGAGTGATATTTAGTTAATTCTTTTTGCAGAGGATTAATAGATAAATTCCTCACGTCCAGAAATTTATTTTAGAATGTTTGGGGTTCCAGATCTTGATCTAGATACATATTACTACAGACTGTTCTGTTTTTGACAGATTCTGTTTTTCGTGTGTTGTTTGCTTATTTTGATGAATCTATGGCTAGTAAAATAGTTTATAAACCATAGATAAGTTGGAATACAGTAGGTTTAACACCAATATAAATAAAGAATGAGTTCATTACAGTACATTGAAGTGGTCTTTTGTTTTCCTTCGCTAATCGAGCTCACGAGATTTTCTACTTTAAGTTTTGTGTTGTGAAGTTTTCAAGTTTTGGGTAAAGATTTGATGGATCGTGGAACAAGGAGTGAAAAGAGCCTAAGCTTGGGGATGCCCATGGAACCCCCAAGATAATCTAAGGACACCTAAAATCCAAAACTTGGGGATGCCCCGGAAGGCATCCCCTCTTTCGTCTACTTCAATCGGTAACTTTACTTGGAGCTATATTTTTATTCACCACATGATATGTGTTTTGCTTGGAGCGTCTTTTATGATTTGAGTCTTTGCTTGTTAGTTTACCGCAATCATCCTTGCTGTACACAGCTTTTGAGAGAGCCATACATAATTTGGAATTTGATAGAATACTCTATGTGCTTCACTTATATCTTTTGAGCTCTATAGTTTTACTCTAGTGCTTCACTTATATCTTTTGAGTTTTATAGTTTTGCTCTAGTGCTTCACTTATATGTTTTAGAGCACGGTGGTGGATTTGTTTTATAGAAACTATTGATCTCTCATGCTTCACTTAGATTATTTTGAGAGTCTTAATAGCATGGTAATTTTCTTAATAATAATATGCTTGGTATTCAAGATTTGTAAAACTTTCTTTTGAGTGCGTTGAATACTAAGAAAAAAATTGATTTTTGATAATTGTTTTGAGATATGAGGATGGTGATATTAGAGTCATGCTAGTTGAGTAGTTGTGAATTTTAGAAATGCTTGTGTTAAAGTTTGTGATTCCCGTAGCATGCACGTATGGTGAACCGTTATGTGATGAAGTCGGAGCTTGATTTATTTATTGATTGTCTTCCTTATGAGTGGCGGTCGGGGACGAGCGATGGTCTTTTCCTACCAATCTATCCCCCTAGGAGCATGCGCGTAATACTTTGCTTTGATAACCTCTAGATTTTTGCAATAAGTATATGAGTTCTTTTTGACTAATGTTGAGTCCATGGATTATACGCACTTTCCTTCCTTCCACCATTGCTTGCCTCTCTAATACCGCGCACTTTTCACCGGTATCATACACCCACCAAATACCTTCCTCAAAACAGCCACCATACCTACCTATTATGGCATTTACATAGCCATTTCGAGATATATTGCCATGCAACTTTCCACCATTCCATTCATTATGACATGCTCCATCATTGTCATATTGCTAGCATGATCATGTAGTTGACATCATATTTGTGGCAAAGCCACCGTTCATAATTCTTTCATATATGTCACTCTTGATTCATTGCATATCCCGGTACACCGCTGGAGGCATTCATATAGAGTCATATTTTGTTCTAAGTATTGAGTTGTAAGAAAAATAAAAAGTGTGATGATCATCATTTTTAGAGCATTGTCCCAAGTGAGGAAAGGATGATGGAGACTATGATTTCCCCACAAGTCGGGATGAGACTCCAGACGAAAAAAAAGAGGCCATAAAAAAAGAGAAGGCCCAAACAAAAAAATGAGATAAAAAAGAGAGAAGGGACAATGTTAGTATCCTTTTACCACACTTGTGCTTCAAAGTAGCACCATGATCTTCATGATAGAGAGTCTCTCATTCTGTCACTTTCATATACTAGTGGGAATTTTTCATTATAGAACATGGGTTGTATATTCCAATGATGGGCTTCCTCAAAATGCCCTAGGTCTTCGTGAGCAAGCGAGTTGGATGCACACCCACTTAGTTTATTTTGTTGAGCTTTCATATACTTATAGCTCTAGTGCATCTGTTGCATGGCAATCCCTACTCACTCACATAGATATCTATTGATGGGAATCTCCATAGCTCGTTGATACGCCTAGTTGATGTTAGACAATCTTCCCGTCTTTTTGTCTTCTCCACAACCACCATTCTATTCCACATATAGTGCTATATCCATGTCTCACGCTCATGTATTTCGTGAAGATCGAAAAAGTTTTGAAAATGTCAAAAGTATGAAACAATTGCTTGGCTTGTCATCGGGGTTGTGCATGATTTAAATACTTTGTGTGGTGAAGATAGAGCATAGCCAGACTATATGATTTTGTAGGGATGGCTTTCTTTGGCCATGTTATTTTGAGAAGACATAATTGCTTTGTTAGTATGCTTGAAGTATTATTATTTTTATGTCAACATGAACTTTTGTCTTGAATCTTTTTGAATCTGAATATTCATACCACAATTAAGAAGATTTACATTGAAATTATGCCAAGTAGCACTTCGCATCAAAAATTCTGTTTTTATCATTTACTTACTCGAGGACGAGTAGGAATTAAGCTTGGGGATGCTTGATACGTCTCCAATGTATCTATAATTTTTGATTGCTCCATGCTATATTACCTACTGTTTTGGACAATATTGGGCTTTATTTTCCACTTTTATATTATTTTTGGGACTAACCTATTAACCGGAGGCCCAGCCCAGAATTGTTGTTTTTGCCTATTTCAGTGTTTCGGAGAAACAGAATATCAAACGGAGTCAAAACAGAATGAAACCTTCGGGAACGTGATTTTCTCATCAGATAAGACCCAGGAGACTTGTACCCTCCATCAAGAAAGCCAAGAGGCGGTCACGAGGGTGGAGGGCGCCCCCCCTAGGGCGCGCCCCCTGCCTCGTGGGCCCCTTGAAGCTCCACCGACGTACTCCTTCCTCCTATATATACCTACGTACCCCCAAATGATCAGATACGGAGCAAAAACCTAATTCCACCGCCGCAAATTTCTGTATCCACGAGATCCCATTTTGGGGCCTCTTCCGGAGCTCCGCCGGAGGGGGCATCGATCACGAAGGGCTTCTACATCATCATCCAAGCCCCTCCGATGAAGTGTGAGTAGTTTACTTCAGACCTACGGGTCCATAGTTAGTAGCTAGATGGCTTCTTCTCTCTTTTTGCATCTCAATACAATGGTCTCCCCCTCTCTCGTGGAGATCTATTCGATGTAATCTTCTTTTTGCGGTGTGTTTGTTGAGATCAATGAATTGTGGGTTTATGATCCAGTCTATCTATGAATAATATTTGAATCTTCTCTGAATTCTTTAATGTATGATTGGTTATCTTTGCAAGTCTCTTCGAATTATCAGTTTGGTTTGGCCTACTAGATTGGTTTTTCTTGCCATGGGAGAAGTGCTTAGCTTGGGGTTCGATCTTGCGGTGTCCTTTCCCAAGGACAGAAGGGGCAGCAAGGCGCGTATTGTATTGTTGCCATCGAGGATAACAAGATGGGTTTTTTTATCATATTTCATGAAACTATCCATCTACATCATGTCATCTTGATTAAGGCGTTACTCTATTTTTAACTTAATACTCTAGATGCATGCTGGATAGCAGTCGATGAGTGGAGCAATAGTAGTAGATGCAGGCAGGAGTCGGTCTAGTTGTCTCGGACGTGATGCCTATATACATGATAATACCTAGATATTCTCACAACTATGCTCAATTCTGTCAATTGCTCAACAGTAATTTGTTCACCCACCGAAGAATATTTATGCTCTTGAGAGAAGCCACTAGTGAAACCTATGGCCCCCAGGTTCCTTTCTGATCATATCAATCTCCATCACTTTATTATTGCTTTGCTTTTTTACTTTGCCTTTTACTTTTCACCTTGCATCTCTATACCAAAAATACCAAAAATATTATTTATCATCTCTATCAGATCTCACTTTCGTAAGTGACCGTGAAGGGATTGACAACCCCTAAGCGCGTTGGTTGCGTTGAGCTATTGTTTTTGTGTAGGTACGAGGGACTCGCACGTAGCCTCCTAGTGGATTGATACCTTGGTTCTAAAAAACTGAGGGGAATAGTTACGCTACTTTGCTGCATCATTCTATCCTCTTCGAGGAAATCCAACGGCAGTGCTCAAGAGCTAGCAAGAAGAATTTCTGGCACCGTTGCCAGGGAGTCTGCGCAAAAGTCAACATACCAAGTACCCATCACAATCCTTATCTCCCGCATTACATTATTTGCCATTTGCCTCTCGTTTTCCTCTCCCCCACTTCACCCTTGCCCCACTCCCTTGAGTTTTTAGATGAGGCATGCGGTGTCCCTCCCTGCCAGATCCACATCCCCTGCTCCAGAATGTCACAGCTTAAGCTCGACCACGTATCCCGGGGATCCCGACGAGCATTCGGCCAAGAAGAGGTTTATCATGGCCTCTCCGGCGGACGTTGGCGAGGTGGTCACCATTCGCCCCGACCTGTCGATCCAGGAGCAACACGTCGCTGCGGAAGTCGGCGAAGACGTTGACTATGTTTCCATGTTGAAGGCTTCATGTCATTGGGCTAGCGTATTACTGTATCTCGGGAAATCTGGCTACGACATCAAGCTCATCCACACCGACGGCTTCACACGGGCCATGTCACAGGTTAAGTGGTCCACCCCAACCCCTCTAGTTCAACCACTGTCGATCTCTTCGATGGCCCTGCCGCTGATCTCCTCCACCAAGCGGTCAAGGATTTGCGAGCTTTATACGCCATGAGCCCATTTTGTCACTTCTGAAGGATACGTTCTACGACGGCGGCTTGGGATCCTCAATTGCCAAGTCATATCTCATCGACCACGATCCCGACCACGAGGAGGGCACCCACGAATGTTCTTCCAAGGTGAAACAGCCCATCTGTGACATCATAGAGCACACCATGGGTCTGTGCTCTTCCGACTGGAAGGACCCCGTCCATGAAATGTGGGGCAACATTCTATCAGCAAATATTACCTTTTCTAGCTTGCCAACCTGTACCCTTTGTTGTAATAGCATTTGTCGTGCGGTGCTTTAACTGTGTCATGTTTAATTATTTCAATTATGCAAAAATGCATTGTTCAATAGGTCTATGTGATGTTTAAGTATGAATTGTCCACTTTAGTTTCATGAATGGCTAAATTTGGTTGTTTATAGTGAGTAGATGCCTTGTTTATCTGTATTTGGTTGTTAGATTGGTTAAAGTGAGCATTTTTTAGTTATTGAGCAGATGATTTGTTTATCTATATTTGGTTCTAAGTTTGGTTGTAGTGAGTATTTCTCTAGTTATCAAGCAGATGCCTTGTTTATCTGTATTTGGTTGTTAGGTTGCTTTTTTAGCATTTGTCCAGTTATTAAGCAGATGCCTTGTTTATCTGTATTTGGTTGTTAAGTTGCTTTTTTAGCATTTCTCCCGTTATCAAGTATATGCCTTGTTTATGTTTATCTGCTTGTTAGGTTGGTTGTAGTGAGCATTTGTTCAGTTTTCAAGCATATGCCATGCTTACCTGTATTTTCTTGTTAGGTTGGTTGTAGTGAGACTCTGTCCAGTTTTCAATGGCTATATTTGGTTGTTATACCGGTCATTTATGCCTTATTTATTTCAGGCATTCACAATGTGTGGTTCATTATGTGCAAGCCGAAACTGTGCCGCTCGACTACATCAATACCAGTTTGAACGGCTATATTTGGTTCCAGTTATTCCTGGTGTAGTTAACACATGCCCTTTATTTTTAGTTTTACACATTTATCCAGTGTGATGTTTAAGCATTACCTAAGTTCTACTCCCTCCGTTCCAAATTACTCGTCACAGAAATGGATGTATCTAGAACTAAAATACATCTAGATACATTCATACTTGCGACAAGTAATTCGGAACGGAAGGGGTATTCATTTTCAACAATACTAGTTTGAATTGCAATATTTGATAGCTGTTAAGCCTGCTGTCGGTAACATTGCCTTCCATTTTATATATGCTTTAACAGCATGCTGAAACCAACACATTCAAGCTATCATTTGGAGATGATGTTATTTACCTTTGCTATATTTGTTTGATGCTAAGTTTGTTGTACTTATCATGCCTTTCCACTACTTATGCAGGACAACAACGGGAGTGGCCACCATTTTCCGCCGAGGTTAGCTTCATCCCTCGGCTTGTACTCCCCCCGTCATTCCATAATGTAGTGCATATAGATCCAGGCCTGGACACTAGTTAGCTTCTAATATTTACTTGTTGCTTCTAGGTACATATGCCCTTGGCAAGGATCCATGCATCGACCCTTTTTGCGTATGGGGCAATGAGATATTGATGAAGAAGCACCAAGTGAGGAAACTGATAAGGACTATTAGCAAAAAGATACGAATGATGGCAAGAAAATTATTTGTTTATGCTTTATCCAACACAACAGTGAGCTATAGGATGGTAACTACAAACTCTGCAGCCTTCTCTTTTTACTGCCCATAATGAGTTGTTAGACAACAATGTTTGAATCTTTTTCGTTCCCAGTGGTTCCCGAAGCAGTTCACTCAAGATTACCTTGCAAAGTACATGATTGGTGGACACACAATGAAGGTTAAAGTATTTCATCCAGACTACAATGAGCATCGAGAAGTCCTAATGAAGACAGTGAAGGATGGACGAGCAGCCATCACAAGGGGTTGGCCTAGAGTCATGTGCGCCTTACGCATGGAGGAGAGCACAATATGGGCATTCCGCTTCACCTTATCCAGCAACCAGAATGTCTTTCGCCTCTCTCTTTACAGTCTTTAGTACAACTGTGGTTCATCATTCTTTACTTGGTGCTTCTGTAGTTCTTTAGTATATGTACCTGTGCATTGAATTATGGATTCGTGGTTGAACCTATATTTGTAATAGACATGGTTGGATATGAAATAAGTGATTGCCTACTTTAAAATTCATAACATCTGATTTTCAAATTAGGGATTAATTGGATTAATTATGGATTAAATAGGGATTACACTACACACGATTTGTGAAAGCGAAACGTCTGCGATATACGTGGAGATCAGAAATGTTTCTAGGATCCACTACGTGTGCGATCAATCTCCACTGCACACACGACTTTCTCTAGAAAACTATTTGCGTTAGGCCACCTTGTGCAAATGTTTATCACATAAAAAGTTTGTGTGATGGACAGCCTTTGCCACACAGTTTCTTTCCATGCACCGTGTGTGATGCATTCAATAATGCAAACGATAAAATTATTAATATCGTGTGCAATGGCAATGCTATAACAAATGATTTAATAGGAAAAATTGTGTGTGATGTACCTATGAACAGAAATGTTTTCCTTGGAGCGACTGTGTGGGATGTACATACGAACGAAAATGTTTAGCGGGGACTGACTGTGTGGGATGTACTTGCGACCGGAAACAATTTCGCCATATAATTCTATTTTTAGAGCGCTCGCCGGTCACACATGACCTCATTTTGCCGAACGTGTGTGCCAGGAGGGCATATCCCCGACGGTTTCTGGGTCGTGTGGGAAGGACCCCCCTATTGCCCACACTCACTTGGCAACATTTCCAGATGCCGTCGCGGAAAGGGGTTTTAAACCATTTGTTTAGGACCGATTCGCACGAGTGATGAGTAATATCTTTTATGGTCATGCACCCTTGATGAGTGGTCTATTTTTACTAAATCTTGATAGTAGTGATACACATATTCATAGTATTGAAGCCAAAAGATATAAGTTTAATAATGATAGTGCAACTAATTTGTGGCACTGTCGTTTAGGTCATATAGGTGTAAAGCGCATGAAGAAACTCCATGCTGATGGGCTTTTGGAATCACTTGATTATGAATCACTTGATGCTTGCAAACCATGCCTCATGGGCAAGATGACTAAGACTCCGTTCTCCGGAACAATGGAACGAGCAACAGACTTATTGGAAATAATACATACTGATGTATGCGGTCCGATGAGTGTTGATGCTCGTGGCGGGTACCGTTATTTTCTGACCTTCACAGATGATTTGAGCAGATATAGGTATATCTACTTGATGAAACATAAATCTGAAACATTTGAAAAGTTCAGAGAATTTCAGAGTGAAGTGGAAAATCATCGTAACAAGAAAATTAAGTTTCTATGATCTGATCGTGGAGGTGAATATTTGAGTTACGAGTTTGGTCTTCATTTGAAACAATGCGGAATAGTTTCGCAACTCACGCCACCTGGAACACCATAATGTAATGGTGTGTCCGAACGTCGTAACCGCACTTTATTAGATATGGTGCGATCTATGATGTCTCTTATTGATTTACCGCTATCATTTTGGGGTTATGCTTTAGAGACGACGGCATTCACGTTCAATAGGGCACCATCAAAATCCGTTGACACGACACCTTATGAACTGTGGTTTCGCAAGAAATCCAAGTTGTCGTTTCTTAAAGTTTGGGGCTGCGATGTTTATGTGAAAAAGCTTCGACCTGATAAGCTCGAATCCAAATCGAAGAAATGTGTCTTCGTAGGATACCCAAAGAAGACTGTTGGGTACACCTTCTATCACAGATCCGAAGGCAAGATATTCGTTGCTAAGAATGGATCCTTTCTAGAGAAGGAGTTTCTCTCGAAAGAAGTGAGTGGGAGTAAAGTAGAACTTGATGAGGTAGTTGTACCTGCTCGCTTATTGGAAAGTAGTCCATCACAGAAATTAGTTCCAGTGATTCCTACACCAATTAGTGAGGAAGCTAATGATGATGATCATGAAACTTTTGATCAAGTTACTACCGAACCTCGTAGGTCAACCAGAGTAAGATCTGCACCAGAGTAGTACGGTAATCCTGTTCTGGAGGTCATGTTAGTTGACCATGATGAACCTACGAACTATGAGGAAGTGATCATGAGACTAGATTCTGCAAAATGGATTGAGGCTATGAAATCTGAGATGGGATCCATGTATGAGAACGAAGTGTGGACTTTGGTTGAGTTGCCCGATGATCGGAAAGCCATAGAGAATAAATGGATCTTCAAGAAAAAGATTGACGCTGACGGTAATGTTACAGTCTACAAAGCTCGACTTGTTGCGAAAGGTTTTCAACAAGTTCAAGGAGTAGACTACGATGAGACCTTATGACCCGTAGCGATGCTTAAGTCCGTCCGAATCATGTTAGCAATTCCCGCATTTTATGATTATGAAATTTGGCAAATGGATGTCAAAACTGCATACCTTTATGGATATCTTAAAGAAGAGTTGTATATGTTGCAACCAGAAGGTTTTGTCGATCCAAAAGGTGCTAACATAGTGTGTAAGCTCCAGTGATCCATTTATGGACTGGTGCAAGTATCTCGGAGTGGGAATATATGCTTTGATAGTGTGATCAAAGCTTATGGTTTTATACAGACTTTTGGAGAAGCCTGTATTTACAAGAAAGTGAGTGGGAGCTCTATAGCATTTCTGATATTATATGTGGATGACATATTGTTGATCGGAAATGATACTAAATTTCTGAATAGCATAAAAGGATACTTGAATAAGAATTTTTCAATGAAAGACCTCGGTGAAGCTGCTTATATATTGGGCATCAAGATCTATAGAGATAGATCAAGACACTTAATTGGACTTTCACAAAACACATACCTTGATAAAGTTTTGAAGAAGTTCAAAATGTATTAAGCAAAGAAAGGGTTCTTGCCTGTGTTACAAGGTGTGAAGTTGAGTCAGACTCAATGCTCGACCACTTCAGAAGATAGAGAGAAAATGAAAGTCATTCCCTATGTTTCGGCCATAGGTTCTATCATGTATGCAATGCTGTGTACCAGACCTAATGTGTGCCTTGCTATAAGTTTAGCAGGGAGGTACCAAAGTAATCCAGGAGTGGATCACTGGACAGTGGTCAAGAACATCCTGAAATACCTGAAAAGGACTAAGGATATGTTCCTCATCTATGGAGGTGACAAGGAGCTCTTTGTAAATGGTTACGTCGATGCAAGCTTTGACACTGATCCGGATGACTCTAAGTCACAAACCAGATACGTATTTTCATTGAATGGTGGAGCTATCAGTTGGTGCAATTCTAAGCAAAGCGTCGTGGCGGGATTTACGTGCGAAGCGGAATACATAGCTACTTTGGAAGTAGCAAATGAAGGATTCTGGATGAAGGAGTTCATATCTGATCTAGGTGTCATACCTAGTGCATCGGTTCCAATGAAAATCTTTTGTGACAATACTGGTGCAATTGCCTTGGCAAAGGAATCCAGATTTCACCAGAGAACCAAGCACGTCAAGAAACGCTTCAATTCCATCCGCGATCAAGTCAAGGAGGGATACATAGAGATTTTCAAGATACATACGGATCTGAATGTTGCAGACCCATTGACTAAGCCTCTCTCACGAGCAAAACATGATCAGCACCAAGACTCCATGGGTGTTAGAATAATTATAATGTAATCTAGATTATTGACTCTAGTGCAAGTGGGAGACTGAAGGAAATATGCCCTAGAGGCAATAATAAAGTTGTTATTTATATTTCCTTATATCATGATAAATGTTTATTATTCATGCTAGAATTGTATTAACCAGAAATTTAGTACATGTGTGAATACATAGAAAAACAGAGTGTCACTAGTATGCCTCTACTTGACTAGCTCGTTAATCAAAGATGGTTAAGTTTCCTAGCCATAGACATGAGTTGTCATTTGATGAACATGATCACATCATTAGATAATGATGTGATTGACTTGACCCTGATGTCTACTACACAACCTTCTTCTTGTAGACGTTGTTTGGCCTCCAAGTGCAGAGGTTTGTAGGATAGTAGCAAATTTTTCTCAAGTGGTTGACCTAAGGTTTATCAATCCGTGGGAGGCGTAGGATGAAGATGGTCTCTCTAAAACAACCCTGCAACCAAATAACAAAGAGTCTCTTGTGTCCCCAACACACCCAATACAACAGTAAATTGTATAGGTGCACTAGTTCGGCGAAGAGATGGTGATACAAGTGCAATATGGATGGTAGATATAGGTTTTTGTAATCTAAAAATATAAAAATAGCAAGGTAACTAATGATAAAAGTGAGCAAAAATGGTATTGTAATGCTAGGAAACAAGGCCTAGGGTTCGTACTTTCACTAGTGCAAGTTCTCTCAACAATAATAACATAATTGGATCATATAACTATCCCTCAACATGTAGCAAAGAGTCACTCCAAAGTCACTAATAGCAGAGAACAAACGAAGAGATTATTGTAAGGTACGAAACCACCTCAAAGTTTTCCTTTATGATCGATCTATTCAAGAGTCCGTAGTAAAATAACACGAAGCTATTCTTTCCGTTCGATCTACCCTAGAGTTTGTACTAGAATAACACCTTAAGACACAAATCAACCCAAACCCTAATGTCACCTAGATACTCCATTGTCACCTCAAGTATCCGTGGGTATGATTATATGATATGCATCACACAATCTCAGATTCATCTATTCAACCAACACAAAGAACTTCAAAGAGTGCCCCAAAGTTTGTACCAAAGAGTCAAGACGAAAATGTGTGCCAACCCCTATGCATAAGTTCACAAGGTCATGGAACTCGCAGGTTGATCACCAAAACATACATCAAGTAGATCATGTGAATATCCCATTGTCACCACAGATAAGCACATGCAAGACATATATCAAGTGTTCTCAAATCTTTAAAGACTCAATCCGATAAGATAACTTCAAAGGGAAAACTCAATCCATTACAGGAGAGTAGAGGGGGGAAACATCATAAGATCGAACTATAATACCAAAGCTTGTGGTACATCAAGATTGTGCCAAATCAAGAACACGAGAGAGAGAGAGAGAGAGAGAGAGAGAGAGAGAGAGAGA
Source organism: Triticum dicoccoides (assembly GCF_002162155.2). NCBI lineage: Eukaryota > Viridiplantae > Streptophyta > Magnoliopsida > Poales > Poaceae > Triticum > Triticum dicoccoides. The sequence goes on along the minus strand of NC_041390.1, from coordinate 481,583,745 downwards.
GAGATCAAACACATAGCTACTGGTACATACCCTCAGCCCCGAGGGTGAACAACTCCCTCCTCGTCATGGAGAGCATCGGGATGATGAAGATGGCCACCGGTGATGGATCCCCTATAGCGATCCGACCTCAAACGGTCAAATCTCTGTGCATAAGTGTCATCCCTGGATCGGTAATGCTGACACACAGTACTTGAAGGATTTATAACAGAGTTTCAATCACACACTTATTACATTGAATATCTCAAAAGAGAGTACTTATTACAATAATATGGTTGAAGGCCATCTAATGAAGATAACAGCGGAAGGCATGGAAGATAATGTGAGTCCATCAACTCCAACGGCATAGCTGAGTGCAAGACAATGACCTAGCGCACCTTACTCTTCGTCTGAAAAGTCTGCAACATAATACATTCCAGCCCGAAACGGGTCAGCACATGGAATATGCTGGCAAAATAACACTGTAGAGCAATGAACTTATAGCAGTTATATCTATATGCATATTTGGCTGGTGGAGGCTCTATGGTCATTTTTGCAGAAAGCTAATTTTTCCCTACAACAAAGGAATAGATTTTATTTAACTAAAAAGTTTGTTGAAATTATTGAGAATGTTCCTCCAACTCAATCCCAATATAATAATCATCAACCCAACAAATTAATTAATAGAATGATATGATCAAATCAATAATTCAAGTACCAGATACTCAAGATGTCCATAACCGGGGACATGGCTAACCATGATTAGTTTATACACTCTATAGAGGTTTGCGCACTTTTCCCCACAAGACTCGATCTCCTCCGTTGGATTTTCTAGCACTACATGATGTTTGAGAAATGGATGACCGAGACATAGTCTTTCAGAAGCATTAACTCTTTACTCTGCGTAGACAGTACCACCTACATCCCCTACATCTGTTAGCCTACTACTGAAAGAGGTCACACAACTAAGTCAACTATGCCAGAGCCCATAATGGCTTGTGGCTTCACACGGAATTTTCCAGCATGAATAATCTTATGATCCCTTTGAGCCTGGGTGGAAGACCGTAGGATGATCACACGGGTACTCCGGGATATCCCAGGACAACACTAGATTGCTCCAGGTGCCCATACAACCACTGGGTTCTCCAGGGTGCCTCAGCCAATCCACCCAGATGTGTATTAAAGTAGCCACCTTAAGTTTAACCATTAAATAAAACTCTCACATCTGTCATGGATCACTCAACCAAACCACGTCTACGAGCAAAGCATAGCAGTATAAGAATAACGTAGAAGTAACTCCTAGGGTTTGAAAATAAAGGCAATAGGTACTACCTCATCACTACTTCCCAGTACCCACGTGTTATAAAATACTACTCATGCAATGTTTGAGGGTTGAAACTAATGCATAAAAACTAGGTATGAAAAGTATGATCGAAGTGTTACTTGCCTTACCGACGATTTGAAAACCCTAGTGACTCCTAGTAGCACGCTTCGCACTCCAGTAAATCTACCGCAAGTAAACAATAGCATACATAAGCACTCAAGCATAGATGCAAGGTTAAAACTCGAGTGAAAAGATCCAAACCGAAAGTACAAGTTAAGAGCTTCATATGCAAAAAGAATTAATCGAATCGGAGCTATGAAACTCAAACTGCAATCAAAAGAAGTTCGAATTCAAATCTGCTTGCAACCAAATTTTAAATTCTCAAAACCATGTTCAAGTTGATTAGCTGGAAAGACGTGTTCGAGGCGAAGATTTTGGCGTTGGTTTCACTGGATTTGGATGAACGGTTAAAAAGTTGCGAGGGTTTGAAGATCAAGGGCTAATCTGTGATAAAAATAATAATCGTGAATAGGTCCCTGGCCGAAAATAAAATAAGAAAAAGGCTAACGAACGAACGCATTCGCAAACATAATCGTTCGGGTTAACGTTCTCTAAATAGCGGAACCAAAAAAACTGATCTACTCGATCTAAAACAAAAAACAGAAAAAATGAGTGACAGTGGCGGTTTATACCGGTTCGTCGAAAAAGACCAGCGGCAGTGAGGTGGGATTCCGGCGGGGGCGGGGCTCTGGCGGGGCTGTTCTTTGCGCGACGGCACGGCGGCTGCAAGCGGCGGCGGCGGCTACGACTGCTGCTACTGTTGCGGAGGCGACGGGCGGCGGTGGTGGCGAGTAAGGGGCCGGGGTCTGGCTTTTAAAGCCTCGAGGGGGCAGTGGCTTGGGCAAGAGGTGGCGGCGAGAGGAGTCCGACTCGGACTCCTGTTGGAGTCCGCCGGTGTTACGGCGGCACAACTGCACGGCGCGGGGAGGCAGTGGCGCAGGCGGGCCGGCCTGCTTGGCTCGGCCTTCGGCCCAGTCGGGCGGGAACCTTTTTTTAAAATAAATTCCGCCGAAAAAACTCCTAATAAAATCTAAAAAAACAATTTTCACCGTCTAAATAAAATATTTAGAACAAAGTGAACATTTTTCTGGACTAAAGATACAATTTTGAAAAATGCATATTTTTCTAATTCAATAAAATAGCAATAAAATCCTAAATAAAATATTTACTTTATTTTAAAAATGTTCCTCCAATATTCCTCTCTTTTTGAAGAAGTCATATTATCCTCTCTTTTATTTTTAATATTGGAATTATTTCGGAGAGAAAAAATTTAAAATCACAATGATCCTCTCTTCAAATTTGATAAAATTTAAATACGAAAATAATGAAATCCCCAACTCTCTCTGTGGGTCCTTGAGTTGCTTAGGGTTTCTAGGATCAACAACTCTTTCCGTAGGTCTTCTTCTCATTCCCTGGTGGCTTCATCCTCGGTATGATGGCTCCATAGAACTTTGCAAAACTGGATAACCTTACTGCGCGTAACTCGGTTGGCAAACTCGAGAATCTTGACGGGTTTCTCCTCGTAGGTCAGATCACTCTCCAACTAAATTGTTTCCAGGGGCACTGTATCTCTCAGGGAATATCGGCCATCTCTGTGTGGCACTTCTTCAACCAGGAAACGTGAAATACATCATGAACTCCTGACAATCCTTCGGGTAACTCCAACTTGTAGGCGACTTATCCCATACGTTCCAACACTCGATATGGTCCTACAAATCTCGGGGCTAACTTTCCCTTAACTCCAAAACGTTTAACTCCTCGCAGTGGTGACACACGAAGATACGCTCGGTCTCCAATCTCATAGACTACCTCCTTGCGTTTGGTATCTACGTAACTCTTCTGCCTGGACTGAGCTACCTTCAGCCTATCTCGAATCAACTTAACCTTCTCTTTGGACTCTTTGATCAAATCCGGTCCAAACAACTGACGGTCTCCAACTTCATCCCACATTAACGGTGTCTTGCATCTCCTTCCATACAAAGCTTCGAAAGGTGCCATCTTCAAACTAACCTGATAATTGTTGTTGTATGAGAACTCTGCGTAAGGCAAATTGTCATCCAAACTAGATCCGTAATCTAGCGCACAAGCTCTCAACATGTCCTCCAGAATCTGATTTACTCTCTCAGTCTGTCCATCTGTCTGCGGATGAAAGGTTGTACTGAACTCTATCCTAGTACCCAAAGTCCGGTGCAATTGATTCCAAAACTTCGAGGTAAACTATGTTCCTCTATCTGATACGATGGTCCTTGGAACTCCATGCAGACATACGATCCTGGTCATATATATCTTGGCCAACTTTGCGTTTGTATAGGTGGTTTTCACTTGGATAAAGTGAGCTACCTTGGTCAAGCGATCAACTACTACCCAAACAGAATCATATCCTAATCGGGTCCTAGGCAATCCGGTGATAAAATCCATGCCAAGCTTGTCCCACTTCCATTCGGATATCGGCATAGGCTGAAGCAATCCTGCCGGCTTCTGATGTTCTGCCTTCACTCTTTGACATACATCACATACTTCTACATACTCGGCAATATCCTTCTTCATACCCGTCCACGAGAAACGCTCCTTCAAATCCAAATACATCTTGGTGTTTCCGGGGGGAATCGAGTATGGCAAGTCATGAGCTTCCTGAAGTATTAACTTCCTGATCTCAGCATTATTGGGCACATATATATGATCCTCAAACCATAAGGTCTCATTCTCATCCTCACAGAAACCCTTGGCTTTTCCTTTGCTCATTTTCTCCTTTATCTCAGCGATTTCCTTATCATCCTTCTGAGCTTCTCGAATCCTTCCCAATAATGTATATTGAACCTCCATTGTTGCCACAAAACCTCTTGGAACTATCTCCAAACGAAGCTCCTTGAGATTCTCGACTAACTCCTGCGGTAATCCTCCGCTTACAAGGGTATTGGCATAACTCTCGCGGCTCAAAGCGTCTACTATGACATTGGCCTTCCCTGGGTGATAATGCAACTTCATATCATAATCCTTTATGAGCTCCAACCATCTCCTCTGCTGGAGATTCAGCTCCTTCTGCGTGAAAATGTACTTCAAACTCTTGTGCATCCGTGTACACATCACATCTATTTCCAATCAAAAAATGTCTCCAGGTCATAAGCGCATGCACTACGGCTGCTAACTCCAAATCATGGGTGGCATAATTTATCTCATGAGGTCAAAGTTGTCGTGAAGCATATGAAACAACTCTTCCGTCTTGCATGAGTACACCTCCAAGTCCTAAGCGAGAAGCGTCGCAATACACTTGGAAGTCCTTGCGTATATCCGGAAGAATCAGCACGGGGGCTGTAACCAAATGTTTCTTCAACTCCTGAAAACTGTCTTCACACTCCTCGATCCATTTGAACTTGGTGTCCTTCTTCAACAACTCGGTCATGGGTTTCGCGATCTTGGAGAAATTCTCAATGAACCTCCTGTAATATCCTGCGAGTCCCATAAAACTATGGATCTCTTCAACTGAGGTGCGTGCCAACCACTCAGTGACAAACTCAACCTTGGTGGGGTCTACTACTATACCTTCCCCTGATATAACATGTCCAAGAAATCCAACTTCCTTCAACCAAAACTCACACTTGCTAAACTTGGCGTACAACTGATGTTCCCTGAGCTTCTCGAGAACTAAGCGCAAGTGTTCCTTGTGTTCCTCTTTATTCTTCGAGTATACCAATATATCATCAATGAACACCACAACAAACTCATCCAAGAATTCCATGAATACCTTGTTCATGATAATCATAAAATAGGCAGGGGCATTAGTCAATCCAAATGACATGATCGTGTACTCATATAGCCCGTACCTTGTGGTAAAAGTTGTCTTAGGTATATCATGTTCTCAGATCTTCAATTGGTGGTATCCTGATCGAAGATCGATCTTGGAGAATACTTAAGCTCCTTGCAACTGGTTAAATAGATCATTGATCATCGGTAGTGGGTACTTGTTCTTGATCGTCACTTCATTCAATGCTTGGTAATCAACAACCATTATGAAAGATCCATCCTTCTTATCAGCCAAGAGCACTGAGGCTCCCCACGGTGATGAACTTGGTCGAATATAACCTTTCTCCAATAGCTCCTTAATCTGCTTCTTAATTTCCTCCAAATCATTTGTGGGCATCCGATACGGTCTCTTCGATATTGGTCCGGTGCCTGGCAACAGTTCTATCAAAAACTCTATGTCTCGATCTGGTGGCATGCCTGGTAGTTCCTCTGGAAATACATCCATGTAATCCTTCACAACAGGCACTTCTTCTTGAACAACTCCCGAGAGAGAATTTACTTGGGCCTCCTTGGCGCATGCCTAGACACATACTTGATCCTTTTTCCCTCCGGGGTGGTGACTAAAACTGACTTACTAGCACAGTCGATGTTTCCTCCATACTTCGATAACCAATCTATGCCTAATATTATATCCAATCCTTAGGACTCTAAAATTATTAGGTCTGAGGGGAAAACATGAATACCAATGGTTAACGGTAGCCTATCACACCATCAGCTGGCCATATACTATGCTCTTGGCGAACTTACTAACATGGGTGACCTAAGGGCTATGGTTGGCAATTTGAACTTTTCCACAAATCCCCTTGATATTATGAAAGCGATGCACCAGTATCAAGAAGAACGGGTACGGTAAATGGCATAATCAAAAACTTACCGATCACTGTGTCAGGCTGATCTTCAACCTGCTCCACGTTGATGTGGTTCACCTGACCTCTGGTGAAGGGATTGGGCTTCTTCCCGGAGTTTCAATTTCCATTCTTTGCTTCAGGATATTCAGTGGTGTAGTGTCCAGTCTTCCCGCACTTGAAACAAGTAATGTGACTTAAATCCTTCCTGGCGGGTGTTGCTGGGTTGGAACGGTTCTGTCCGTTGCTTCCTCCATTCCCATTCCCATTCCCATTCTTGGGGCCACTATGATTATGCAAACTCCCTCCATTGTGGGTATGGCCTCCATGATTATGAGTGTGTCCTCCCGAGTTTGGGGTAAAACGAGGCTTCTGCTGGCTCCAGAATTATACTTCCCTTGTCCATACTTCCTTTTGCGGCTCTCTATCTGTTGATGCTTGCCTTCAATCATAAGGGCCCTATCTACCAAATCCTGGTAGTTATTGAATGTTGCCACCACCAACTGCATGCTCGACTCATCATTCAGCCCTTCCATAAACTTCTCCTGCTTCGCGGCATCTGTGGCCACATCATCTGGGGCATAGTGAGCTAACTTACTAAACTCATCCACCTACTGCCCCACGGTACGATTTCCCTGGCGTAAATAGCGAAACTCATGCTTCTTCATGCTCATAGCTCCTGTAGAGGCATGGACTGTGCGGAAAGCTTGCTGAAACTGATCTCAAGTGACATTGGCTATGGGAAAAGTGGCTGTGTAATTCTCCCACCATGAGGTTGTTGGTCCATCCAATTGATGTGCGGAAAAGCGCACCTTCTCAACATCTGTGCAACCTGCGGTGGTCAACTCCCTTACAATCCTGCGGAGCCAGTCATCAGCAACTATCGACTTGGTGCTACTGGAAAACACCGGCAGATTCAACCTCAGAAAACGAGCTAAGTAGTCAACTGGAGGTGACGGCGGATTTTTGTTGCTGTTGTTGTTGTTTTTGTTGCCCTGGTTCTGGACTAACAGCTGCATCAAGGCATTCTGTAGTTGGATCAGCTGGGTGAGCTCCGGTGGGAAAACAAATCCGGGGTCACGTCTTGGAGGCATCTGATAGGTTTAGAGGGGAGAGATTAGAATAGAGTGGGGTCTAGGGGGAAAATCACTACCCATATGCACATGAGGCAAACACATTCATATCACACCACTCAATTCAAACAAGGGCATACAACCGATCTAGCTACCGTTACATAGTACTCGGACTATTCTATATACATGGGGGTATACTATTGATAATATGGTGGTCGACTAAAAATTTTGATCGGAAGAAGATTCCATGATATCTGCTCCAGCTTCCTCTTCATAGTCATCATCACTGTCGGGGTCAGAGTTGGTGTCGTCGATGATGTTGTAGTCCTCGGGATGATTGTCATATCCTCCTGGTATGGGGTCTCCCATGAATACTCCTAGCTTCTTCTTCAGGTCTTCATTCTTCTCTAGTAGAACTGCAATTTCCTCTTCATATCCATCACGTGTAGACTTGAATTCCTCTTCTAGCTCCATGTTCCTGGTCATCACCTTCTGCAGGTCTATCATGCTGGCACACATCTAGTTCTCCTGTCGACGAATGTGTTGGTTTAACTCCTGGATGTAGGCGGCAATGGACTTGTCCCTCCTTGTGCTGATCATCCCCATTGCTCATCTCGGTGTCCACATATCTGGTAGATGGTGTCCTTAAGATCCTTGTGATAAACTTGGCCGATGCGTCCCATGGCGATGTGTGCTGCCATGCTCTTTCCTAGACTCCAGGTTGGCGTATCAAAGGAAAACTCTATGGGCTCAGTCACTAGTATGAATCTTCTTCTTGGAACATGTACTTGAATGGTCCAGCACTCTTCTTCTGGTAGAGTGGCAGTGTAGGTCCCGGTGAAGCTTGGCATTCCGATGTTCAGGTATCTAGTGTCCTCCTTCAAGTGTCGTCCAAAAGGGGTGTCTTCATCCGGTTGAGCAAACTTGTACCTTGGGTCCGCCATCTATAGAGTGGAAAGTGGAGAAGAGTCGGAAATGAGTAGAGAAGAGTGACCTATGGCTCATCTTAGTGGTCGCGTCCTACAGTCAGTGTGTGCTCTGATACCATCTTGTAGCGATCCGACCTCAAACGGTAAAATCTCTGTGCATAAGTGTCATCCCTAGATCGGTAATGCTGACACACACAGTACTTGAAGGATTTATAACAGAGTTTCAATCACACACTTATTACATCGAATATCTCAAAAGAGAGTACTTATTACAATAATATGGCCGAAGGCCATCAAATGAAGATAACAGCGGAAGGCATGGAAGATAAAGTGAGTCCATCAACTCCAACGGCATAGCTGAGTGCAAGACAATGATCTAGCGCACCTTACTCTTCGTCTGAAAAGTCTGCAACATAATACGTTGCAGCCCGAAACGGGTCTGCACATGGAATATGCTGGCAAAATAACACTATAGAGCAATGAACATGTAGCAGCTATATCTATATGCATATTTGGCTGGTGGAGGCTCTATGGTTATTTTTGCAGAAAGCTATTTTTTCCCTACAACAAAGAAATAAATTTTATTTAACTACAAAGTTTGTTGAAATTATTGAGAAGGTTCCTCCAACCCAATCCCAAATTAATAATCATCAGCCCAACAAATTAATTAATGGAATGATGAGATCAAATCAATAATTCAATTACCAGATACTCAAGATGTCCATAACCGGGGACACGGCTAACAATGATTAGTTTATACACTCTGCAGAGGTTTCCGCACTTTTCCCCACAAGACTCGATCTCCTCCGTTGGATTTTCTAGCACTACATGATGTTTCAGAAACGGATGACCGAGACATAGTCTTTCAGAAGCATTAGCTCTTTACTCTGGGTAGACAGTACCACCTACATCCCCTACATCTGTTAGCCTACCACTGAAAGAGGTCACACAACTTAGTCAACTATGTAAGAACCCATAATGGCTTGTGGCTGCACACGGAAGTTTCCAGCATGAATAATCTTATGATCCCTTTGAGCCTAGGTGGCGGACCATAGGATGATCACACAGGTACTCCAGGATATCCCAGGACAACACTGGATTGCTCCAGGTGCCCAGACAACCACTGGGTTCTCCAGGGTGCCTCAACCAATCCACCTAGAAGTGTATTAAAGTAGCCACCTTAAGTTTAACCATTAATTAAAACTCTCACATCTGTCATGGATCACTCAACCAAACCACGTCTACGAGCATAGCATAGGAGTATAAGCATAACGTAGAAGTAACTCCCAGGGTTTGAAAATAAAGGCAATAGGTACTACCTCATCACTACTTTCCAGCGGCGTGGCTCGAGGAGGCGGTGGCACAGGCCGTCCGGCCTGTTCGCACTGGGCCATCGGCTCAGTCGGGCGGGAACCTTTTTGTTAAATAAATTCCGCCGAAACAAAAATCCTAATATAATATAAAAAATTTGAAAATGCCGCAAACAATTTTCACCGTCTAAATAAAATATTTAGAACAAAGTGAACATTTTTCTGGCCTAGAAATGCAATTTTAAAAAATGCATATTTTTGTAATTCAAATAAAATAGCAATAAAATCCAAAATAAAATATTAAGTTGATTTTAAAAAATTTCCTCCAATATTCCTCTTTTTTGAAGAACTCATATTATCCTCTCTCTTTCATTTTTAATATTGGAATTATTTCAGAGAGAAAAATTATTAAAATCACAATGATCCTCTCTTCAAATTTGAAAAAATTCAAATACGAAAATAATGAAATCCCTAACTCTCTCCGTGGGTCCTTGAGTTTCTTAGGATTTCTAGGATCACAAACAAAATGCAAAATAAAATATGATATGCATATGATGGCCTATGTATAACATCCTAATTGAAAATTGGGATGTTACATCCCCCCTCCGGCACGGTGCCGGAACAGTGTCCCGATTGGTTTTTGCTGGCTACAGAAACTTGCGGCGGCGGAACTCCCAATCAAAGTTTCTTTCTAAGGGTTTCTATATTTATAGGAATTTGTGGCATCGGTCTCACGTCAGGGGGGTCTCCGAGTCGTCCACAAGGCAGGGGGCGCGCCCAGGGATTAGGGCTCGCCCTACACCCTTGTGGACAGCTCGGGACTCTTCTGGCCCAACTATTTTACTCCTGGGGCTTTTTTTGGTCCATAAAAAATCATCAAAAATTGGCACGTCAATTGGAATCCGTTTGGTATTCCCTTTCTGTAGAACTCAAAAATAAGGAAAAAACAGAAACTGGCACTAGGCTCTAGGTTAATAGGTTAGTCCCAAAAATCATATAAAATAGCATATAAATGCATATAGACATCCTAGATGGATGAAGGAAATATGCCCTAGAGGCAATAATAAATTTGTTATTTATTTTTCGTTATATCATGATAAATGTTTATTATTCACGCTAGAATTGTATTAACCGGAAACTTAGTACATGTGTGAATACATAGACAAACATAGTGTCACTAGTATGCCTCTACTTGACTAGCTCGTTAATCAAAAGATGGTTAAGTTTCCTAACCATAGACATGAGTTGACATTTGATGAACGGGATCACATCATTAGAGAATTAGCACTATGATCGTTTAGTTTATTGCTATTGCTTTCTTCATAACTTATACATGTTCCTATGACTATGAGATTATGCAACTCCCGAATACCAGAGGAACACTTAGTGTGCTATCAAAAGTCACAACGTAACTGGGTGACTATAAATATACTCTACAGGCGTCTCCGATGGTGTTTGTTGAGTTGGCATAGATCGAGATTAGGATTTGTCACTCCGTGTATCGGAGAGGTATCTCTAGGCCCTCTCGGTAATGCACATCACTATAAGCCTTGCAAGCAATGTGACTAATTAGTTAGTTGCGGAATGATGCATTATAGAACAAGTAAGGATACTTGTGGTAACGAGATTGAACTAGGTATTGAGATAACGATGCTCGAATCTCGGGCAAGTAACATACCGATAACAAAGGGAACAACGTATGCTGTTATGCGGTTTGACCGATAAAGATCTTCATAGAATATGTAGGAACCAATATGAACATCCAGGTTATTCTATTGGTTATTAACCGGACATGAGTCTCGGTCATGTCTACATAGTTCTTGAACTCATAGGGTCCGCACGCGTAACGTTCGATGACGATTGGTGAGGGAGCCCTGGATTAGGGGGTCTCCCGACAGCCGGACTATATCCTTTGGCCGGACTGTTGGACTATGAAGATACGAGATTGAAGACTTCGTGCCGTGTCCGGATGGGACTCTACTTGGCGTGGAAGGCAAGCTAGGCAATACGGATATGCATATCTCCTCCTTTGTAACCGACCTTGTGTAACCCTAGCCCCTTCTGGTGTCTATATAAACCGGAGGGTTTTAGTTTGTAGGACAACATACAATCATACCATAGGCTAGCTTCTAGGGTTTAGCCTCTCCGATCTCATGGTAGATCAACTCTTGTACTACCCATATTATCAAGAATAATCAAGCAGGACGTAGGGTTTTACCTCCATCAAGAGGGCCCGAACCTGGGTAAAACATCGTGTCCCCTGCCTCCTGGTACCATCCGCCTTAGACGCACAGTTCGGGACCCCCTACCCGAGATCCACCGGTTTTGACACCGACATTGGTGCTTTCATTGAGAGTTCCTCTATGTCTTCGCCATTAGGCTTGATGGCTCCTTCGATCATCAATAGCGATGCAGTCCAGGGTGAGACTTTTCTCCCCGAACAGATCTTTGTTTTCAGCGGCTTCGCACAGCGGGCCAACTCGCTTGGCCATCTGGAGCAGATCGAGAGTTACGCCCCTGGCCACCAGATCAGGTTTGGAAGCTTAAACTACATGGCCAATATCCGCGGAGACTTGATCTTCGACGGATTCGAGCCCCTGCCTAGTGCGCCACACGGTCACGATGAGCATGATTTAGCTCTGCCATCGGGCAATATTCGGGAGATCGCGCCGGCAACCGCTCCAACCCTCAATTCGGAGCCAGTTGCGCCATCCATGGACGGGTGGATGGACCCCTCCACGGAGGCCGTATCCTCAGCGGCGATTGAGCCGAGTATCGACCTTACCCTTCACAAGAGTCGTCATGCCAAGCTGCCGGATCCTTCCCCGGCCACGGACTCCCAACCGCCTACGCCCGTGCCTATCGAATCCGACTGGGCGCCGATCATGGAGTTTACCTCCGCGGATATCTTTCAGCACTCGCCCTTCGGCTACATACTGAACTCGTTAAGGTCTCTCTCCTTGTCAGGAGAGTCCTGGCCGAACTATGTTCGGCAGGATTGGGATGCGAATGACGAAGAAATTCGCCGCCCACCCACCACCCACTTAGTAGCCACTGTCGACAATTTGACCGACATGCTCGACTTCGACTCCGAAGACATCGACGGTATGGACGACGATGCAGGAGACGAAGAGGAACCGCTGCCCACAGGGCACTAGACAGCCACCTCATCATACGATATATGCATGGTGGACACACCCAAAGAAGGCAATGACGATGAGACAGCGGAGGATGACCCCTCCAAGAAGCAACCCAAGCGTCGACGTCAGCGGCGCCGCTCTAAGTCTCGCCAAAGCAAAAGCGGTGACACCGGCACAGGAGATAATAGCACTCCGGACAGTGCCGAAGACGACAACAATACCCTCCAGCAAGATTTAGAGTAGGAGGATAGAGAAGCCAACCCTCCCAAGAGAGCGGCAGGTGGAGAGGCGGAGGATGATAATTACATGCCTCCCTCCGAAGATGAGGCAAGCCTCGACGATGACGAATTTGTCGTGCCGGAGGATCCCGCCGAACAAGAGCGCTTCAAGCGCAGGATTATAGCCACGGCAAATAGCCTCAAGAAAAAGCAGCAGTAGCAGCTTCAAGCCGACCAAGATTTGCTAGCCGACAGATGAGCTAAAGTCCTTGCGGCCGAGGAATATGAACTCGAACGCCCCTCCAAGAGTTAACCGAAGCGCAGATTGCTACCCCGACTGGAGGAGGAAGCATTAAAACCTACATCCCCAGCGTATGACGCGGCTGATCGGCCACCTCGTGGCCGTGACAGAGAGGCATTTCAGCCAAAAGCTCAGCCCGCACCCCGACGCCAGTCAAATAAAAATGTCAAGGCACGGGGAAACACGCTAGACCTGCGAGACGTATTGGAGGACAAAGCAAAACACGCAAGATCGATCTACGGATCACGAGGGCGCGCCACCACGTGGGACGATAACCATCACGCCGGATACAGTAAAAGTAAATCCGGCCGGGCCAAACACAGCGGACAAGACTTATTTGAGTTGCGTCGCGACATAGCCCAGTACAGAGGCGCGACACACCCCCTATGCTTCACAGACGAAGTAATGGATCATCAAATCCTAGAGGGTTTCAAACCCGTAAATATAGAATCATATGACGGCACAACAGATCCTGTGGTATGGATCGAGGACTTCCTCCTGCACATCCACATGGCCCGCGGTGACGATCTACACGCCATTAAATACCTCCCACTTAAACTCAAAGGACCAGCTCGACATTGGCTCAGCAGCCTGCCAGCAGAATCCATTGGCTGTTGGGAAGATCTAGAAGCCGCATTCCTCGACAACTTCTAGGGCACTTATGTGCGACCACCAGATGTCGATGACTTGAGCCACATAATTCAGCCGCCAGAGGAATCGGCCTGCCAATTCTAGACACGGTTCTTGACAAAGAAAAATCAAATCGTCGACTGTCCAGATGCAGAGGCCCTAGCAGCTTTCAAGCACAACATCCGCGACGAGTGGCTCGCCCGGCACCTTGGCTAGGAAAAGCCGAAATCTATGGCAGCCCTCACGACACTCATGACCCGCTTTTGCACGGGAGAAGACAGTTGGCTGGCTCACAGCAATAATATATCAAAGAACCATGGTACTTCGAATACCAAGGATGGCAATGGCAGGTCACGTCGCAACAAACACAAGCTCCGCATCAACAACGACAATACCGAGGATACGGCAGTCAATGCGGGATTCAAAGGCTCTAAACCCGGTCAGCAGAAAAAGCCATTCAAAAGAAGCACTCCGGGCCCGTCCAGTTTGGACCGCATACTCGATCGCTCGTGTCAAATAAATGGCACCCCCGACAAGCCAGCCAACCACACCAATAGGGATTATTGGGTGTTCAAGCAGGCCGGCAAGTTAAATGCCGAAAACAAAGATAAGGGGCCACATAGCGATGACGAGGAAGAGCCCCGGCTGCCGAACACCGGAGGACAGAAGAGGTTCCCCCCACAAGTGCGGACGGTGAACATGATATATGCAACCCACATCCCCAAGAGGGAGCAGAAGCGTGCGCTCAGGGACGTATATGCGTTGGAACCAGTCGCCCCAAAGTTCAACCCATGGTCCTCCTGTCCGATCACCTTCGATCAAAGGGACCACCCCACTAGTATCCGTCATGGCGGATTCGCCGCACTGGTCTTAGACCCAATCATCGACGGATTTCACCTCACTCGAGTCCTTATGGACGGTGGCAGCAGCTTGAACATGCTTTATCAGGACACAGTGCGCAAAATGGGTATAGACCCCTCAAGGATCAAACCCACAAGAACAACCTTTAAAGGCGTCATACCAGGTGTAGAGGCCCATTGCACAGGCTCAGTCATACTGGAAGTGGTCTTCGGATCCCTGGATAACTTCTGAAGCAAGGAGTTAATCTTCGATATAGTCCTGTTCCGTAGTGGCTATCATGCACTGCTCGGGCGAACCGCATTTGCGAGATTCAATGCGGTACCGCATTATGCATACCTCAAGCTCAAGATGCCAGGACCTCGGGGGGTCATCACAGTCAATGGAAACACAGAGCGCTCTCTTCGCACGGAGGAGCACACTGCGGCCCTTGCAGCAGAAGCACAAAGCAGCCTCTTAAGGCAATCCACCTGTTCGGCGATTAAAGACCCGGACACCTTCAAGCGCGCCTGGAGTAATCGGCAACAAGACCGCCTAACACGTTCCGAGCTTGCATAGCAATGCTGGCCCCACCCCAGTACCAGCCAAACGGCGAAATCCGTGCCACGCGTACATAATTACGCATTGGAAATACCATGGGCACATGTGGGAAGGGGGCACGACTACGACACGCCCCAAGATGCGGCTCAAACGCACTAGGGGCTTCCCGCTTCGTTATTTTTCTCTCTTTTAGGACTTTAATCTCTGGAAGCCCTGTCCGGTAGTACAGTTGCCGGACACACGATGCAACAACCAAGGAGACAGAAAGCTATGTCGCACCACGGAAATCCCAGGTGGTCTCCGATAACGAGTGAAATACTTACTCTAAATACCATTCCTCAGCTTGCCCTTGGAGGGGACATGTCAAATAGTCCTACTTTTTGCTTATCGCACTACTTGTATCATTCTGCTTCAATGCACCTTTTTGAATAAACAATGCATAGCACTAGACTATTGCCGCGTTCTCTATTCCTTCTTTTTTATATATGTATATATGTTCATTCATGACATTCAGCACCCGTACACTCAGGTACGGCCAATACGCCAGGGGCTTAAGCGTACCCCATAATACGGCGTGAGAAGTCCGAACACTTTCGACAGTGCGGCACCCCGAACTTATAGCATTATATGCATCAGCTCCGAATCATGTCTTGGGTCAATAGTTGGGTTTGCCCGGCTCCCATGTTTTGGTACCTTACGTTTCGCTATATCGGCTAAGGTAGCACTGGGAGAACTACTGCGATTGTGCCCCAGTTCAGCTGGGCTAAGCACCTCAGTAGAGAAAGCTAAAACTGACTGTCATGATAATGTGAGAGTTGGTCGCTATTCGAGAGGTCTCGAGTCCCTAAAGACTTATGCTGCTTAGAGCGAGGAGTCGGCTTTGTCCGGCTTAAGGCATGTATAGCGCCCCGAATTCGGCCTTCCGAATACTAGGGGCTTCGCCAAAATTTAAAATTATAGAATTATATGGCTAAGTGAGAGTGATAAAGCATTATAGTCTAGTTGCCTTGTTCGTTGTGCTGAGCACCTCCCTCGAAGGACCCAACAATGGAAAAAAGAGTGCTCAGATTTATCCCGAACACCCTAGCACTCGTGGCATGGGGGCAGAAGCCGACGACTGGCCATCTCTTAGATTTGATAAACAGCCACACAGAAGGTAATATTTTAAATTCAAACAAGCGTTGCATAGTGCATATGAACAAGTTTTCATAATACAGGATCACACGAGCAAGTTTATTCAAAAATTACATCCTTCGCACACTAGTCTGCCACAAGACGGGCGCCCTTCAGGACACCCTCATAATATATCTCGGGGTGGCGATGCTCCTTCCCCTGCGGTGGCCCCTCCTTCACCAGCTTCTTGGCGTCCATCTTGGCCCAGTGCACCTTTGCACGGGCAAAAGCTCGGCGGGCACCTTCGATACAGACGGACCGCTTGATGACTTCCAGCCATGGGCAGGCATCCACAAGCCGCCTCACCAGGCCGAAGTAGCTGTTGGGAAGGGAGTCGCCAGGCCACAGCCGGACTATAAAGCCCTTCATGGCCTGTTTAGCCGCCTTGTGCAGCTCGACCAGTTGCTTCAGCTGGTCGCTCATAGGCATCAGGTGTTCGGTACCAGTATACTGAGACCAGAACAACTTCTCCGTCGAGCTTCCCTCCTCGGCCTGGTAATATTTCGGGGCATCCGACACGCTGCGGGGCAAATCTGTGAATGCTCCTGGAGAGCTCCGGACTCGGGTAAGTAACAAGTAATTTACTTTCACATGCTTGCTTTGCATATTGAATGCCTTACCCGCTGCTATCTTCCTCACCGCCTCAATCTCCTGGAGGGCCTTTTGGGCTTCAGCCTTGGCATTCTTTGTTCTCTCGAGGGCCGCGGCAAGCACGGACTCTCGCGTCTTCGAGTCAAGCTCCAAAGCCTCGTGCTTCTTCACGAGAGCCTGGAGCTCTTGCTGCACCTCGCCACCCGTGCCTCTTGATTTTCCCGCTCGGTGCGCTTCTTGGCCGCTTGGTCTTCGGCCTCGGACAGCGCTTGCTTCAGGGTCGCCACTTCGGTCGTGGCCCCTGACACATTCATGATGATCCTGTTATTTCGCAACCACATTTTCTTTTATATATAGACAATGTATTACTTACCTTTGTTCTCCTCGAGCTGCCTCTTGGCAAGGTCGAGCTCTTTTTCAGACCCCTCGAGGTCCTGCTTCAGCGCGGCGACCTCTGCAGTCAGTGCGGCAGAGGTCAGCAGCGAAGCCTGCATACGCATACAGACATACTTATATTAGACTTGTCAGGACCCCGATTCCAAGTCACATCGATCTAGCCGGTAACACTTCATATCACTTTGCGGCCTCACGCACGGTATCTCACGGGTGTCGCCTTACCATGGCCCGGAACCGTTTGCGCCTTTTGGCTCACGTATATGATAGTGTCGCTAGCATCCATATGACAGAGAACCCGGGCCGACATGGCTAGTCGTGAACCCAAAGCGGCACAGACCTATGGAGACAGGCATACATGAATCACATCGAGCATGTCGGTCATCAGCGAGTGATTCCGGGCTGTAGCACTGGGCTAACAGGACTCAGGATATCACCGCGTGACATTTCCCCGAAGGGACAGACATAGGAACAAAGTGAAACACATGCCGGCCAGTCAAGTGTCCTGAGCAGTAGTACTGGGCTAGCAGGACTCCGGTGAACCGGGCTGTAGCGGACTACTATGGCTCGAGGAACACTAGACTACATTTCCCCATAAGAAAGGCTGCCAAGGATAAACAACTAGATTGTCGGATCCCACTCATACCAAGCATTTCAATCATACACACAATATGCCCGATATGAGTACATACAACATGGCATCACAACAAAACTCTACAACTCAAGTACTTTATTTAAAGGCTCCAGAGAGCCATACATAACATGTTCATACAGATAGGGGTCACATGACCCGACACTCAAGTCATACACTCATACAAGCACATGCGGAAGCAACTAGTCTGAGTACAGACTCTAGAAAGAAAGAAGGCTTCTCGAAGCCTGTCTATCTACATAGGGCCCTCCATGGCCAGGATCACCACCTGGGTGGCTAGTCACTCGTCGACGTCAAGGTCTACGTAGAACCCATCGAAGGGGGCGGTGTTGTCGTCTGAAAACAGTAATTAAGCAAACATGAGTACAAAGGTACTCAGCAAGTCTTACATCAGAACCTACTAAACATGCTTATTCTCAAGAAGGTGGTGGGGTTATTGCAGCAAGCCAGCTTTGACTCTTGGCTCAGCTATCCTACGGAACTTCACCAGTAAAATAGTTTTCGCACACGAGTCCACTACTCACGAACACAATACTCCACCGTGGATCCTCCCTCGTCATCCTACGAGAGGGCCATCCTCGGTACTCACACTTATCTTGAGTCTTTTAGTAGTATCCATTAACTTGTCTATGAACTGTATAGGCAACCAAGTAGTCCTTTACCGCGGACACGGCTATTCGAATAGTTTTATACCCTACAGGGGTGTACTTCTTCATACACGCTTTCACCACTTACCGCCGCTTACACGACATGTACTCGGCAACCTTCAAGCAGAAGCCCAGCAAGGGTGTCGGCCACGGCCTACCTAAACACTTAAGTCTCTAGTCCAGGTTTATCGCCTATCTAGGTTCCATCCGCAGGGAGTCCGTCCGAGGTTTCCACATACGGCCCCGAACGATGTGAACAGGGTCCCGAGACGCCAAACGGGCGCCCGGCATACCCGGCCACGGTGTATCTACCGCAACATAGCCCACCCCTAGGGTCAGCGCTACGCACGGCCGCCAACACATAACCTACAAACACCAGAAACTATTTGCAACTCCTAGACAGAGTACTAAGGTGATTAAGAAGCCGAGAGGGTCCATTGGTTTCGGGCCCAATGTACGGTAGTAACTGCATCTTAAATCACACATACAGATCTCAGTTCTTAGGGATGGCCTCAATGAAACAACCCACCATGCACTCCTACATGGCCTCTCATCGATACCTTTACCAAAACATGTTCAACACATCCCTCACATTACCGACATAAGCATTTCACTCTAGCCCATCACCCAGATGAACCAGACCTGACACAACTCTAAGCATAGCAGGCATAGCAAGGTAGGAATCACATACATGGCTCAATCAACTCCTACACATGCTAGTGGGTTTCATCTAGTTACTGTGGCAATGACAGGTCATGCAGAGGATAAGGGTTCAACTACCGTAGCACACAGCAGTTTGAATCGCGTTGTCTTAATGCAGTGAACAAGAGCAGAAGCGAGAACATGGGTTTGTATCGGAATGATCAATGGTTGCTTGCCTGATGGAGTGGTAGTGGGATACTGCCCTTCGGTTGGATACTCATGAATATCCTCGGAGGCAGAACCTACCACGAAGAACACATCGGGACACAATCAACACATGACGATATGCAACAATATGATGCATGCTATGACATGGCAATAAGAATGTGTCTTGGCCTAATGCAAGTTATAATAGAAAGGAATGAACCCATTTGAATCAAAGATTCAAATATTAGCTCATTAAACATGGCCTTAATAGTGCATTTCTTTATTCTGCTTAAATAGCAAGGTAAACTTGTTTTGTCATGCATTAAACCATTACAAATGGATAGATTGAATTTTTCTGATCATTTTTCATATATAAATCTTTGCATTTGGAGCTATGGTTGATTTTCTATGATTTTTAGAAGTTTTGACTATTTTCTGGAAATTCCTGAATAAAAATAAATCCAGAAAATGCATTACTGCGTCAGCATTGTGTCATGGTGACCTCAGCAGGTCAAAGGCGCCAGCCCAGGTCAAACCTGACTTGTGGGCCCCTTCTGTCAGCCTCTCAGCTAATTAACGGGGTTAGATTAACACTAATTAGCTGTCACTCGGGCCTGGGCCCACATGTCAGTGACTGATTTAACAAAAAATAATTAAAACTAATCCTAATTTAGTTAGCAGACCGGCCCCACCTGTCATAGACTCAGGGGGGTCTACCTGGGCCCACCCAAGGGTCAAACTGGGTCAAACTCGCCGGCGTTGAGCCGCCGGCGAAGCCGAGACGGCGAAGGGCTTCGGATTTGGTCCTCCGGTGACCAAATCAATGACGGAGACGTGCTACGCGTAGCTGGGGCTCGTGCGCATCTAGTGGGGAAAGTGGGAGGAGCTGGGGTGGAGCGAGCTCGCTGGAATCGAGCTCGTGGCGGCGGCCGGAGTTCGGACGGGGTGGGTTTCGACGCTACGGTGCACGGGAGGAAGAACTGGTGGTGGCTACGGGCTCCTGGTGCTGCACTGAGCACAACGCGAGCTTGGCTTCGAGCCAGTGTGGCTCTAGCCATGACGGCGCCATGGCCGACGGCGGGGAGCTCTCGGGTGCGGTGGAAACGGTGGCTACAGAGGCCAAACGAGCACGGGAGCTAGGGGGAAAGGAAGAGGAGCTCACAACGGAGTCGGGGAGGGGGTCAGCGAGCTCGGGGAGGTCCTGGCGACGGCGAATCGGCCGGAGACGGCTCGGGTGCCCGAGGTTGAAGACGAGGGCGTAGACGGCGTTCGGTGGTGTTTGGGGTCGCGTGGGTCGGCGAAGAGGTCCAGGGCAACGAGGCGGAGCTATTGGGCTCGTCGGAGAGGCGAGGGAGTGGCTGTGGTGGCAACTATGGCGATCGGCGGCGAGGTTCGCGCTCGGCCATCACGGGGGAGAGAGAGGGAGACGAGGGGGAGAGTGAGCGAGGATGGGAGGGGGACGTGGGGGTCGCGTGGCACATCTAGGCGTCTCCAGGGGTCGGCGGAAGCAGGAGGTGGCCGGCGTGTGGCCGCGGGCGACGGCCACGCGCTCCGCATCCTTCTGGCACAAGGAGGACGACGACTGGCGAAGCCAGTAAGCTGGGCCGAGCCAGGTGGGCTGGCCAGCTCAGGTAAGGCCCAGGTGGCTTCCTTCTCTCTTTTTTTTTAAATTTGTTTTTGTTTTCTATTTAACTGCAACTGTTGGGCTTTATTAAAAATACTAAAATGTTTCCAAAAATCCTGAAAATAATTGTGGGCTCTGTTTAGATTATTTCCAACAGCAAACATTTATTTCCAGAATTATTTGAGCATTTAAATTATTTTATAGCATTTAAATGCCCAAATTCAAATACTTATGATTTAATTCAATGACCTTCTGTTGACCTAGAAAAATGTGCACCAATTTTGCCAGAGGTTCTAACCCAAGACAAAGAGGGTGAACTTTTTAGAAGGGCATTTCAGGTTCATTGAAAATAATTTTAGTAAACCCTAGTTGTTTCCAGGGGGTGTTGGGGGTTCTGTCATCCCCATTTCAAATTTAAGAGAAAAATAGACATGATGCACATTCTAATGCTTGAACTAGCTAGGGTGTGACAACTCACCCCCACTCAAAAGAATCTCGTCCCGAGATTTAGGATCCTCCGGGAAGAAGGTGGGGTACTCAAGTCGAAGACGATCCTCCCTTTCCCAAGTGGCTTCTTTCTCGGAATGGTGTGACCATTGAACCTTGAGAAACTTGATATTCTGACGTCGAGTGGTACGCTCGGCTTGATCAAGGATACGAACGGGATATTCCCGGTAGGATAAGTTATCTTGTAGATCAAGCGTTTCTTGGTCCACTCCACGGATAGGATCCGCGAAGCAACGCCTGAGTTGTGAAACGTGGAAGACATCGTGAACTCTGGAAAGATGCGGAGGTAGTTCCAATTGGTAAGCAACTTCTCCTCGTTTGGCAAGAATGTGAAAGGGTCCAATGTAACGAGGAGCCAATTTGCCTTTGATACCGAAACGATGGGTTCCCTTTAACGGAGTAACCCGAAGGTAAGCCTTCTCGTCGACTTCATAAGTCATAGGCTTATGTTTACGATCATATTGACTCTTTTGATGAGATTGGGCTGTTTTCAATTTCTCACGAATAACGCGAACCTGCTCTTCTGCTTCCTGAATCATATTCGGGCCAAAGAGTTGTCTTTCCCCGGTTTCTGACCAGTTAAGAGGCGTTCGACATTTCCGTCCATAGAGAACTTTGAAAGGAGCCTTGCCTAAGCTGGCTTGATAACTATTGTTATAGGCAAACTCCACGAATGGAAGGCATTTCTCCCAACTCATTCCGAACGAGATGACAGAAGCTCGGAGCACATCTTCCAGAATTTGATTGACTCGCTCTACTTGACCACTTGATTGAGGATGGAAGGCGGTACTAAAAGAGAGACGAGTTCCCATAGCATTTTGGAAACTTTCCCGAAATCGAGAGGTGAAGAGACTCCCACGGTCTGAGTTAATTTCCAATGGAACACCATGAAGAGACACTATTCGGGAGATGTATAAATCGGCTAGCTGGCTAGCGGTGATACTCTCACGAATAGGTAGAAAGTGGGCTACTTTGGAAAGATGGTCGATCACGACGAAAATGGCATTATTCCCTCTCTTGGTCCTGGGAAACCCAGTGATGAAATCCATACTGATTTTATCCCATTTCCATTCGGGAATAGCCAAAGGTTGAAGGGTGCCAGCAGGCCGTTGATGCTCTGCTTTAAAACGACGACAAACGTCGCAATTAGAAATGTATTGAGCAATTTCTCTCTTCATCCTAGTCCACCAAAACCTCTGGCGTAGGTCTTGATACATTTTAGTATTACCGGATGAATGGTGAGAGGGGATTCATGAGCTTCCTTAAGGATCAGCCGCCTCAGGTTTCGTGCCTTTGGAACCACTAGGCGATTCCCAAAGTATACGACACCTTGATCATCAATGGAGAAACAATTTGCGACTCCTTTCTTAATGTTTCTCTTAATACGGGAGATTCCCGGATCTACCTTCTGTGCCTTGATGATCTGATCCGTAACGGTAGGTTTCGCCACCAGGGTGGATAGGAATCCTTGAGGAACAATGTGAAGATTTAGCTTACGAAATTCCTCATGGAGAAATGGTTGACTTTGTTGTAACATCAGGTTGTTACAATAGGACTTACGGCTTAGCGCATCAGCCATGACATTGGCTTTGCCCGGGGTGTAAGTTATTCCTAAGTCGTAATCCGAGATCAACTCAACCCAACGTCTTTGCCTGAGATTCAAATCCGGTTGGGTGAAGATATATTTCAAACTTTGGTGATCTATGAAGATCTCGCAACGATTACCGAGAAGGTAATGTCGCCAAGTTTAAGTGCATGGACTACAGCTGCAAGCTCTAGATCATGTGTGGGATAATTTTCCTCATGTGGGTGTAATTGCCGTGAAGCATAGGCAATTACCTGACGATCTTGCATGAGTATGCAACCTAGTCCTTGTCGCGAGGCGTCACAATAGATAATAAAGTCCTTGGAGAAATCTGGTGGTACCAGTACGGGAGCAGATGTCAGGCGTCTTTTCAGTTCCTGAAAACTGAACTCGCACTGTGGAGTCCACTAGAACTTTTTATCTTTCTTGAGGAGTTCAGTTAGAGGTTTAGCAACCTTGGAGAAATTCTCGACGAAGCGGCGGCAATAGCTCGCTAAGCCAAGGAAGCTCCGAACTTGCTTAACCGTCTCAGGTGGAGTCCAATCAAGGACGGCTTGAACTCGCTCGGGATTGACAGCAATACCCTTGCCAGAGATTACATGGCCTAGATAGGTCACTTCTGGCAACCAAAATTCACACTTGGAGAATTCGGCATAAAGGCGATGCTCTCGAAGTTTCATCAATACCAGCCTTAGATGTTCGGCATGTTCCTCTTCATTCTTGGAGTAGATGAGTATGTCATCGAGGTATACTACGACAAATTTGTCCAAGTACTCCATGAAAACTGAGTTCATTAACCGGGAGAAGGTGGCTGGGGCATTGGTTAAACCGAAGGACATCACAGTGTATTCGTATTGGCCATAACGAGTAACAAAGGCCATTTTGGGAATGTCCCCGTTTCTGATTTTGATTTGATGGTAGCCCAACCTCAAATCCATCTTGGAAAAGACTGAGGATCCAGCGAGCTGATCATACAGATCGTTAATCCTGGGAAGCGGGTATTTGTTCTTGATGGTGACCAGGTTGACAGGGCGGTAGTCTACAACCATTCGATCCGTTCCATCCTTCTTTTTGACGAAGAGGACGGGGCAAGCCCAAGGAGAGGAACTAGGACGGATGAAACCCTTTTTCAAGGACTCATCGAGTTGGTTCTTAAGCTCGGCTAGTTCTAAGGGTGCCATCTTGTAGGGTCTTCTAAAAATTGGAACGGTTCCTAGAAAAAGGTCTATCACAAACTCGACATCCCTGTCAGGTGGAACACCTGGCAGTTCTTCTGGAAAGACATCCGGAAAATCTCGGACTACCGGAACATCCTCAAGGTCTGGAAGGGGGTTGGCATTTAAGGAGTAAAGCTGGTGCTTGGCCACTCGAGTTAAGACATTGACTGTCTTGCCCGAT
Organism: Triticum dicoccoides; assembly: GCF_002162155.2. Lineage (NCBI taxonomy): Eukaryota > Viridiplantae > Streptophyta > Magnoliopsida > Poales > Poaceae > Triticum > Triticum dicoccoides. Next base: position 481,559,321 of record NC_041390.1, on the reverse strand, counting down.
GGGTGAGTAAGTTGAATGGTTCTAGTGGCACAATCGATCTTAGCATAATGAGCTGACATCCAGTCCATACCCAAGATGATGTTTATGTCTGAGGACTTGAGAGCTATTAAGGATGCAAGGAAGACAAGTCTATCGACAAGGATTTCGTTCCCATGGCTTACTCTAGAAGTTTGCCATCTAGAGCCAGGGGTTTGAATTTCCATGGTAGAGGGCATGTCACAGAATGTCGTGTTGTGCAATCGAGCATAGTTCTCGGATATGAATGAATTAGATGCTCCAGTATAGAAAAGCACAGATGCCGGATGGCAGTTAACAAGGAGCATACCAAGGACGACGTTGGGATCCTCATGAGCCTCCTCGGCTGAAACATAGTTGACATGGCCACGTGCAGTGGTGGCCAGCTTGGCGTAGAATGTTTTTCCCGCAGGCTTACCACGGCCAACGGACTTCCCAGTTTGATTGGGGTTGTTGTTCAGGGGACACTCTCGGCTATAGTGACCCGGCTCTCCACACTTAAAGCATGTCACCACATTGGAGCGTGGAGCAGCATTAGCAGCGGGGCCACCATAAGGCTTGGGCGGTGCAAATTGCTGGTTGGGACGAGGCGCCTCAAAGGCTGGCCTCGGAATGAACCTAGGTGGCAGTGCCGTGCTTGGAATCCACACCCGGCGCTTCTGAGCTCCAGAGCCGGATGAAGAGCCAAAGTCACAGGAGTGCTTGCATGAAGCGTCATAATCAGTATGGCCTGTCTCAGCACTGATGGCTTTATTGACCAACTTCTGAAAGGTGGTGCACTCGTGCAGATCAAGATCGCGGCGAAGCTCGGGGCTAAGTCCCTTGAGGAACCTTGCCTGCTTCTTAGCGTCAGTAGATACTTCTTCAGGAGCATAGCGTGCCAGATTTCCAAATTCACGACTATAAGCATCCACAGTCAGTCTTCCTTGGGTGAAGTTGCAGAACTCCTCCCTCTTGCGATCCATGAGACCTTCCGGAATGTGATGCTCACGGAAAGCCTCACTGAACTCAGCCCAAGTAGTAATTTGGCCGACCGGGCGCATAGCTTCAAAGTTTTCCCACCAAAGGCTAGCAGGGCCTTCGAGGTGATAGGCAGCATAGGTAACCTTGTCGGCTTCGGCTACGTTGGCAGAACGTAGCTTGTGAGTGATGCTGCGAAGCCAGTCATCCGCGTCGAGGGGCTCGACGGAATGGTTAAACTTTGGCGGGTACAGCTTGATAAAGTCATTGATTGACACCAGGTCATTTCGTGGGTGGCGGGCAATGTTCTGCTCAATCCGCTCTAGTAGGCGGTTAGTCTCACGCTTGTTTCTTTCCGCCTCCAGCATCATTTCGGCCAGAGAAGGTAGGTGAGGCAGATTTTCACCCCTAGCTGCACTGGCTTCCCCCTGCTCCGAGGCAGCAGGGTTGCTGCGGGTGTTGACCATCCTAGGAGAAAACAAGACAATGGTTTAGATAAGGATGGCTCAAACTTAGCAAGGAGTGCAGAATGTAATGGATAACACGGAATGCAGAGATGTTCATCTGTATGTCATGGTAATATAAAACTGCCATATATATACCAACGGTCATACATATCATACATAGTTTAGTACAAGCCTAGGCTACAGTACAACTATGATGAAAGACGTTACATCTCATCGGAGGCATTCCAAGCTCCTGTACATTATTTGTCTACACCTCCGGAATTGATTACACACTAAGTCATATTCCACAAGTCACGCAGGACAGTGGAGATACAACTACTACAATACTAGTGGTACTACTACTGACTCAGACAGCTCCGTAGTAGTTCTCATAGAAGTCACCTCCATAGCCTGGATGTTCGACGTGACCATCCGGGAACAGACGGTCCTGAGGAGCCTGTGGACCAAAGGGGCTAGGATGAGGTCTTGGACCAACAAACGGTGGCCTGCGGGGACCACGGGGTGGGGTGATGCCTCCCACATCACGCCAATCCACCATGTCTGGCAGAGCTGATCTCACAGGATACAGATCCCTTGTACCCATACATCCAGCTTGCACCGCAGGTGCAAACTGAGTCAATGTGGGCCAATGATCAGCACGGGTATTGAAAAGCTCCAGCCTCAAGGCCCGATTCTCTCGGTCCTTATCTTCGAGCATCTCGGCAGTGGTACGAGTTAATGAGTCCTCCTGAGTGGAGTCATCATAGATAGCCTGAAGATACCCTTGCGCTCCCGGAAGTGAAGCTGGCATGTAACGGAAGTCGGTGTTCCGAAGCAGGCCAGTCCGGACTCGCAAGATGGTCATCATGGAATAGGCAGCATCCTGCACAGCCATCTCAACAGTAACCCCGAGTCCATAGGAACAGTGAAGGGGCTCGGTAGATCCAGGATAAGAAGGAAATATCCTGACGGTGTAGAGATATTGGCTTTGATTAAAGTCGCGGAACTGCTCTTCGACGGTGTATTCGGGATACCAATGGTAGCCCATCTCGATCATTACCCAGACTAACATAGCAGTATGACCGGGCACGTCGAGGCACCGGGTCAGGCGAACCACTTGGTTTTGAACACGGTTGGCCATCTGAAAACACAACCACAATGCAAAGACATCAGAATTTCTAGGGAAAATTGGACAGCATAACAGTTGTAAATGCTCAGAAAAAGATTTGAGACAATCACAACAGTTCGCGATACCACTCAACAACATCATATCAAGGTTCTGATCCAATTAGCAACATACTAAGAATAGTAGAAACTGAACTGGGACTTGTAACAACAATCCTATAAGCTATTACGGATTAGTAACACGTGAACCTGTTAGAAGAAGAGAGCCTAATCCTTAACCCACGTTGAATGAGAAGAGAATGACTCAGATCAGAGGCATAGTGTAAAGGAGTAAAAGAGCCTTACGTTCCCTCCCCACAATCAATTCCCCTACATATAACTAAAGCATTTCTAGACTCGATATCGACCAGTTTGGCTCAATGAACCTACAGGCAGTCCGGCTCTGATGCCAACGCTGTCATGACCCCGATTCCAAGTCACATCGATCTAGCCGGTAACACTTCATATCACTTTGCGGCCTCACGCACGGTATCTCACGGGTGTCGCCTTACCATGGCCCGGAACCATTTGCGCCTTTTGGCTCACGTATATGATAGTGTCGCTAGCATCCATATGACAGAGAACCCGGGCCGACATGGCTAGTCGTGAACCCAAAGCCGCACAGACCTATGGAGATAGGCATACATGAATCACATGGAGCATGTCGGTCATCAGCGAGTGATTCCGGGTTGTAGCACTGGGCTAACAGGACTCCGGATATCACCGCGTGACATTTCCCCGAAGGGACAGACATAGGAACGAAGTGAAACACATGCCGGCCAGTCAAGTGTCCTGAGCAGTAGTACTGGGCTAGCAGGACTCCGGTGAACCGGGCTGTAGCGGACTACTATGGCTCGAGGAACACTAGACTACATTTCCCCATAAGAAAGGCTACCAAGGATAAACAACTAGATTGTCGGATCCCACTCATACCAAGCATTTCAATCATACACACAATATGCCCGATATGAGTACATACAACATGGCATCACAACAAAACTCTACAACTCAAGTACTTTATTTAAAGGCTCCAGAGAGCCATACATAACATGTTCATACAGATAGGGGTCACATGACCCGACACTCAAGTCATACACTCATACAAGCACATGCGGAAGCAACTAGTCTGAGTACAGACTCTAGAAAGAAAGAAGGCTTCTCGAAGCCTGTCTATCTACATAGGGCCCTCCATGGCCACGATCACCACCTGGGTGGCTAGTCACTCGTCGACGTCAAGGTCTACGTAGAACCCATCGAAGGGGGTGGTGTTGTCGTCTGAAAACAGTAATTAAGCAAACATGAGTACAAAGGTACTCAGCAAGTCTTACATCAGAACCTACTAAACATGCTTATTCTCAAGAAGGTGGTGGGGTTAATGCAGCAAGCCAGCTTTGAATCTTGGCTAAGCTATCCTACGAAACTTCACCAGTAAAATAGTTTTCGCACACGAGTCCACTACTCACCAACACAATACTCCACCGCGGATCCTCCCTCGTCATCCTACGAGAGGGCCATCCTCGGTACTCACACTTATCTTGAGTCTTTTAGTAGTATCCATTAACTTGTCTATGAACTGTATAGGCAACCAAGTAGTCCTTTACCGCGGACGCGGCTATTCGAATAGTTTTATACCCTACAAGGGTGTACTTCTTCATACATACTTTCACCACTTACCGCCGCTTACATGACATGTACTCGGCAACCTTCAAGCGAAAGCCCAGCGAGGGTGTCGGCCACGGCCTAACTAAACACTTAAGTCTCTAGTCCAGGTTTATCGCCTATCCAGGTTCCATCCGCAGGGAGTCCGGCCGAGGTTTCCACATACGGCCCCGAACAATGTGAACAGGGTCCCGAGACGCCAAACAGGCGCCCGGCATACCCGGCCACGGTGTATCTACCGCAACATAGCCCACCCCTAGGGTCAGCGCTACGCACGGCCGCCAACACATAACCTACAAACACCAGAAACTATTTGCAACTCCTGGACAGAGTACTAAGGTGATTAAGAAGACGAGAGGGTCCATTGGTTTTGGGCCCAATGTACGGTAGTAACTGCATCTTAAATCACACATACAGATCTCAGTTCTTAGGGACGGCCGCAATGAAACAACCCACCATGTACTCCTACATGGCCTCTCATCGATACCTTTACCAAAACATGTTCAACACATCCCTCACATTACCGACATAAGCATTTCACTCTAGCCCATCACCCAGATGAACCAGACCTGACACAACTCTAAGCATAGCAGGCATAGCAAGGTAGGAATCACATACATGGCTCAATCAACTCCTACACATGCTAGTGGGTTTCATCTAGTTACTGTGGCAATGACAGGTCATGCAGAGGATAAGGGTTCAACTACCGTAGCACACAGCAGTTTGAATCGCGTTGTCTTAATGCAGTAAACAAGAGCAGAAGCGAGAACATGGGTTTGTATCGGAATGATCAATGGTTGCTTGCCTGATGGAGTGGTAGTGGGATACTGCCCTTCGGTTGGATACTCGTGAATATCCTCGGAGGCAGAACGTACCACGAAGAACACATCGGGACACAATCAACACATGATGATATGCAACAATATGATGCATGCTATGACATGGCAATATGAATGTGTATTGGCCTAATGCAAGTTATAATAGAAAGGAATGAACCCATTTGAATCAAAGATTCAAATATTAGCTCATTAAACATGGCCTTAATAGTGCATTTCCTTATTCTGCTTAAATAGCAAGGTAAACTTGTTTTGTCATGCATGAAACCATTACAGATGGATAGATTGAATTTTTCTGATCATTTTTCATATATAAATCTTTGCATTTGGAGCTATGGTTGATTTTCTATGATTTTTAGAAGTTTTGACTATTTTCTGGAAATTCCTGAATAAAATAAATCCAGAAAATGCATTACTGCGTCAGCATTGCGTCTTGCTGACCTCAGCAGGTCAAAGGCGCCAGCCCAGGTCAAACCTGACTGGTGGGCCCCTTCTGTCAGCCTCTCAGCTAATTAACAGGGCTAGATTAACACTAATTAGCTGTCACTCGGGCCTGGGCCCACATGTCAGTGACTGATTTAACTAAAAATAATTAAAACTAATCCTAATTTAGTTAGCAGACCGGCCCCACCTATCATAGACTCAGGGGGGTCTACCTGGGCCCACCCATGGGTCAAACTGGGTCAAAGTCGCCGGCATTGAGCCGCCGGCGAGGCCGAGACGGCGGAGGGCTTCGGATTTGGTCCTCCGGTGACCAAATCGATGGCGGAGATGTGCTACGCGTAGTTGGGGCTCGTGCGCACTAGTGGGGCAAGTGGGAGGAGCTGGGGTGGAGCGAGCTCGCTGGAATCGAGCTCGTGGCGGCGGCCGGAGTTCGGACGGGGTGGGTTTCGACGCTACGGTGCATGGGAGGAAGAACTGGTGGTGGCTACGGGCTCCTGGTGCTGCACTGACCACAAGGGCGAGCCTGGCTTTGAGCCAGTGTGGCTCTGGCCACGATGGCGCCATGGCCGACGGCGGGGAGCTCTCGGGTGCGGTGGAAACGGCGGCTACAGAGGCCAAACGAGCATGGGAGCTAGGGGGAAAGGAAGAGGAGCTCACAGCGGAGTCGGGGAGGGGGTCAGCGAGCTCGGGGAGGTCCTGGCGACGGCGAATCGGTCGGAGATGGCTCGGGTGCCCGAGGTTGAAGACGAGGGCGTAGACGGCGTTCGGCGGCATTTGGGGTCGCGTGGGTCGGCGAAGAGGTCCAGGGCGACGAGGCGGAGCTATTGGGCTCGTCGGAGAGGCGAGGGAGTGGCTGTGGTGGCAACTACGGCGATCAGCGGCGAGATTCGCGCTCGTCCATCACGGGGGAGAGAGAGGGAGACGAGGGGGAGAGTGAGCGAGGATGGGAGGGGGACGTGGGGGTCGCGTGGCACCTCTAGGCGTCTCCAGGCGTCGGCGGAAGCAGGAGGTGGCCTGCGTGTGGCCGCGGGCGCCGGCCACGCGCTCCGCGTCCTTCTGGCGCGAGGAGGACGACGACTGGCGAAGCCAGTAGGCTGGGCCGAGCCAGGTGGGCTGGCCAGCTCAGGTATGGCCCAGGTGGCTTCCTTCTCTCTTTATTTTAAATTTTTTTCTGTTTTCTATTTAACTGCAACTGTTGGGCTTTATTAAAAATACTAAAACGTTTCCAAAAATCCTGAAAATAATTGTGGGCTCTGTTTAGATTATTTCCAACAGCAAACATTTATTTCTAGAATTATTTGAGCATTTAAATTATTTTATAGCATTTAAATGCCCAAATTCAAATACTTATGATTTAATTCAATGACCTTCTGTTGACCTAGAAAAATGTGCACCAATTTTGCCAGAGGTTCTAACCCAAGACAAAGAGGGTGAAATTTTTAGAAGGGCATTTCAGGTTCATTGAAAATAATTTTAGTAAACCCTAGTTGTTTCTAGGGGGTGTTGGGGGTTCTGTCATCCCCATTTCAAATTTAAGAGAAAAATAGACATGATGCACATTCTAATGCTTGAACTAGCTAGGGTGTGACAAGACTCCTATAGATATTATTGATCCTCTATTCGGCTTTTCTTTGTGAACACCAAACAGAGCATCAGGGGCTACTGTCTATGCAGTAATATTTTTCCTATATTTTAAATACTTACCTCAAAGCCTGTTAGAAGGCTGGTACAGGCTTCAGTCAGTCCGCTCTTGGCGGACTGAACCTTCTTGATCACCGCACTCATAATAGTGTGGTGCTCTTCGTCGATGGAAGCGCCGCTAAGCGCTCCCAACAGTTCATCCGATGCCTCTGGATGGACAGAGGTCACCGGCACGGACGGCTTGCCCCTCTTGGAAGGGGTCGCCTGCCCGAGTCCAGAACCACTGGAGGTTCCGGCGCGGTGTCCGGCTGCGGGCCGAACTTGGAGCCCCTGGGAGCCTTGCTCCCTTTGCTCCTGGAGTCCGGAAGGTCGCCCTGAGGCGCCTCCGGGACTATCTCCCCCCGGCTCGGTGCCCCTTGAGATAGTACCTCGGCATTGTCCGTAGGGCAAGGAGATGTGGCGGTTGGAAGTGTATCACTATCCTGTTGGGGAACGTAGTAATTTCAAAAAAAATCCTACGCACACGCAAGATCATGGTGATGCATAGAAACGAGAGGGGATAGTGTTGTCTATGTACCCTCGTAGACCGAAGCGGAAGCGTTGACGCAACGTAGAGGAAGTAGTCGTACGTCTTCCCGGTCCAACCGATCCAAGCACCGTTACTCCGGCACCTCCGAGTTCTTGGCACATGTTCAGCTCGATGACGCTCCCCAGGCTCCGATCCAGCAAAGCTTTAGGAAGGAGTTCCGTCAGCACGACAGCGTGGTGACGATCTTGATGTTCAACCGTCGCAGGGCTTCGCCTAAGCACCGCTACAATATGAGGAAATAAATAATAACTTTATTATTGCCTCTAGGGCATATTTCCTTCAGTCTCGCACTTGCACTAGAGTCAATAATCTAGATTACACAGTAATGATTCTAACACCCATGGAGCCTTGGTGCTGATCATGTTTTGCTCGTGGAAGAGGCTTAGTCAACGGGTCTGCTACATTCAGATCCGTATGTATCTTGCAAATCTCTATGTCTCCCACCTGGACTAGATCCCGGATGGAATTGAAGCGTCTCTTGATGTGCTTGGTTCTCTTGTGAAATCTGGATTCCTTTGCCAAGGCAATTGCACCAGTATTGTCACAAAATATTTTCATTGGACCCGATGCACTAGGTATGACACCTAGATCGGATATGAACTCCTTCATCCAGACTCCTTCATTTGCTGCTTCCGAAGCAGCTATGTATTCCGCTTCACACGTAGATCCCGCCACGACGCTTTGTTTAGAACTGCACCAACTGATAGCTCCACCGTTTAATGTAAACACGTATCCGGTTTGCGATTTAGAATCGTCCGGATCAGTGTCAAAGCTTGCATCAATGTAACCATTTACGATGAGCTCTTTGTCACCTCCATAAACAAGAAACATATCCTTAGTCCTTTTCAGGTATTTCAGGATGTTCTTGACCGCTGTCCAGTGATCCACTCCTAGATTACTTTGGTACCTCCCTGCTAGACTTATAGCAAGGCACACATCAGGTCTGGTACACAGCATTGCATACATGATAGAGCCTATGGCTGAAGCATAGGGAACATCTTTCATTTTCTCTCTATCTTCTGCAGTGGTCGGGCATTGAGTCTTACTCAACTTCACACCTTGTAACACAGGCAAGAACCCTTTCTTTGCTTGATCCATTTTGAACTTCTTCAAAACTTTGTCAAGGTATGTGCTTTTTGGAAGTTCAATTAAGCGTCTTGATCTATCTCTATAGATCTTAATGCCTAATATGTAAGCAGCTTCACCGAGGTCTTTCATTGAAAAACTCTTATTCAAGCATCCCTTTATGCTATCCAGAAATTCTATATCATTTCCAATTAGTAATATGTCATCAACATATAATATCAGAAATGCTACAGAACTCCCACTCACTTTCTTGTAAATACAGGCTTCTCCAAAAGTCTGTATAAAACCAAATGCTTTGATCACACTATCAAAGCGTTTATTCCAACTCCGAGAGGCTTGCACCAGTCCATAAATGGATCGCTGGAGCTTGCACACTTTGTTAGCTCCTTTTGGATCGACAAAACCTTCTGGTTGCATCATATACAACTCTTCTTCCAGAAATCCATTCAGGAATGCAGTTTTGACATCATAAAATGCGGCAATTGCTAACATGATTCGGACAGACTTAAGCATCGCTATGGGTGAGAAGGTCTCATCGTAGTCAATCCCTTGAACTTGTCGAAAACCTTTTGCAACAATTCGAGCTTTGTAGACAGTAACATTACCGTCAGCGTCAGTCTTCTTCCTGAAGATCCATTTATCCTCAATTGCTTGCCGATCATCGGGGAAAGTCAACCAAAGTCCACACTTTGTTCTCATACATGGATCCCATCTCAGATTTCATGGCTTCAAGCCATTTCGCGGAATCTGGGCTCACCATCGCTTCTTCATAGTTCGTAGCTTCATCATGATCTAGTAGCATGACTTCCAGAACAGGATTACCGTACCACTCTGGTGCGGATCTTACTCTGTTTGATCTACGAGGTTCGTTAACAACTTGATGTGAAGTTCTATGATCATCATCATTAACTTCCTCACTAATTGGTTTAGGTGTCACAGAAACCGGTTTCTGTGATGTACTACTTTCCAATAAGGGAGCAGGTACAGTTACCTCATCAAGTTCTACTTTCCTCCCACTCACTTCTTTCGAGAGAAACTCCTTCTCTAGAAAGGATCCATTTTTAGCAACGAATGTCTTGCCTTCGGATCTGTGATAGAAGGTGTACCCAACAGTCTCCTTTGGGTATCCTATGAAGACACATTTCTCCGATTTGGGTTCGAGCTTATCAGGTTGAAGCTTTTTCACATAAGCATCACAGCCCCAAACTTTAAGAAACGACAACTTTCGTTTCTTGCCAAACCATAGTTCATAAGGCGTCGTCTCAACGGATTTTGATGGTGCCCTATTTAACATGAATGCGGCCATCTCTAAAGCATAACCCCAAAACGATAGCGGTAAATCTGTAAGAGACATCATAGATCGCACCATATCAAGTAAAGTATGATTACGACGTTCGGACACACCATTACGTTGTGGCGTTCTGGGTGGCGTGAGCTGCGAAACTATTCCGCATTGTTTCAAATGTAGACCAAACTCGTAACTCAAATATTCTCCTCCACGATCAGATCGTAGAAACTTTATTTTCTTGTTATGATGATTTTCAACTTCACTCTGAAATTCTTTTAACTTTTCAAATGTTTCAGACTTATGCTTCATTAAGTAGATATACCCATATCTGCTTAAATCATCTGTGAAGGTGAGAAAATAACGATATCCGCCACGAGCCTCAACATTCATCGGACCACATACATCTGTATGTATGATTTCCAACAAATCTGTTACTCTCTCCATAGTACCGGAGAACGGCGTTTTAGTCATCTTGCCCATGAGGCACGGTTCGCAAGTACCAAGTGATTCATAATCAAGTGGTCAGTATGGAGTTTCTTCATGCGCTTTACACCAATATGACCAAAACGGCAGTGCCACAAATAAGTTGCACTATCATTATCAACTCTACATCTTTTGGCTTCAACATTACGAATATGTGTATCACTACTATCGAGATTCATCAAAAATAGACCACTCTTCAAGGGTGCATGACCATAAAAGATATTACTCATATAAATAGAACAACAATTATTCTCTGATTTAAATGAATAACCATCTCGCATCAAACAAGATCCAGATATAATGTTCATGCTCAACGCTGGCACCAAATAACAATTATTTAGGTCTAATACTAATCCCGAAGGTAGATGTAGAGGTAGTGTGCCGACTGCGATCACATCGTCTTTGGAACCATTTCCCACGCGCATCGTCACTTCGTCCTTTGCCAGTGTTCGCTTAATCCGTAGTCCTTGTTTCGAGTTGCAAATATTAGCAACAGAACCAGTATCAAATACCCAGGTGCTACTGCGAGCTCTATTAAGGTACACATCAATAACATGTATATCACATATAACTTTGTTCACCTTGCCATCCTTCTTATCCACCAAATACTTGGGGCAGTTCCGCTTCCAGTGACCAGTCTGCTTGCAGTAGAAGCACTTAGTTTCAGGCTTAGGTCCAGACTTGGGTTTCTTCTCCTGAGCAGCAACTTGCTTGCTGTTCTTCTTGAAGTTCCCCTTCTTCTTCCCTTTGCCCTTTTTCTTGAAACTAGTGGTCTTGTTGACCATCAACACTTGATGCTCCTTCTTGATTTCTACCTCCGCAGCCTTTAGCATTGCGAAGAGCTCGGGAATAGTCTTATCCATCCCTTGCATATTATAGTTCATCACGAAGCTCTTGTAGCTTGGTGGAAGTGATTGGAGAATTCTGTCAATGACGCTATCATCTGGAAGATTAACTCCCAGTTGAATCAAGTGATTACAATACCCAGACATCTTGAGTATATGCTCACTGACAGAACTATTCTCCTCCATCTTGCAGCTATAGAATTTATTGGAGACTTCATATCTCTCAATCCGGACATTCTGCTGGAATATTAACTTCAACTCCTGGAACATCTCATATGCCCCATGACGTTCAAAACGTCGTTGAAGTCCCGGTTCTAAACCGTAAAGCATGGCACATTGAACTATCGAGTAGTCATCAGCTTTGCTCTGCCAGACGTTCTTAACGTCGTCAGTTGCATCAGCAGCAGACCTGGCACCCAGCGGTGCTTCCAGGACGTAACTCTTCTGTGCAGCAATGAGGATAATCCTCAAGTTACGGACCCAGTCCGTGTAATTGCTACCATCATCTTTCAACTTTGCTTTCTCAAGGAACGCATTAAAAATTAACGGAACAACAGCACGGGCCATCTATCTACAATCAACATAAACAAGCAAGATACTATCAGGGACTAAGTTCATGATAAATTTAAGTTCAATTAATCATATTACTTAAGAACTCCCACTTAGACAGACATCCCTATAATCATCTAAGTGATCACATGATCCAAATCAACTAAACCATAACCGATCATCACGTGAAATGGAGTAGTTTTCAATGGTGAACATCGCTATGTTGATCATATCTACTATATGATTCACACTCGACCTTTTAGTCTCAGTGTTCCGAGGCCATATCTGCATATGCTAGGCTCGTCAAGTTTAACCTGGGTATTCTGTGTGTGCAAAACTGGCTTGCACCCGTTGTAGATGGACATAGAGCTTATCGCACCCGATCATCACGTGGTGTCCGGGAACGACGAACTTTGGCAACGGTGCATACTCAGGGAGAACACTTTTTATCCTGAAATTTAGTGAGAGATCATCTTATAATGCTACCGTCAATCAAAGCAAGATAAGATGCATAAAAGATAAACATCACATGCAATCAATATAAGTGATATGATATGGCCATCATCATCTTGTGCTTGTGATCTCCATCTCCGAAGCACCATCATGATCACCATCATCACCGGCGCGACACCTTGATCTCCATCGTAGCATCGTTGTCGTCTCGCCAATCTTATGCTTCTACGACTATCGCTACCGCTTAGTGATAAAGTAAAGCATTACAGGGCGATTGCATTGCATACAATAAAGCGACAACCATATGGCTCCTGCCAGTTGCCGATAACTTAGTTACAAAATATGATCATCTCATACAATAAAATTTAGCATCATGCCTTGACCATATCACATCACAACATGCCCTGCAAAAACAAGTTAGACGTCCTCTACTTTGTTTGTTGCAAGTTTTACGTGGCTGCTACGGGCTTAAGCAAGAACCAATCTTACCTACACATCAAAACCACAACGATAGTTTGTCAAGTTGGTGCTGTTTTAACCTTCGCAAGGACCGGGCGTAGCCACACTCGGTTCAACTAAAGTTGGAGAAACTGACACCCGCCAGCCACCTGTGTGCAAAGCATGGCGGTAGAACCAGTCTCGCGTAAGCGTACGCGTAATGTCGGTCTGGGCCGCTTCATCCAACAATACCGCCAAACCAAAGTATGACATGCTGGTAAGCAGTATGACTTATATCGCCCACAACTTACTTGTGTTCTACTCGTGCATATAACATCAAACCATAAAACCTGGCTATGATACCACTGTTGGGGAACGTAGTAATTTCAAAAAAATTCCTACGCACACGCAAGATCATGGTGATGCATAGCAACGAGAGGGGAGAGTGTTGTCTACATACCCTCGTAGACCGAAGTGGAAGCATTGATGCAACATAGAGGAAGTAGTCGTACGTCTTCCCGGTCCAACCGATCCAAGCATCGTTACTCCGGCACCTCCGAGTTCTTGGCACATGTTCAGCTCGATGACGCTCCCCAGGCTCCGATCCAGCAAAGCTTCAAGGAGGAGTTCCGTCAGCACGACGGCGTGGTGACGATCTTGATGTTCAACCGTCGCAGGGCTTCGCCTAAGCACCGCTACAATATGACTGAGGTGGAATATGGTGGAGGGGGGCACCGCACACGGCTAAGGAACGATCACGAAGATCAACTTGTGTGTTCTAGGGTGCCCCTTTGCCCCCGTATATAAAGGAGCCAAGGGGAGGGGCGGCCGGCCAAGGAGGGCGCGCCAAGGGGGAGTCCTACTCCCACCGGGAGTAGGACTCCCTTCTTTCCTAGTTGGAGAAGGAGAAGTGGGAAAGAGGAGGAAGAGGGAAAGGAAAGGGGGGGGGCGCCGCCCCCCTCTCCTTGTCCTATTCGGACTAGGGAGGGGAGGGGCGCGCGGCCACCTCTTGCCTCCTTTCCTCTTCTCCCTTAGGGACCATGTAGGCCCAATAACCCCCGGGGGGGTTCCGGTAACCCCCCGGTACTCCGGTAAAATCCCGATTTCACCCGGAACGAGTCCGATATCCAAATATAGGCTTCCAATATATCGATCTTTATGTCTCGACCATTTCGAGACTCCTCGTCATGTCCATGATCACATCCGGGACTCCGAACAACCTTCGGTACATCAAAATACATAAACTCATAATGAAACTGTCATCATAACGTTAAGCGTGCGGACCCTACGGTTCGAGACCAATGTAGACATGACCGAGACACGTCTCCGGTCAATAACCAACAGTGGAACCTGGATGCTCATATTGGTTCCTACATATTCTACGAAGATCTTTATCGGTCAGACCGCATAACAACATACATTGTTCCCTTTGTCATCGGTATGTTACTTGCCCGAGATTCGATCGTCGGTATCTCAATACCTAGTTCAATCTCGTTATCGGCAAGTCTCTTTACTCGTTCTGTAATACATCATCTCACAACTAACTCATTAGTTGCAATGCTTGCAAGGCTTATGTGATGTGCATTACCGAGAGGGCCCAGAGATACCTCTCCGACAATCGGAGTGACAAATCCTAATCTCGAAATACGCCAACCCAACATGTACCTTTGGAGACACCTGTAGAGCACCTTTATAATAACCCAGTTACGTTGTGATGTTTGGTAGCACACAAAGTGTTCCTCCGGCAAACGGGAGTTGCATAATCTCATAGTCATAGGAACATGTATAAGTCATGAAGAAAGCAATAGCAACATACTAAACGATCGGGTGCTAAGCTAATGGAATGGGTCATGTCAATCAGATCATTCACCTAATTATGTGATCCCGTTAATCAAATAACAACTCTTTGTCCATGGTTAGGAAACATAACCATCTTTGATTAACGAGCTAGGCATACTAGTGACACTCTGTTTGTCTATGTATTCACACATGTATTATGTTTCCGGTTAATACAATTCTAGCATGAATAATAACATTTATCATGATATAAGGAAATAAATAATAACTTTATTATTTCCTCTAGGGAATATCTCCTTCATTTCCATGTCCGATGAGTCCAATGAACCATCCGACGATGATACGTCGATACGGGCTTAGGGCGGACTGCATAATCATATTCGACGTTAGGAGAAGCAGTGCAATAAAAGTATGCTGTGAGTTACTCTGGTATGCGAATACTTATGACTTCGCCAGGGGCTTGGCCCTGAGCAGCCACTCGTCTTCGCCATCGGCGGTGGTGGTAGAATAGTCCGGAAGGAGAGTCCTTCCCTTCTTGGACCCTTCAGCCTCCCCGGTTGGGGCGGCCTTCCTTTTCTTGTCTCCCCCGGCTGGAGGGGGAGAGTCTTCGTCTTCCTTCTCCTCGTTTTCATGGGAGGAGTGCATCTCGGAGTTATCGGATGATGAGTCCGATACCACCTGGCGCTAGGAACTCTTTCAGGTTCCCTTGGCCTTCTTCTTGGTCTTATCCGGCACCTCATAAGGAGCCGGAGTCCGCCTCTCCGTCAGGAGAGTGTCCGCGGGGTCTTCGGGCAAAGGGGCCGGACAGTTGATCTGCTCCGATGTCTCCACCCAGTCCTGTCAAAGGCATGGGAGCTCAGACCCCGCACATGGTTAAGCCATGGGAAATAAACACCCTATCAGATGTACAGAACTTACCGGATTCGCATAACGCTTCGCGCTTAGCCCGCGGTCCTCGGTAAGAGAAGGAGGGACCTCGGCGCTCTTGAATAGCACCCTCCAAACGTCTATGCGTCATGTCGAAGAGCTCGCTTAGAGTCTGGTGCCAGGCTGGGTCGAGCTCCCATAAGTTGAAATCCCGTTGTTGACACGGGAGGATCCGGCGGAAGAGCATGACCTGGACTATGTTGACAAACTTAAGTTTCTTGCTTGTCATGTTCCGGATACAATTCTGGAGTCCGTCCAGCTCCATCGATGAACCCCAGGACAGGCCCTTCTCCTTCCAGGAAGTGAGCCGCATGGGGATTCTGGATCGAAACTCAGGGGCCACCAACCAATTGGTGTCGCGCAGCTCGGTGATGTACAACCACCCCGATTGCCACCCCTTTATGGTCTCCACGAAGGAGCCCTCGAGCCATATAACGTTGGGCATTTTTCCCACCATGGCTCCACCACATTCCGCTTGTTGGCCGCCCACCACCTTCGGCTTGATATTGAAGGTCTTCAGCCACAGGCCGAAGTGGAGCCGGATGTGGAGGAAAGCCTCGCACACGACGATGAACGCCAAGATGTTGAGGATGAAATTCGGGGCCAGATCATGAAAGTCCAGCCCATAATAGAACATGAGGCCGCAGACGAATGGATGGACGGGAAACCCCAGTCCGCGGACAAAGTGGGGGAGGAAAATCACCCTTTCGTGAGGTTCCGGGGTAGGGACGACCTGCCCCGTATCCGCGGCTAAGTATCCGGCTCCATGTAGCTTTTTGATGTGTCCCTCCGTGATGGAGGAGGCCATCCACTTGCCTCCCACTCCGGACATGTTTGGAGAGAGTTGAGGAGAAGGATGTGGACTTGGGCGTTGGAGCTCGAGTGCACGAGAATGGATGAGCAAGGAGGAAGAAAGTGTGGGTAGAAAAAGGTGAGATCTTATCCCTTTATAAGGGAGGACTAAACTATGCGCCCCCACTAGCCTGGTAAAACTCGCTTATCCCCCAAGCACCGTAATTGATGGCGCGGTTGGGTTACCCACGTCCGTATTGATGAGAATCCTGTAATAAGGGGAACACGATCTTTGCTTTGACAAGACGTGTCAAGAAACCGCCTCACATTATGTGCTGGGCTGGTTAAAGAAAAACGGTTCGAATAATTACCGGGCCATGGCGCGATGTCATGCTGCCAAAACGTGTCAGCTGATTAGATTTGTGGAAATATTATTCTCTCTACGGTGGTATGTGGAACTTATTTTGCAGGGTCGTACGCTATCATTGTATTCAAACTCTTCTATGTTGTATTCGGAGGAGGAACCTGCCTTGCAATGCCGAAGACAACATTGTGCGTCGGACTCGTCATCATTGAAGCCTGGTTCAGGGGCTACTGAGGGAGTCCTGGATTAGGGGGTTTCCGGACAGCCATACTATATCCTTTGGCCGGACTGTTGGACTATGAAGATACGAGATTGAAGACTTCGTGCCGTGTCCGGATGGGACTCTACTTGGCGTGGAAGGCAAGATAGGAAATACGGATATGCATATCTCCTCCTTTGTAACCGACCTTGTGTAACCCTAGCCCCTTCCGGTGTCTATATAAACCGGAGGGTTTTAGTCCGTAGGACAACATACAATCATACCATAGGCTAGCTTCTAGGGTTTAGCCTCTCCGATCTCGTGGTAGATCAACTCTTGTACTACCCATATTATCAAGAATAATCAAGCAGGACGTAGGGTTTTACCTCCATCAAGAGGGCCCGAACCTGGGTAAAACATCGTGTCCCCTGCCTCCTGTTACCATCTGCCTTAGATGCACAGTTCGGGACCCCCTACCCGAGATCCGCCGGTTTTGACACCGATAATTGGTATTATGAGTTTATGTGTTTTGATGTACCGAAGGTAGTTTGGAGTCATGGATATTATCACGGAGATGACGAGGAGTCTCGAAATAGTCGAGACATGAAGATTGATATATTGGAAGGTTATGTTTGGACACCGGAATGGTTTCGAATGAGTTTGGGCATTTACCGGAGTACCAGGAGGTTACCGGAACCCCTCGGGGGCTTAATAGGCCTACATGGGCTTTAGTGGAAGAGAGAGGAGAAGGCCAAGAGGAGGGCGCCCCCCCCCCCAAGCCCAATCTGAATTGGGAAGGGGGCCGGCCCCCCTTTCCTTCCTCCCCTCTCTCCCTTCCTCTCCCCTCCTAGTTGGACTAGGAAAAGGGGGAACCTACTCCTAGTAGGAGTAGGATTCCCCCCCTTGGGGGCGTGCCCAAGGTGGCCGTCCGGCCCCCTCCTCCAACTTGTTTTTGCAGGGCATGTTGTGATGTGATATGGTCAAGACGTGATTATATAAATTGTTGTATGAGATGATCATGTTTTGTAACACTGTTATCCGCAACTGGCAGGAGCCATGTGGTTGTCGCTTTATTGTATGAAATTCAATCACCATGTAATTGCTTTACTTTATCACTAAACGGTAGCGATAGTCATAGAAGAAATAGTTGGCGAGACGACAACGATGCTTCGATGGAGATCAAGGTGTCAAGCTGGTGACGATGGTGATCATGACAGTGTTTTGGGGATGGAGATCAAAAGGCACAAGATGATGATGGCCATATCATATCACTTATTTGATTGCATGTGATGTTTATCCTTTATGCATCTTATTTTGCTTAGTACGACGGTAGCATTATAAGATGATATCTCACTAAATTTCAAGGTATAAGTGTTCTCCTTGAGTATGCACCGTTGCGACAGTTCGTCATGCCGAGACACCACGTGATGATCGGGTGTGATAAGCTCTACATTCAGATACAATGGGTGCAAGCCAGTTTTGCACACACAAAATACTTGGGTTAAACTTGACGAGCCTAGCATATGCAGATATGGTCTCGGAACACTAAGACTGAAAGGTCGAGCGTGAATCATATAGTAGATATGATCAACATAGTGATGTTCACCATTGGAAACTACTCCATCTCACATGATGATCGGACATGGTTTAGTTGATATGGATCACGTGATCACTTAGATGATTAGAGGGATGTCTATCTAAGTAGGAGTTCTTAACTAATATGATTAATTGAACTTTAATTTATCATGAACTTAGTAACTAATAGTATTTTGCATGTCTATGTTGTTGTACATAAATGGCCCGTGTTGTTGTTCCATTGAATTTTAATGCGTTCCTAGAGAAAGCTAAGTTGAAAGATGATGGTAGAAATTACATAGACTGGGTCCGTAACTTGAGGATTATCCTCATTGTTGCACAGAAGAATTACGTCCTGGAAGCACCACTAGGTTCCAAACCCACTGCAGGAGCAACGCCAGATGTTATGAACACCTGGCAGAGCAAAGCTGATGAGTACTCGATAATTCAGCGTGCCATGCTTTATAGCTTAGAACCGGGACTTCAACGACTTTTTGAACATCATGGAGCATATGAGATGTTCCAGGAGTTGAAGTTAATATTTCAAGCAAATGCCCGGATTGAGAGATATGAAGTCTCCAATAAGTTCTACAACTGCAAAATGGAGGAGAATAGTTCTGTCAGTGAACATATATTCAGAATGTCTGGGTACCACAACCACTTGACTTAGCTGGGAGTTAATCTTCTTGATGATACTGTCATTGACAGAGTTCTTCAATCACTGCCACCAAGCTACAAGAGCTTCGTGATGAACTATAATATACACGGGATGGATAAGACAATTCCCGAGCTCTTCGTAATGCTAAAGGCCGTGGAGGTAGAAATCAAGAAGGAGCATCAAGTGTTGATGGTCAACAAGACCACCGGTTTCAAGAAGAAGGGCAAAGGGAAGAAGGGGAACTTCAAGAAGAACAGCAAGCAAGTTGCTGCTCAAGTGAAGAAGCCCAAGTCTGTACCTAAGCCTGAGACTGAGTGCTTCTACTGCAAAGGGACTGGATAAGAAGGATGGCAAAGTGAAAGGTATAGTTGATATACATGTTACTGATGTGTACCTTACTAATGCTCGCAGTAGCGCCTGGGTATTTGATACTGCTTTTATTGCTAATATTTGCAACTCGAAACAGGGGCTACAGATTAAGCTAAGATTGGCTAAGGACGAGGGATGATGCGCGTGGGAAATGGTTCCAAAGTCGATGTGATTGCCTTCAGCGCGCTACCTCTACATCTACCTCCGGGATTAGTTTTAAACCTGAATAATTGTTATTTGGTGCCAGCATTAAGCATGAGCACTATATCTGGATATTGTTTGATGCGAGATGATTATTCATTTAAATCAGAGAATAATGGTTGTTCTATTTATATGAGTAATATCTTTTATGGTCATGCATCCTTGATGAGTGGTCTATTTTTACTAAATCTTGATAGTAGTGATACACATATTCATAGTATTGAAGCCAAAAGATATAAGTTTAATAATGATAGTGCAACTTACTTGCGGCACTGCCATTTGGGTCATATTGGTGTAAAGCGCATGAAGAAACTCCATGTTGATGGACTTTTGGAATCACTTGATTATGAATCACTTGATATTTGTGAACCATGCCTCGTGGGCAAGATGACTAAGACTCCGTTCTCCGGAACAATGGAACGAGCAACAGACTTATTGGAAATTATACATACTGACGTATGCGGTCCGATGAGTGTTGATGCTCGTGGCGGGTATCGTTATTTTATGACCTTCACAGATGATTTGAGCAGATATGGGTATATCTACTTGATGAAACATAAGTCTGAAACAATTGAAAAGTCCAAATATTTTCAGAGTGAAGTGGAAGATCATCGTAACAAGAAAATAAAGTTTCTACAATCTCATCGTGGAGGACAATATTTGAGTTACGAGTTTGGTCTTCATTTAAAATAATGCAGAATAGTTTCGTAACTCACGCCACCTGGAACACCACAGCGTAATGGTGTGTCTTAACGTTGTAACCGTACTTAATTAGATATGGTGTGATCTATGATGTCTCTTACTGATTTACCATCGTTTTGGGGTTATGCTTTAGAGACGGTTGCATTCACATTAAATAGGGCACCATCAAAATCCATTGAGACGAGACCTTATGAACAGTGGTTTGGCAAGAAACCCAAGTTGTCATTTCTTAAAGTTTGGGGCTGCGATGCTTATGTGAAAAAGCTTCAACCTGATAAGCTCAAACCCAAATCGGAGAAATGTGTCTTCATAGGATACCCAAATAAGACTGTTGGGTACACCTTCTATCATAGATCCAAAGGCAAGATATTCGTTGCTAAGACTGGATCCTTTCTAGAGAAGGAGTTTCTCTTGAAAGAAGTGAGTGGGAGGAAAGTAGAACTTGATGAGGTAATTGTACCTGCTCCCTTATTGGAAAGTAGTTCATCATAGAAATCAGTTCCAGTGATTCCTACACCAATTAGTGAGGAAGCTAATGATGATGATCATGAAACTTCTGATAAAGTTACTACCGAACCTCGTAGGTCAACTAGAGTAAGATCCACAGCAGAGTGGTATGGTAATCCTGTTCTAGAAGTCATGTTACTTGACCATGATGAACCTAGGAACTATGAGGAAGCGATGATGAGCCCAGATTCCGCAACATGGCTTGAGGCCATGAAATCTGAGATGGGATCCATCTATGAGAACAAAGTATGGAGTTTGGTTGACTTGCCCGATGATCAGCAAGACATAGAGAATAAATGGATCTTCAAGAAGAAGACTGATGCTGACGGTAATATTATTGTATACAAAGCTCGACTTGTAACGAAAGCTTTTCGACAAGTTCAAGGAGTTGACTACTATGAGACCTTCTCACCCGTAGCGATGCTGAAGTCCGTCCAAATCATGTTAGCAATTACCGCGTTTTAAGATTATGAAATTTGGCAAATGGATGTCAAAATGCATTCCTTAATGGATATCTGAAAGAAGAGTTGTATATGATGCAACCAGAAGGTTTTGTCGATCCAAAAGGTGCTAACAAAGTGTGCAAGCTCCAGCGATCCATTTATGTACTGGTGCAAGCCTCTCGGAGTTGGAATATATGCTTTGATAGTGTGATCAAAGCATATGGTATTATACAGACTTTTGGAGAAGCTTGTATTTACAATAAAGTGAGTGGGAGCTCTGTAGCATTTCTAATATTATATGGGTATGACATATTGTTGATCGGAAATGATACTGAATTTCTGAATAGCATAAAAGGATACATGAATAAGAATTTTTCAATGAAAGACCTCGGTGAAGTTTCTTATATATTGGGCATCAAGATCTATAGAGGTAGATCAAGACGCTTAATTGGACTTTCACAAAGCACATTCCTTGATAAAGTTTTGAAGAAGTTCAAAATGGATCAAGCAAAGAAAGGGTTCTTGCCTATGTTATAAGGTGTGAAGTTGAGTCAGACTTAATGCCCGACCACTGCAGAAGATAGAGAGAAAATGAAGGTCATTCCCTATGCTTTAGCCATAGGTTCTATCATGTATGCAATGCTATGTACCAAACCTGATGTGTGCCTTGCTATTAGTTTAGTAGAAAGGTACCAAAGTAATCCAGGAGTGGATCACTGGACAACGGTCAAGAACATCCTGAAATACCTGAAAAGGACTAAGGATATGTTTCTCGTTTATGGTGGTGACAAAGAGCTCGTCGTAAACGGTTATGTCGATGCAATCTTTGACACTGATCCGGATGACTCTAAGTCACAAACCAGATACATATTTTTATTGAATAGTGGAGCTGTCAGTTGGTGCAGTTCCAAGCAGAGCGTCATGGCAGGATCTACGTGTGAAGCGGAGTACATAGCTGCTTCGAAAGCAGCAAATGAAGGAGTCTGGATGAAGGAGTTCATATCCGATCTAGGTGCCATACCTAGTGCATCGGTTCTAATGAAAATCTTTTGTGACAATACTGGTGCAATTGCCTTGACAAAGGAATCCAGATTTCACAAGAGAACCAAGCACATCAAGAGACGCTTTAATTTCATCCACGACCAAGTCAAGGAGGGTGACATAGCAATTTGCAAGGTACATACGAATCTGAATGTTGCAGACCCGTTGACTAAGCCTCTCTCATGAGAAAAACATGATCAGCACCAAGACTCCATGGGTGTTAGAATCATTATAATATAATCTAGATTATTGACTCTAGTGCAAGTGGGAGACTGAAGGAAATATGCACTAGAGGCAATAATAAAGTTGTTATTTATATTTCCTTATATCATGATAAATGTTTATTATTCATGCTAGAATTGTATTAACAAGAAACTTAGTACATGCGTGAATACATAGACAAACAGAGTGTCACTAGTATGCCTCTACTTAACTACCTTGTTAATCAAAAGATGGTTTAGTTTCCTAACCATAGACATGAGTTGTCATTTGATGAACGGGATCACATCATTAGAGAATGATGTGATTGACTTGACCCATCTGTTAGCTTAGCACTATGATTGTTTAGTTTATTGCTATTGCGTTCTTCATAACTTATACATGTTCGTATGACTATGAGATTATGCAACTCCTGAATACCGGAGGAACACTTAGTGTGCTATCAAACGTCACAACGTAACTGGGTGACTATAAAGATGATCTACAGGTGTCTCCGATGGTGTTTGTTGAGTTGGCATAGATCAAGATTAGGACTTGTCACTCCGTGTATCAGAGAGGTATCTCTAGGCCCTCTCGGTAATGCACATCACTATAAGCCTTGCAAGCAATGTGACTAATGAGTTAGTTGCGGAATGATGCATTAAGGAACGAGTAAAGAGACTTGCCGGTAATGAGATTGAACTAGGTATTGAGATACCGACGATCGAATCTCGGGCAAGTAACATACTGATGACAAAGGGAACAACGTATGTTGTTATCCGGGTTGACCGATAAAGATCTTTGTGGAATATGTAGGAACCAATATGAGCATCCAGGTTCCGCTATTGGTTATTGACCGAAGATGAGTCTCGGTCATGTCTACATAGTTCTCGAACCCGTAGGGTCCGCAGGCTTAACGTTCGATGTAGATCGGTATTATGAGTTTATATGTTTTGATGTACCAAAGGTAGTTCAGAGTCCTGGATATGATCACGGACATGACGAGGAGTCTCGAAATAGTCAAGAAATGAAGATTGATATATTGGAAGGTTATGTTTGGACACCGTAATGGTTTCAGATGAGTTCGGGCATTTACCGGAGTACGAGGAGGTTACCGAAAGCCCCCGGGGGCTTAATGGGCCTACATGGGCTTTAGTGGAAGAGAGAGGAGAAGGCCAAGAGGAGGGGCACCCCCCCCCCTCCCCAAGCCCAATCTGAATTGGGAAGGGGGTCGGCCCCCCTTTCCTTCCTCCCCTCTCTCCCTTCCTTCCACCTCCTAGTAGGAGTAGGAAAAGGAGGAACCTACTCCTAGTAGGAGTAGGATTCCCCCCTTGGGGGCTTGTGCAAGGTGGTCGACTGGCCCTCTCCTCCACCCCTTTATATACGGCGGAGGGGGCACCCCATGGACACACAAGTTGATTGTTTAGCCATGTGCGGTGCCCCCCTCCACAGAATTCCACCTTGGTCATATCATTGTAGTGCTTAGGCGAAGCCCTACGTCGGTAACTTCATCATCACCGTCATCACGCCGTCATGCTGACAAAACTCTCCCTCTGCCTCAACTGGATCAAGAGTACGAGGGATGTCACCGAGCTGAACGTGTGCAGATCGCGAAGGTGCCGTGCGTTCGGTACTTAATCGGTTGGATCGCGAAGACGTTCGACTACATCATCCGTGTTTCATAACGCTTCTGCTTTCGGTCTATGAGAGTACATATACATACTCTCCCCCTCTCGTTGCTATGCATCTCCTAGATAGATCTTGCGTGATCATAGGAAATTTTTTGAAATACTGCGTTCCCCAACAATGGATAAAATAATAGCATGGAACAATAAAATATTCTAGATACGTTGGAGACGTATCAAGCATCCCCAAGCTTAATTGTTGCTCGTCCTCGAGTAGGTAAATGATAAAAACAGAATTTTTGATGTGGATTGCTACCTAACATATTTATCAATGTAATCTTATTTATTGTGGCAAGAATATTCAGATCCATAAGATTCAAGACAAAAGTTTAATATTGACATAAAAATAATAATACTTCAAGCATACTAACAAAGTAATCATGTCTTCTCAAAATAACATGGCCAAAGAAAGTTCACCCTACAAAATCATATAGTTTGGCTATGCTCCATCTTCGTCACACAAAATATTCAGGTCATGCACAACCCCGATGACAAGACAAGCAATTGTTTCATACTTAAGTATTCTCAAACTTTTTCAACTTTCACGCAATACATGAGCGTGAGCCATGGACATAACACTATAGGTGGAATAGAGTGGTGGTTGTGGAGAAGACAAAAAGGAGGAAGATGGTCTCACATCAACTAGGCGTATTAATGGGCTATGGAGATGCCCATCAATAGATATCAATGTGAGTGAGTAGGGATTGCCATGCAACGGATGCACTAGAGCTATAAATGTATGAAAGCTCAAAAGGAAAACTAAGTGGGTATGCATCCAACTTGCTTGCTCATGAAGACCTAGGGCATTTGAGGAAGCCCATCGTTGGAATATACAAGCCAAGTTCTATAATAAAAAATTCCCACTAGTATATGAAAGTGACAACATAGGAGACTCTCTATCATCAAGATCATGGTGCTACTTTGAAGCACAAGCGTGGAAAAAGGATAGTAGCGTTGCCCCTTCTCTCTTTTTCTCTTATATTTTTTGTTTTTTGTTTTTTGTTTTGTTTTTTGGGCCTTCTCTTTTTTTTGGCCTTTCTCTTTTTTTATTTCCTCACATGGGACAATGCTCTAATGATGATGATCATCAAACTTTTATTTACTTACAACTCAAGAATTACAACTCGATACTTAGAACAAAATATGACTCTATATGAGTGCCTCCGGTGGTGTACCGGGATGTGCAATGAATCAAGAGTGACATGTATGAAAAAGTTATGAATGGTGGCTTTGCCACAAATACGATGTCAACTACATGATCATGCAAGGCAATATGACAATGATGGAGTGTGTCATAATAAATTGAACGGTGGAAAGTCGCAAGGCAATATATCTCGGAATGGCTATGGAAATGCCATAATAGGTAGGTATGGTTGCTGTTTTGAGGAAGGTAAATGGTGGGTTTATGGTACCAGCGAAAGTTACTCGATACTAGAGAGGCTAGCAACGGTGGAAGGGTGAGAGTGCGTATAATCCATGGACTCAACATTAGTCATAAAGAACTCACATACTTATTGCAAAAATCTACAAGTCATCAAAACCAAGCACTACGCGTGCTCCTAGGGGGATAGATTGGTAGGAAAAGACCATCGCTCATCCCCGACCGCCACTCATAAGGAAGACAATCAAAGAAACACCTCATGCTTCAAATTTGTTACACAACGGTTACCATACGTGCATGCTACGGGACTTGCAAACCTCAACACAAGTATTTCTCGAATTCACAACTACTCAACTAGCATGACTATAATATAACCATCCTCATGTCTCAAAACAATCATAAGGAATCAAACTTCTCATAGTATTCAATGCACTTTATGTGAAATTTTTTTATTATATCCCTCTTGGATGCCCATCATATTAGGACTAAATTCATAACCTAAGCAAATTACCTTATGTTCTAAAGACTCTCAAAAAAATATAAGTGAAGCGTGAGAGTTCATCTATTTCTTCAAAATAAAACCACCGTCGTTCTCTAAAAAGATATAAATGAAGCACTAGAGCAAATGACAAACTACTCCAAAAGATATAAGTGAAGATTAATGAGTAGTCGAATAATTATGTAACTATGTGAAGACTCTCTAACATTTAATAATTTAAGAT
Organism: Triticum dicoccoides; assembly: GCF_002162155.2. Taxonomy (NCBI): domain Eukaryota; kingdom Viridiplantae; phylum Streptophyta; class Magnoliopsida; order Poales; family Poaceae; genus Triticum; species Triticum dicoccoides. The sequence goes on along the minus strand of NC_041390.1, from coordinate 481,532,864 downwards.
CTTGGGATATTTTTCAAACAGCAAGCAAAACAAAATAAAACAAAATGACGCTCCAAGCAAAACACATATCATGTGGTGAATAAAAATATAGCTCCAAGTAAGGTTACCGATGAACGAAGACGAAAGAGGGGATGCCATCTGGGGCATCTCCAAGATTAGGCTCTTGGTTGTCCTTGAATATTACCTTGGGGTGCCTTGGGAATCCCCAAGCTTAGGCTCTTGCCACTCCTTATTCCATAGTCCATCGAATCTTTACCCAAAACTTGAAAAGTTCACAACACAAAACTCAACAGAAAACTCGTAGACTCCGTTGGTATAAGAAAATAAATCACCCCTTTTGGTACTGTTGTGAACTCATTCTAAATTCATATTGGTGTAATATCTACTGCATTCCAACTTCTCTATGGTTCATACCCTCCTATACTATTCATAGATTCAACAAAATAAGCAAACAGCACATAGAAAATAGAATCTATCAAAAACAGAACAGTCTCTAGCAGTCTGGATATTACGAATACTTCTGTAACTCCAAAAATCCTGAGAAATTAGGAAAACCTGATAAATCTATTTATTAACCTTCTACAAAATGAATCAGTATTTTATCACACTTTTGTAAAAAAATGAGAATTGTCTTCCTGAGCGCAAAAGTTTCTATTTTTTACAGCAAGATCGCATTAACTTTCACCCAAGTCTTCCCAAAGGTTCTACTTGGCACAAACACTAATTAAAACATAAAACCACATCTAACCAGAGGCTAGATAGATTATTTATTACTAAATAGGAGCAAAAGGCAAAGAACAAAAATTGGGTTGCCTCCCAACAAGCGCTAACGTTTAACGCCCCTAGCTAGGCATGATGATTTCAATGATGCTCACATAAAAGATAAGAATTGAAACATAAAGAGAGCATCATGAAGAATATGAATAACACATTTAAGCCTAACCCACTTCCTATGCCTAGGGATTTTGTGAGGAAACAATTTATGGGAACAATAATCAACTACCATAGGAAAGCCAAACAAGCATAACTTCAAGATTTTAAGCACATAGAGAGGAAACTTGATATTATTGCAATTCCTACAAGCATATATTCCTCCCTCATAATAATTTAAGTAGCATCATGAATGAATTCAACAATATAACCATCACATAAAGCATTCTTTTCATACAAGCATAGAATTTTTATTACTCGCCACGTAAGCAAATTTCTTCTCATGAATAGTAGTGGGAGCAAACTCAACAAAATAACTATCATGTGAGGCATAATCCAATTGAAAATTAAAATCATGCTGACAAGTTTCATGGTTATCATTATTCTTTATAGCATACGTGGCATCACAATAATCATCATAGATAGAAACTTTGTTCTCATAATCAATTGGAACCTCTTCCGAAATAGTGGATTCATCACTAAATAAAGTCATGACCTCTCCAAATCCACTTTCATAATTATCACAATAAGATTCAACACCCTCCAAAATAGTGCGATCATTACTTCCTCAAGTTGACACTCTTCCAAACCCACTTTCATCAATATAATCATCATAAATAGGAGGCATGCTATCATCATAATAAATTTGCTCATCAAAACTTGGGGGACAAAAAATATCATCTTCGTCAAACATAGCATCCCCAAGCTTGTGGCTTTGCATATAATTAGCATCATGGATATTCAAGGAATTCATACTAAAAACATTGCAATCATGCTCATCATTCAAATATTTAGTGCCAAACATTTTAATGCATTCTTCTTCTAACACTTGAGCAAAATTTCCTTTCCATCATTTTCACGAAAGATATTAAAAGATGAAGCATATGAGGCACCCTCAATTACATTTCTTTTTTTGTACTTTTATTTTATAAACTAAACTAGTGATAAAACAAGAAACTAAAAGATTTGATTGCAAGATCTAAAGATATACCTTCAAGCGCTAACCTCCCCGGCAACGGCGCCAGAAAAGAGCTTGATGTCTACTACACAACCTTCTTCTTGTAGACGTTGTTGGCCCTCCAAGTGCAGAGGTTTGTAGGACAGTAGCAAATTTCCCTCAAGTGGTGACCTAAGGTTTATCAATCCGTGGGAGGCGTAGGATTAAGATGGTCTCTATCAAACAACCCTGCAACCAAATAACAAAGAGGCTCTTGTGTCCCCAACCCACCCAATACAACGGTAAATTGTATAGGTGCACTAGTTCGGTGAAGAGATGGTGATACAAGTGCAATATGGATGGTAGATATAGGTTTTTGTAATCTGAAAATATAAAAACAGCAAGGTAACTAATGATAAAAGTGAGCGAAAACGGTATTGCAATGCTCGGAAACAAGGCATATGGTTCATACTTTCACTAGTGAAAGTTCTCTCAACAATAATAACATAATTGGATCATATAACTATCCCTCAACATGCAACAAACAGTCACTCGAAGTCACTAATAGCGGAGAACAAACGAAGAGACTATTGTAGGGTATGAACCAACCTCAAAGTTATCCTTTAAGATCGATCTATTCAAGAGTCCGTAGTAAAATAACACGAAGCTATTCTTTCCGTTCAATCTATCCTAGAGTTCGTACTAGAATAACACCTTAAGACACAAATCAACCAAAACCCTAATGTCACCTAGATACTCCAATGTCACCTCAAGTATCCGTGGGTATGATTATACGATATGCATCACACAATCTCAGATTCATCTATTCAACCAACACAAAGAACTTCAAAGAGTGCCCCAAAGTTTGTACCGGAGAGTCAAGACGAAAACGTGTGCCAACCCCTATGCATAAGTTCACAAGGTCACGAAACTCGCAAGTTGATCACCAAAACATACATCAAGTAGATCACGTGAATATCCCATTGTCACCACAGATAAGCACATGCAAGACATATATCAAGTGTTCTCAAATTCTTAAAGACTCAATCCGATAAGATAACTTCAAAGGGAAAACTCAATCCATGACAAGAGAGTAGAGGGGGAAAACATCATAAGATCCAACTATAATAGCAAAGCTCGCGATACATCAAGATCGTGCCAAATCAAGAACACGAGAGAGAGAGAGAGAGAGAGAGATCAAACACATAGCTACTGGTACATACCCTCAGCCCCGAGGGTGAACTACTCCCTCCTCGTCATGGAGAGCGTCGGAATGATGAAGATGGCCACCGGTGATGGATCCCCCCTTCGGTGGGGTGCCAGAACAGGGTCTCGATTGTTTTTCGGTGGCTACGGAGGCTTGCGGCGGCATAACTACCGATCTAGGTTTCTTTCTGGGGGTTTCTGTATTTATAGGAATTTTTGTCAGGGGGGTCTCCGAGTCGTCCATGAGGCCAGGGGCGCGCCTAGGGGGTAGGGCTCTCCCTCCACCCTCATGGACGGCTCGGGACTCTTCTGGCCCAACTATTTTACTCTGGGGGCTTCTTTTGGTCCATAAAAAATCTTCAAAAATTTGCACGTCAATTGGACTCCGTTTGGTATTCCTTTTCTGTAAAACTCAAAAACAAGAAAAAAAATAGAAACTGGCAGTGGGCTCTAGGCTAATAGGTTAGTCCCAAAAATCATATAAAATATCATATAAATGCATATAAAACATCCTAGGTGGATAATATAATAGCATGGAACAATCAAAAATTATAGATACGTTGGAGACGTATCAGACCCATCCGTTAGCTTAGCACTACGATCATTTAGTTTATTGCTATTGCTTTCTTCATAACTTATACATGTTCATATGACTATGAGATTATGCAACTCCCGAATACCGAAGGAACACTTAGTGTGCTATCAAATGTCACAACACAACTGGGTGATTATAAAGATGCTCTACAGGTGTCTCCGATGGTGTTTGTTGAGTTGGCGTAGATCAAGATTAGGATTTGTCACGCCGATTGTCAGAGAGGTATCTCTGGGCCCTCTCGGTAATGCACATCACTATAAGCCTTGCAAGCAGTGTGACTAATAAGTTAGTTGTGGGATGTTGCATTACAGAATGAGTAAAGAGACTTGCCGGTAACGAGATTGAACTAGGTATTATGATATTGACGATCGAATCTCGGGCAAGTAACATACCGATGACAAAGGGAACAACGTATGTTGTTATGCGGTTCGACCGATAAAGATCTTCATAGAATATGTAGGAGCCAATATGGGCATCCAAGTTCCGCTATTGGTTATTGACAAGAGAGATGTCTCAGTCATGTCTACATAGTTCTTGAACCCGTAGGGTCCACACGGTTAACGTTTGTTGACGATATAGTATTATATGAGTTATGTATGTTGGTGACCGAATGTTGTTCGGAGTCCCGGATGAGACCACGGGCATGACGAGGAACTCCGGAATGGTCCGGATATAAAGATTGATATATGGGATAATAGTGTTTGGTCTCCAAAAGGGTTCCGGAATTCACCCAGAGGGGTTCCGGATGTTTCGCGAAATGTTTGGGTATGAGAACACTTTATTTGGGCCAAAGGGGGAAGCCCACAAGGTTTTTGGAAAGCGCAAAAGGAAGTTTTGCGGAGTCCAGGGGCCAGACGCCAGGGTCCCTGGCGTCTGGGTCCAGATGCCGGGAACCCTGGCGTCTGGTCCTGGAGTTCGAGAAGGACTCTTGCATTTCAGGTGAAACCGACTTTGTGTAGGCTTTTTCTCCAAGTTTCGACCCCAAGGCTCAACATATAAATAGAGGGGTAGGGCTAGCACCCAAGACACATCAAGAAACACCAAGTCGTGTGCTGGCAACCCCGTCCCCTCTAGTTTATCCTCCATCATAGTTTTCATAGTGCTTAGGCGAAGCCCCGCGGAAATTGTTCTTCACCAACACCGTCACCACGCCATCGTGCTGCCGGAACTCATCTACTACTTCGCCCCTCTTGTTGGATCAAGAAGGCGAGGACGTCATTGAGCTGAACGTGTGCTGAACGCGGAGGTGATGTACGTTGGGTATTTGATCGGGATGGATCGTGAAGGTGTACGACTACATCAACCATGTTCATAAACGCTTTCGCTTTCGGTCTACGAGGGTACGTAGACACACTCTCCCCTCTTGTTGCTATGCATCTCCTAGATAGATCTTGTGTGATCGTAGGAATTTTTTGAAATACTGCGTTCCCCAACACACTGCCCCACAGGAGCGTGACGTCCTCAGGGGCCGGTACCATTGGGACCCAGTCAAGAAGGTTTTCGAGACGGACCCGGTCACGATGGAGTTCATGAGACTGCTGGTAATTTTAGTTTCTGATCAATTCGACTGCATGTTTAGTCATATTTGTAAACAATCCTTGTTCCTTTTGCAGAGAGAGCAGCATAGGATTGCGGCCGAAAGCGGCTCACCGTCTGAGGCCTTGGCGAGGCCCAAGTGGGACACCCCATTCAACCGAGCCTTGGACATATTGAAACGACTCCTGGTGAACATTCGGCTGTCATATGGACGTGTGCACAGTGTCGAAGACGGCGCCACGTGGAAGAAGTACTACCGTGAGACCAGATAAAGGAAAGACAGAGGTTAACTGAAGAAAACATCGACAAGAAGGTTGAGATTGCGGTTGAGAAGAAATCAGCTGAGACAATCACAACAACGGTAGCTGCCGCTTTCTTCTTGTGTGGTGTCTTGGTTCCGACCGTATTCAGTTGGAGCAGGCAAAATACAAATAGAAATGCAGCGGACTTTCCCCTTGCCGACTTCTTCAGGAGCAGCTCCACTAGCGTTGCACCAGCACCTATTCCTACACCGGCTCCCGCACCTGCTCCTGCACCTGCTCATAGCAGCCCGTCCTCCGTCTCGGATGTGCTCGGTGGTGCTTCATCTTTGGCTGAGCTCGACGCCCTCATGGTACCTGTCACACCGGCCCTCTTCAATAAATGTATAATCTCCCATTTTCGTTGCCTTCCGGATGTCTCACGTCGCAGACATGTCTTTGCAGGCCGACGTAACCCCGCGCACCATATTGTACTCCATCGGTGACTAGAAGGTGGACGTGGGGAAGGCGATGATAATGAAGCCGAAGGAACAATTGTTCCATATCCGGCCGATCCCCCTGACGTCTTCAAGGTTTCTGTGGCTAGTGTCAAACCGGGCCATGAGAATTTAGCCCCTTCGGTACTAGGGGGTGACGACGAGACCCCGCGGCGGCTTGGAGCTTGCAAGGATGGGTCCTGTTGTGGCCAAAGAGACTGCTTCGTCTAGAGGCGGCCGGGAGCACACCCACGACCATGCAGCCTCAGCAAGGTATGAACATCAACACCCCACCTACCCAATTAGCATCAGCTATCATGCTGGGTGATGACATCACTGATGACGTCGCCATAGATGAGGATGAGGATGACGATGAAACTCAACAATATCTCAATACTGGCGCCTATGATGATGGAGGATTGATAGCTCAGCAGTATGAGTACTCAGGGTTTGAGCGTCATGAGTCGGTGCCTGAATTGCCTCCTCCGGAGGCTGAACGTATTATAGACGACCTTCCACCAAAGAAGCATAGTAAGAGATCGAGGAAAGGAAACAAAGCTACTTCTATGATCCAGCCGCCTCAGCAGCATCGGGTTCAAGACCGTATACCTATCCCTGGTGCGACAAAATGGGATATCCTCGGTGAACCAATCCTACCTAAGGCAGCGGTAGAGGCTACACACGGCAACCTAAGAAGACTTCATGACGATGTGCCACGAAGAGAGAAAAGCCTCATCACCTCAAAAAATCCAGGATGCCCACTCTACGTGGTTAACGTGTCGCGGCAAAGGTCGTACGTCCACACATTCCCCACAAAGAAGTTCTTCCTTCGATTCGATTACATCTTCAACATGTTTCACTTGAAGAAGCTGGATTTTACATTTGTCCGCCTTTATGCCTTGTACATGAACTACATCATCAGGATTGAGCAGATACCTCATATCTGTGTCGCTGACCCATACTTCATGCACGAGGGCTTCTTGGCAGTCTGCGCAAAGCACCGTGAATACGTGAGGGACTACATCGTCGATTTCATGGTCACCAATAAGGACAAGGAGACGATTCTCGTGCCTTATCATCCCATGTAAGTCATTCGCGCGGATATCCTTCCTTCAATTTCAATCATTCATTTGCAAGGTGGAGGCTAATTAATTTGAGGTGTACTTATTTTGCGCAGCGGCGGTCGCGCCGTCCTCGTCATCCTTTACCCCCGATACTCCCATGCTCTTTACTTGGACTCATCGAATAACATGAACAAAAAGGATTACACCCACATCAAGTCTATTCTCGACAGTGCTATCTTTTTCTACAGCGTACGGGGTGGAGAGATCAAGACCAAGAAGAAAAGGGACGGCAAGCCCGCCTTCGGCCATAAGACCGACTTCTACTGCATCCAGCAACCGAGTGATACTCTTAGTGATGGATTCTATGTCCTACACCACATGCTGGAGTACAGACGGGATCAGCAGAATCTTCACATGTCACCTACATCCGGCGATGCCCATATTCTGCAATGGGCAAAGAACATAGGAGATATCCCGGATCATCGACTTAGAGCTGAGTTCTATCACATCCAGCATGAACTTGCCCAAGTCATCATGAAGGAGGTCCTCGATAAAACAAGGATGTTCTACGAGGAAGGGCAAATGTCTCGGGAAGACATCCGAACATGCAGAGCCGCTTAGCATCTTGACATGAAGCCTTTCACTAAGCTCGGGGACTATCTCCCTGACTTGGATGGATGGCACTACATGTTGGAGTGGTTGTCGATATATGACAATGTGTCCGTTTAGTCCATACTTTCTGAATGATGAAACTTTGAGTTATGCACGATGAAACTTTATTTGTGATGTAATTAAACCATCCTCCTCAACTAGCTAGCAAAGATCACTCTAGTTAGGGCATTTTGGGTACGATGAACTTTGTTATTTATGCTTATGATATGTTGCTTCTATTTTTGTCAAGTATGTCTCTTTCTGTTGCTCAACTATATATGTTGCATATCATCGACTCATGTGATGATGCAGGGGCATAGATCATCGATGACGAAGAAATGCTACGCCAGGATTATATATGACGAGTGGTCGGAGTGTCAGGCCCAGGTGTATCGGTTTCCAGTTTCCGAGCGACAGCCAGTAGTCAGTTTAGGTTCACGCTAGTGTGAGGGATATGAACTCATGTACTACATAGCTCAGCATCTCGCGTATATCATTGTTTAGATGGATGACGATGTAGTTGCAAGTAATCGAGACTTGTATCGCTATTTTCGAGATGATGACGAGAGACCACTTTGTGTTGAATGATGATTATGATGGTGACATTATTTGATGCTATGATTACATTTGTATATGTATGATATGTTAAAGATTATTGTATAAAGCATGTTCAAATACAAAAAAATATGCAAAAAAACAAAAAACTAATAAAACTAACAGTAGCGAGGTGAATAAAGTTAGCAACAGCGCGCTCTTACCAGTAGTGCGCCCTAGTTAAAAGCGTTGCAACTATTAGCAGTAGCACCTTGAACTAAAGCTCGCTGCTACTAGCCATGTATAGTAGTAGCGTGGGGCAACACGCGCTACTGATACATGTTAGCCGTAGCGCCGTATCAGTAGCGCGGGACCCCGCGCTACTAATTGAAAGTGCAACTATCCCTAGGTGGTTTTGGTAATTCATAACAACATATAGCTCATTGAGCTAATGCTATTCCAAGATGATTATTTCAGGAAAGCTCAATGATTGGCATGGCATGGATGTGAAAGTGGAACCCTCAAAATGCTAAGGACAAAGGATTGGCTCAAGCTCAAAAGCTCAAGACTCTTCATTTTATATTTTAGTGATCCAAGATCACATTGAGTCTTTAGGAAAAGCCAATACTATCAAGGAGGGATGAGGTGTTGCTTAATGAGCCTCTTGCTTCATGTGCTTAGTGATATGCTCCAAAACCCTCAACTACTTTCCCATATCCACATATGACCTAAACCCTAAGACTTGAGCTAAAGCAACTCTAAAGATGTGAACACAACAATGCTTTATGTAAAAGTGGTAACCCCACTTGAGCTTAAACGATGAGTATGACCTATGATCAAGTGTTCTCACTTGACTCCTAAGTCAATATACTCATATATAGATGACCTTGTCATCGCAAATTGCTTGGTAGATGCTAGAATTGGTTGTGCATGCCTTGTCACATATTTCATTTGCCATCTTATTGTGTGAGCATGCTGGTTGCATATTTTACTCATTCGAGGACATCCACTTGTTGTTTTGATTGTTCGGTTTTATTTCCTTTTGCCAAGTGGATGGACAAGAATGCCTAAGAACCTCCTCTAGCTATCTATGCTTTTCTCGTCTCAAACTCTATTCATGCTACATCACAAAATTTAATCAAGTCAGATTCGAACCACTCTGTGTGAGGAGCGCTCGGAGTCCCCGATTCGTCATAGACTTAAACTTCCAAAACCTCTTTATGATTCTCGGTCTGACCGATACCCTACTTTCGGTCCTACCGAGATCATTAAGTTGATCTATGTTTTCGATCTCAGTGCAACCGATTTGAACCATTCGGTCACACCGAGTTGCAATAACTGTGTACAGTTTTGCTTCTCGGTGCCACCGAGTCGTTCCACTCGGTCACACCGACAGGGTCGGGCTATCTATAGTCACGGGCAAAAAATTTGGAAATTTCTCCGAACCCCTTCGCCCGCGCGATAGCCTGCTCTGCCAACTTGGTCTCCGGATCATCTCCTCGCCGCCAGCCGCCTCCAGTCACTGGTCTCCATCGCCGTCAACGGAATTCTACCCCGCCGTTGCCGCCGTAGCGAGTCTCCTCCGAACTAGGGTATGGACTCGATCTTTGTGCTATTCCCCAATCTGATTCTTAGCACATTGTGATCATCATGATTCTTGCCACGATTGAAACACTCCTATCCAGTCAATGCATTCGTAGATTAGTTTTGATTCAAAAAATTTAGGGTTAGGTTTCCGCCAAAACCATCTCGGACCCACCGAGTTGAAAAACTCAGTCCCACCGATTTGGCTTATGCCATTGCACAAGTGAGACTCGGTCTGACCGAGAATTACTTATCGGTGTGACCAATTTTGGAACTCTGTGAAACCCTAGCAGTCTTGGTGCCACCGAACTGTGACTCAGTCTGACCGAGTTCACTAGTTTAGGTTCCAAAACTGCTTCGGTATCACCGAGTTTAAAAATCGGTAGATCCGAGATGATTTCAGTGGGAAACTAAAACTAAGTTTTTGAGTCATTCTTTTGCAAAAATCTCTGCAATTTGTGATGCTTATCCACTCTATCTCATCTATAACCTATTCACAGGGTCAGCAGTCAGAGTTTGCATCATGTCAGACCAAAGTGATAGCCAGAACTTGTCAGAGCAGCAAGTGCAGATGAGTGAGGGCACTAGTCCCTCAAGTTCCTCAGATGATGGCAGCAGGAGCACCCCTAGCAATCTGCCTAAAGCTGCCACCAGACAGAGGAAGAAGAGAACTTCAGATTCTGAGGATGAAGATTATGTGGCAGAGGAAGAGGAAGCAACTTCCAAGAGAATTGAGCCAGCTCAGGGCACAAAGCCAGGGTTAAAGATCAAAAGGCCAGCAGGCAGGCAGCCTATGCCAAAGGCCAGAGCTTCAATCAAGATTTCTGAGAAGCCCACTCCCATAGAGCCAGTTGCTACTGAAGGCAAGAAAAGGAAGGAAAGGGTGAAGAAGACCGTAGCCAGAGTGCTTGGAAAGGCTTCCATCATGGAAGAAGAGGAAGAAGAAGAGGTTGCTGCACCAGCACCTAAGGCACCCAAGCTAATGGGTGATGCTATCAAATCAGGGGCTACTGCATCTAAGCCCAAGGAAGCACCCAAGGCTGCATCAAAGGTCAAGACAGCACCAAAGAGGAATACAAGAAGCATCCCAGCTGCTGAGAAGAACAAGGCCCCAGTGCCTGAAGCTGCTGAAGAAGATGATGAAGAGCAAGTTCTCAGAAAACTCAAGCCCAAGATCCCAGACCACAACAATGCTCATCCTGTGGCTGAGGATATGAAGCTCAGGAGAGACTCAGGGCTGAGGAAGTGGAGAGAAGCAGACCCGTATGCTTCAAGGAGAAGAACTGCTGTGGATTACAGATTTCACACCAAGGAACAGCAGGACTTCTATGAGACAGTGCTGCTTGATAAGAAGCCAATAGTCTGTGATATGAGATGGGTTGACTGGAAATACATCAAGGACAATGAAGAACACTACCCTGGAGTGTATGACAGCTTCAATGCTTGTGGAGTAGCAGACTTTGTTGGGCAGAAGCTCACAAAGTGGAACGAGGAGCTTATCATGCAGTTCTACTCCACAGCACATTTTTATCCAGATGGGAGGATTGTATGGATGTCAGAAGGAACCAGATATCAGTCAACAGTTGTTGAGTGGGCACAGCTCATTAATGCCCTAGAGGAGCAAGCAGATGACTTGGACATTTATGCCAAGAAGAAGATGGACCACAACTCAATGTCAAACATGTACAAGGAGATTCCAAATGAAGCGCTTGATACGTTCAAGTTTGGCTCAGTACACTATCTTCTGTCAAGGCAGCCAACCATCAACTGGATTCTTAGGCACACCCTATTGCCCAAGTCTGGAGATCACAAGATGATCAGGGGCCACGCGATCAACTTGCTTCATATCTTTGACGTGCCACAGAAATTCAAAGTCATGAGCCTTATGATTGAAACAATCAAGAGGACAGCAGCAGACCAGAAGAGGAGCTGTGGATATGCCCCACAGATTCAGGAGCTCATCAACTCTAAGATGGGCACGGGGATATACTTATTGGACAAGGAACACCTGCCCATCCGTCCAGATTTTAAAGATAATCAAGTGGTCATGACTAAGAATGAGCCATCATCTGCCCAAGCACAAGCCAAGAAGGAGAAGGCGAGGAAGGAGAAAGCTGCCAAGATGCCTACTCAAGAGGAGGCATCTGAATATTTCCTGAAAACCAAACAAGAGCAGCTTGGTTACTTGATTGCATCCACCCTGCGGATTGAGCAAGGACTAGCTACCCTAACTCAGAACCAGGCAAGCTTAGAGAGGATCATGGAACAAAAGTTCTATGACTTGGATGTCAAAGTGACAGAGATTCAGACTGCAGTGGAGCAGCTCCAGGATGACATGCAGGAGAGGAGAGGCAAGACTACAACTGATGCCTTTGCCAGAGTGCCACGAGGTCCGAGGTCGTCTGAAGTGCCAGTTGCTGACCCCAGAGCCACCACGTCTGCACCAGCTACAGCCTTAGTTCCACCAGCTCCAGCGTCCACTTCAGCCTCGACTCCGACCACGTCTACAGAAGGCTTCGTCCTTGGAGTGCTCCGGACTTCACCACCACCTGAAGATCAAGCCTGAGTGTCGACTTAGCACTATGCATTTTCTAGGAACTTTTTGGTAACTTGTTGCCAAAGGGGGAGAAAATGTATACATCATAGGCTTCGAGAGAGAGAGAGTGTTGCTTTTCTCTCTCTTGCTTTATTTGGTGGTTTTTAGAACTTTGTTTGCTTTTGAGTGCTTGAGATACTATGTCATTGCTCGTGAGACATTGATGATCATGTGTTTGATCATAAGCTACACTTATGCATGCTTGATATATCTTATCTATCTTATGTGATCATTCACTATTCTTGGTGATGAGTGCATGTATTTCATTCTTATCGTTTTAAGCGCTCCACCAAGATGTATGTGACATGGAAGAGTAACCCATGACTCTAACTCTTTGTGCATTTGCAGCCCAAAGCAAATTTTAAATATGCACAAATTTAGGGGGAGCTCTCACTTGTCACATACTTCTCAAAGCAACGATATATTTCATGCTTATTATCATTTGTCGAAGCTTTGATCTATATGTTGTCATCAATTACCAAAAAGGGGGAGATTTAAAGTGCAACTATCCCTAGGTGGTTTTGGTAATTCATAACAACATATATCTCATTGAGCTAATGCTATTCCAAGATGATTATTTCAGGAAAGCTCAATGATTGGCATGGCATGGATGTGAAAGTGGAACCCTCAAAATGCTAAGGACAAAGGATTGGCTCAAGCTCAAAATCTCAAGACTCTTCATTTTATATTTTAGTGATCCAAGATCACATTGAGTCTTTAGGAAAAGCCAATACTATCAAGGAGGGATGAGGTGTTGCTTAATGAGCCTCTTGCTTCATGTGCTTAGTGATATGCTGCAAAACCCTCAACTACTTTCCCATATCCACATATGACCTAAACCCTAAGCCAAACTCGGTCCTACCGATTCTTTCTATCCGGCGCCACCGAGTTTCATTTGTCATAAGCCACTGCCAAACCCTAGCAATTTAGTTCTACCGATAGGGATCTCGGTCTCACCGAGATGGGATTGCGAACTCTCTGTTTCCCTTTCGTAACTTTTCGGTCTCACCGAAAGAGCAAATCGGTCCCACCGAGATTGCAATGTAAATTCAGTGTTTCCTTTTTGTAACTTTTCGGTCTCACCGAAAGAGCACATCGGTCCCACCGAGTTTGCCTGACCAACTCTCTGGTTAGCTAATTACCAAAATCGGTCTCACCGAGATTACGTTATGCCCAAACCCTAACCATATCGGTCCTACCGAGTTGCATGTCAGTCCCACCGAAAATCTCTAACGGTCACTAGGTTTACCTTTTCGGTCCGACCGAGTTTTTTTGATTCGGTCCCACCGAGATTGGAAAACTGTGTGTAACGGTTGGATTTTGTGTGGAGGCTATATATACCCCTCCACCCCCTCTTCATTCGTGGAGAGAGCCATCAGAACACATACACAATTCCAACTCATATGTTCTGAGAGAGAACCACCTACTCATGTGTTGAGACCAAGATATTCCATTCCTACCATATGAGTCTTGATCTCTAGCCTTCCCCAAGTTGCTTTCCACTCAAATCTTCTTTCCACCAGATCCAAATCCTATGAGAGAGAGTTGAGTGTTGGGGAGACTATCATTTGAAGCACAAGAGCAAGGAGTTCATTACCTACACACCATTTGTTACTTCTTGGAGAGTGGTGTCTCCTAGATTGGCTAGGTGTTACTTGGGAGCCTCCGACAAGATTGTGGAGTTGAACCAAGGAATTTGTAAGGGCAAGGAGATCGCCTACTTCGTGAAGATCTACCGCTAGTGAGGCAAGTCCTTCGTGGGCGATGGCCATGGTGGGATAGACAAGGTTGCTACTTCGTGGACCCTTTGTGGGTGGTTGCTTCTTCGTGGACCCTTTGTGGGTGGTTGCTTCTTCGTGGACCCTTCGTGGGTGGAGCCCTCCGTGGACTCGTGCAACCGTTACCCTTCGTGGGTGGAGCCCTCCGTGGACTCGTGCAACCGTTAACCTTCGTGGGTGGATCCCTCCGTGGACTCGTGCAACCGTTACCCTTCGTGGGTTGAAGTCTCCATCATCGTGAATGTAGGATAGAACCACCTATCCGAACCACGGGAAAAACATCCGTGTCTCCAATTGCGTTTGAATTCTCCAAACCCTTCCCTTTACATTCTTGCAAGTTGCGTGCTTTACTTTCCACTGCCAATATACTCTTTGCATGCTTGCTTGAATTGTGTGATGATTGCTTGACTTGTCCTACAATAGCTAAAATCTGCCAAGAACTAAAATTGGGGAAAAGGTTAAGTTTTTATTTGGTCAAGTAGTCTAATCACCCCCCCTCTAGACATACTTTCGATCCTACAAGTGGTATCAGAGCTTTGGTCTCCATTTGCTTTGATCTCCATAGCTTTTGGTGGTCATAGCCTTGGTTTCACAACCTAGGAGAGTATAGCGTCTAGCGAGGGAAATTATCACCGTAGAGGTCCTTACTTTGATGGTACTAATTTTGCTAGTTGGAAGCATAAAATGAAAATGCATATTCTTGGACATAACCCCGCCGTTTGGGCTATTGTGTGTGTTGGTTTGCAAGGTGACTTCTTTGATGGGAAAGAACCAAACCGTGAAGCTACCGCAGATGAGTTGAAGATGTTGCAATACAATGCTCAGGCTTGTGATATTCTCTTCAACGGATTGTGCCCCGAAGAATTCAACAAAATCAGCCGTCTTGAGAATGCAAAGGAAATTTGGGACACTTTGATTGATATGCACGAAGGTACCGACTCCGTCAAGGAATCCAAGTTGGATGTGCTTCAAAGTCAACTTGACAAGTTCAAAATGAAGGATGGTGAAGGTGTCGCTGAAATGTACTCTAGGCTTGCTCTCATCACAAATGAGATTGCCGGCTTAGGAAGTGAAGAGATGACCGATAGATTCATCATCAAGAAGATTCTAAGAGCCTTGGATGGAAAATATGATACCGTGTGCACATTGATCCAAATGATGCCCAATTACAAAGATCTCAAGCCAACGGAGGTGATTGGAAGAATAGTTGCTCATGAGATGTCACTTAAGGATAAAGAGGAACTTCACAACAAATCAAGTGGTGCCTACAAAGCCTCATGTGAAGCCCCTACATCATCAAGTGAGAAACAAAACTTCAATGAAGAATTGAGCTTAATGGTGAAGAACTTCAACAAGTTCTACAAGAGTAGAAGCAAAGATAGAAGCTTCAAGTCAAGGTCCTACAATGACAAAAGATCTTCTAGTCGAGAGCGAAACTGCTACAGTTGTGGAAGACCCGGACACTATTCCAATGAGTGTACGGCTCCCTACAAGAGAAGAGAAGATTCTCCAAAAAGAAGAAGCAAAGAATCACCACCAAGAGAGAGAAGGAGTAGAGATGATCGTTATGAATGAAGATACTCACGGAGAAGCAAGGATTCAGAAAGGAAGGAGAAATCATCAAGGATCTACACAAAACGAAGACATCAAGCTCATGTTGGTGAATGGGTATCCGGCTCCGACTCCGACAGCCACTCCGAGAGAAGTTATCACTCCGACTCCGAAGATACTCAAGATGAAGGTGTTGCCGATCTAGCACTTGTGTCAACCAACTCCTACGACATCATTGACTCACCAAATTAAGGAATTGGAATATGCTTCATGACCAAAGGTCCTAAGGTAACACACCCCGAGTATGTTGATTTCAATAGTGATGAAGATGACTTGTTAGGTGCTGATTTGCTTGTTGACAACTCTAGTGATGAATACTATGATGAAACGTCAATTAATCATGCTAATCAAGATAAAATGAATGACAATGATAAGGAGAAGATTGAGGCTCTAACTAAAGAACTAAACACTCTTAAGTTAGCTCATGAAACTATCTTCGAAGATCATCGAGAACTTTTAAGAGCTCATGAGAAATTACGCTTTGAAAAGCTCAATCTTGAGCAAGAGCATGAGTTCTTAAAATCAATCAATGATGATCTCCGCAAGAAAAGTTCTCCTTACATTTCCAAGCGTTTACTCTTATCCACTTACATGCCTCAAGTCAAGTCTAGTAACAAGAACAAGAAAGATTCGTCCTCTAGCAGTAACAATGATCATGCTAAATCCAATATTGTTGCTTCTAGTAGTTCTCTTGATTCCACTAATGATTCTCTTAGCCAAGTTACACTTGAGCAAGAAAATAGCTTATTGAAGGGAATTATAGAGAAAGGAGTGTACAAAAGCCTTGCCGGGAGTAAGCAATTCGAGGAAATTGTGCGCAAGCAAGGAATGCACTGGAAGAATCAAGGTGTTGGTTTTGAACGAAAGTTCAATGCCAATGGAGTTGAGTGGGAAGAAGATCAATACCCCAAGACAAAGTTTGTTCCTCAACAAGAAAAGTATGATACTTCTTTCAAGGGGACACAAGCTCAAGATGATCTTCCACCACAAGACTACAAGCAAAAAGGCAAGGACAAGCTTCAAGAGGAAATTGATGCATTTGAAGAAGCTCCTAAGACCTTAGTCAAGTGGATTCCCAAGACTACTTCAAGTTCCACTTCATCAAGTACGACTACAACACCAAGGATTCCCATCAAGATGGTGTGGATCCAAAAGAAGAAGAACTAGAGAGTTCTTAAGGGTGACTCCGCCAACATACTTCACTCTTATCATTTTGGCAAGAACAAGTGCAATCAACTTCCACATCTTGCACTAGTTCAAGGAGTCACAAACCCTCTTGTTGGTAAGACAAGGGACAAGGTAACCTAAAAGTTTTCATGGACATCATCTTGTGTGTGTATCACTCTATGTCTATGGATATCCTTGTTTGTTCCTTGTGGGACTAACCCATGTAGGTATTGAAAGTGCAATTCACTCAAAGGGATAGCTCCAAGTGATCTACATCAACATTGAGCATCCACATCTTCAACATCTACATGAAGTCATCATCGACAAAACCCGAGGTTAGTTCATCCCTCTAAGGGGGGATATCACATCTAGGGGGAGCTTTACTCTAAGACTTGAGCTAAAGCAACTCTAAATATGTGAACACAACAATGCTTTATGTAAAAGTGGTAACCCCACTTGAGCTTAAACGATGAGTATGACCTATGATCAAGTGTTCTCACTTGACTCCTAAGTCAATATACTCATATATAGATGACCTTGTCATCGCAAATTGCTTGGTAGATGCTAGAATTGGTTGTGCATGCCTTGTCACATATTTCATTTGCCATCTTATTGTGTGAGCATGCTGGTTGCATATTTTACTCATTCGAGGACATCCACTTGTTGTTTTGATTGTTCGGTTTTATTTCCTTTTGCCAAGTGGATGGACAAGAATGCCTAAGAACCTCCTCTAGCTATCTATGCTTTTCTCGTCTCAAACTCTATTCATGCTACATCACAAAATTTGATCAAGTCAGATTCGAACCACTCTGTGTGAGGAGCGCTCGGATTCCCCGATTCGTCATAGACTTAAACTTCCAAAACCTCTTTATGATTCTCGGTCTGACCGATACCCTACTTTCGGTCCTACCGAGATCATTAAGTTGATCTATGTTTTCGATCTCGGTGCAACCGATTTGAACCATTCGGTCACACCGAGTTGCAATAACTGTGTACAATTTTGCATCTCGGTGCCACCGAGTCATTCCACTCGGTCACACCGACAGGGTCGGGCTATATATAGTCACGGGCAAAAAATTTGGAAATTTCTCCGAACCCCTTCGCCCGCGCGATAGCCTGCTCTGCCAACTTGGTCTCCGGATCGTCTCCTCGCCGCCAGCCGCCTCCAGTCGCTGGTCTCCATCGCCGTCAACGGAATTCTACCCCGCCGTAGCGAGTCTCCGCCGAACTAGGGTATGGACTCGATCTTTGTGCTATTCCCCAATCTGATTCTTAGCACATTGTGATCATCATGATTCTTGCCACGATTGAAACACTCCTGTCCAGTCAATGCGTTCGTAGATTAGTTTTGATTCAAAAAATTTAGGGTTAGGTTTCCGCCAAAACCATCTCGGACCCACCGAGTTGAAAAACTCGGTCCCACCGATTTGGCTTATGCCATTGCACAAGTGAGACTCGGTCTGACCGAGAATTACTTATCGGTGTGACCAATTTTGGAACTCTGTGAAACCCTAGCAGTCTTGGTGCCACCGAACTGTGACTCAGTCTGACCGAGTTCACTAGTTTAGGTTCCAAAACTGCTTCGGTATCACCGAGTTTAAAAATCGGTAGATCCGAGATGATTTCAGTGGGAAACTAAAACTAAGTTTTTGAGTCATTCTTTTGCAAAAATCTCTGCATTTTGTGATGCTTATCCACTCTATCTCATCTATAACCTATTCACAGGGTCAGCAGTCAGAGTTTGCATCATGTCAGACCAAAGTGATAGCCAGAACTTGTCAGAGCAGCAAGTGCAGATGAGTGAGGGCACTAGTCCCTCAAGTTCCTCAGATGATGGCAGCAGGAGCACCCCTAGCAATCTGCCTAAAGCTGCCACCAGACAAAGGAAGAAGAGAACTTCAGATTCTGAGGATGAAGATTATGTGGCAGAGGAAGAGGAAGCAACTTCCAAGAGAATTGAGCCAGCTCAGGGCACAAAGCCAGGGTTAAAGATCAAAAGGCCAGCAGGCAGGCAGCCTATGCCAAAGGCCAGAGCTTCAATCAAGATTTCTGAGAAGCCCACTCCCATAGAGCCAGTTGCTGCTGAAGGCAAGAAAAGGAAGGAAAGGGTGAAGAAGACCGTGGCCAGAGTGCTTGGAAAGGCTTCCATCATGGAAGAAGAGGAAGAAGAAGAGGTTGTTGCACCAGCACCTAAGGCACCCAAGCTAATGGGTGATGCTATCAAATCAGGGGCTACTGCATCTAAGCCCAAGGAAGCACCCAAGGCTGCATCAAAGGTCCAGACAGCACCAAAGAGGAATACAAGAAGCATCCCAGCTGCTGAGAAGAACAAGGCCCCAGTGCCTGAAGCTGCTGAAGAAGATGATGAAGAGCAAGTTCTCAGAAAACTCAAGCCCAAGATCCCAGACCACAACGATGCTCATCCTGTGGCTGAGGATATGAAGCTCAGGAGAGACTCAGGGCTGAGGAAGTGGAGAGAAGCAGACCCGTATGCTTCAAGGAGAAGAACTGCTGTGGATTACAGATTTCACACCAAGGAACAACAGGACTTCTATGAGACAGTGCTGCTTGATAAGAAGCCAATAGTCTGTGATATGAGATGGGTTGACTGGCAATACATCAAGGACAATGAAGAACACTACCCTGGAGTGTATGACAGCTTCAATGCTTGTGGAGTAGCAGACTTTGTTGGGCAGAAGCTCACAAAGTGGAACGAGGAGCTTATCATGCAGTTCTACTCCACAGCACATTTTCATCCAGATGGGAGGATTGTATGGATGTCAGAAGGAACCAGATATCAGTCAACAGTTGCTGAGTGGGCACAGCTCATTAATGCCCTAGAGGAGCAAGCAGATGACTTGGACATTTATGCCAAGAAGAAGATGGACCACAACTCAATGTCAAACATGTACAAGGAGATTCCAAATGAAGCACTTGATACGTTCAAGTTTGGCTCAGTACACTATCTTCTATCAGGGCAGCCAACCATCAACTGGATTCTTAGGCACACCCTATTGCCCAAGTCTGGAGATCACAAGATGATCAGGGGCCACGCGATCAACTTGCTTCATATATTTGACGTGCCACAGAAATTCAAAGTCATGAGCCTTATGATTGAAACAATCAAGAGGACAGCAGCAGACCAGAAGAGGAGTTGTGGATATGCCCCACAGATTCAGGAGCTCATCAACTCTAAGATGGGCACGGGGATATACTTATTGGACAAGGAACACCTGCCCATCCGTCCAGATTTTGAAGATAATCAAGTATTCATGACTAAGTATGAGCCATCATCTGCCCAAGCACAAGCCAAGAAGGAGAAGGCGAGGAAGGAGAAAGCTGCCAAGATGCCTACTCAAGAGGAGGCATCTGAATATTTCCTGAAAACCAAATAAGAGCAGCTTTGTTACTTGATTGCATCCACCCTGCAGATTGAGCAAGGACTAGCTACCCTAACTCAGAACCAGGCAAGCTTAGAGAGGATCATGGAACAAAAGTTCTATGACTTGGATGTCAAAGTGACAGAGATTCAGACTGCAGTGGAGCAGCTCCAGGATGACATGCAGGAGAGGAGAGGCAAGACTACAACTGATGCCTTTGCCAGAGTGCCACGAGGTCCGAGGTCGTCTGCAGTGCCAGTTGCTGACCCTAGAGCCACCACGTCTGCACCAGCTACAGCCTTAGTTCCACCAGCTCCAGCGTCCACTTCAGCCTCGACTCCGACCACGTCTACAGAAGGCTTCGTCCTTGGAGTGCTCCGGACTTCACCACCACCTGAAGATCAAGCCTGAGTGTTGACTTAGCACTATGCAATTTCTAGGAACTTTTTGGTAACTTGTTGCCAAAGGGGGAGAAAATGTATAGATCATAGGCTTCGAGAGAGAGAGAGTGTTGCTTTTTTCTCTCTTGCTTTATTTGGTGGTTTTTAGAACTTTGTTTGCTTTTGAGTGCTTGAGATACTATGTCATTGCTCGTGAGACATTGATGATCATGTGTTTGATCATAAGCTACACTTATGCATGCTTGATATATCTTATCTATCTTATGTGATCATTCACTATTCTTGGTGATGAGTGCATGTATTTCATTCTTATCGTTTTAAGCGCTCCACCAAGATGTATGTGACATGGAAGAGTAACCCATGACTCTAACTCTCTGTGCATTTGCAGTCCAAAGCAAATTTTAAATATGCACAAATTTAGGGGGAGCTCTCACTTGTCACATACTTCTCAAAGCGACGATATATTTCATGCTTATTATCATTTGTCGAAGCTTTGATCTATATGTTGTCATCAATTACCAAAAAGGGGGAGATTGAAAGTGCAACTATCCCTAGGTGGTTTTGGTAATTCATAATAACATATAGCTCATTGAGCTAATGCTATTCCAAGATGATTATTTCAGGAAAGCTCAATGATTGGCATGGCATGGATGTGAAAGTGGAACCCTCAAAATGCTAAGGACAAAGGATTGGCTCAAGCTCAAAAGCTCAAGACTCTTCATTTTATATTTTAGTGATCCAAGATCACATTGAGTCTTTATAAAAAGCCAATACTATCAAGGAGGGATGAGGTGTTGCTTAATGAGCCTCTTGCTTCATGTGCTTAGTGATATGCTCCAAAACCCTCAACTACTTTCCCATATCCACATATGACCTAAACCCTAAGCCAAACTCGGTCCTACTGATTCTTTCTATCCAGCGCCACCGAGTTTCATTTGTCATAAGCCACTGCCTAACCCTAGCAATTCAGTTCTACCGATAGGGATCTCGGTCTCACCGAGATGGGATTGCAAACTCTCTGTTTCCCTTTCGTAACTTTTCGGTCTCACCGAAAGAGCAAATCGGTCCCACCGAGATTGCAATGTAAATTCAGTGTTTCCTTTTTGTAACTTTTTGGTCTCACCGAAAGAGAAAATCGGTCCCACCGAGTTTACCTGACCAACTCTCTGGTTAGCTAATTACCAAAATCGGTCTCACCGAGTTTGTGTAATCGGTCTCACCAAGATTACGTTATGCCCAAACCCTAACCATATCGGTCCTACCGAGTTGCATGTCAGTCCCACCAAAAATCTCTAACGGTCACTAGGTTTACCTTTTCGGTCCGACCGAGTTTTTTTGATTCGGTCCCACCGAGATTGGAAAACTGTGTGTAACGGTTGGATTTTGTGTGGAGGCTATATATACCCCTCCACCTCCTCTTCATTCGTGGAGAGAGCCATCAGAACACATACACAATTCCAACTCATATGTTCTGAGAGAGAACCACCTACTCATGTGTTGAGACCAAGATATTCCATTCCTACCATATGAGTCTTGATCTCTAGCCTTCCCCAAGTTGCTTTCCACTCAAATCTTCTTTCCACCAGATCCAAATCCTATGAGAGAGAGTTGAGTGTTGGGAGACTATCATTTGAAGCACAAGAGCAAGGAGTTCATTACCTACACACCATTTGTTACTTCTTGGAGAGTGGTGTCTCCTAGATTGGCTAGGTGTTACTTGGGAGCCTCCGACAAGATTGTGGAGTTGAACCAAGGAGTTTGTAAGGGCAAGGAGATCGCCTACTTCGTGAAGATCTACCGCTAGTGAGGCAAGTCCTTCGTGGGCGATGGCCATGGTGGGATAGACAAGGTTGCTACTTCGTGGACCCTTTGTGGGTGGTTGCTTCTTCGTGGACCCTTTGTGGGTGGTTGCTTCTTCGTGGACCCTTCGTGGGTGGAGCCCTCCGTGGACTCGTGCAACCGTTACCCTTCGTGGGTGGAGCCCTCCATGGACTCGCGCAACCGTTACCCTTTGTGGGTGGAGCCCTCCGTGGACTCGCGCAACCATTACCCTTCGTGGGTTGAAGTCTCCATCAACGTGGATGTAGGATAGCAGCACCTATCCGAACCACGGGAAAAACATCCGTGTCTCCAATTGCGTTTGAATTCTCCAAACCCTTCCCTTTACATTCTTGCAAGTTGCATGCTTTACTTTTCGCTGCCAATATACTCTTTGCATGCTTGCTTGAATTGTGTGATGATTGCTTGACTTGTCCTACAATAGCTAAAATCTGCCAAGAACTAAAATTGGGAAAAGGTTAAGTTTTTATTTGGTCAAGTAGTCTAATCACCCCCCCTCTAGACATACTTTCAATCCTACACTAATACACCAAATACCCACGCTACTTCTAGGTTTTTCCCTAGTAGTGTAATGGGGGAGAAGTAGTGAGGAAGAAGCAAAGTGAGGGAGGGAGGAGGTGGAGCAGGGGGAAAGTGAAGGAAGAGAGGATGGGGGAGGGGGAGGAAAAAGGTGGTGGCTGTGATTTAGCAGTAGCGCTAGGGAGAAAAAGCATTGTTGCTAAAAAAGTAGTACGCGCTCCTGGGAGACGCGTTGTTGCTAAGTGGGGCTCGCCATGTGGCCAGGTTCAAACTTAGCCATAGCGCCCTACCAAAAAAACGTGCAACTACTATTTATGTAGCAGTAGCACGGTTAATGGATGAGCTCCACTACTAAACCTAGCCAGGCGGCAACGGTGGGGCAATTTTAGTAGTAGCGATTTTTATTCGTGCCGCGCTATAGCTATGTTGATAGTAGTAGCGCCCGTTGTGGCCACACGCTCCTCCTAAGTACCACTAGCGCTGAGGGATGCTACCTCTTGAGCATTGCATTGGTTTTCTCTTGAAGAGGAAAGGGTGATGCAGCAAAGTAGCGTAAGTATTTCCCTTAGTTTTTGAGAACCAAGGTATCAATCCAGTAGGAGGCCACGCACGAGTCCCTCGCACCTACACAAACAAGGTATCCGGTTGATAGGTTAGTCCCAAAAATAATATAAAAGTGTATAATAAAGCCCAATAATGTCCAAAACAGAATATAATATAGCATGGAACAATAAAAAAATATAGATATGTTGGACTAAGGGGTCCTCGGGCGTCCGGCTTGTTATCCATGGGCCGGACTGATGGGTTGTGAATACATGAAGGCCGAAGATTGTACCCGTGTCCGGATTGGACTCTCCTTGGCATGGAAGGCAAGCTTGGCGACCGAAGATGAAGATTCCTTCTTATGTAACCGACTCTATGTAAACCCTAGACCCCCCCGGTGTTTATATAAACCGGAGGGGTTAGTCCGGAAAGGATATATTCCTGACCATAGTCATACAGGCTAGGCTTCTAGGGTTTAGCCATTATGATCTCGTGGTAGATCAACTCTTGTAATACACATATTCATCAAGATCAATCAAGTAGGAAGTAGGGTATTACCTCCATAGAGAGGGCCCGAACCTGGGTAAACATCGTGTACCCCGTCGCCTCTCATTGAGAGTTTCACTGTGCCGTCAACGAAAGGTTCGATGGCCCCTTCAATCGTCTATAGTGACGCTGTCCAAGGAGAAACCTTCCTCCCCAGACAGATTTTCGTGTTCGGTGGCTTCGTACTGCGGGCCAACTCGCTTGGCCATCTGGAGCAGATCGATAGCTACGCCCTTGGCTGCCAGGTCAGATTTGGAAGCTTGAACTACGTCACGGATATCCGTGGAGACTTGATCGTTAATAGATTTGAGACCGCAGCGATCGCTCCCCCTCGCCCCGATGAACATGACTTAACTATGTCATCGGATCACATCCAGGAGATGGTTCCTGTTGCCGCAACAGCCTTAGAACCGGAGCAGATCATGCCATCCGAGGCCACAGAGTCCGCGGCATTGGAGCTGCACACGGGCTCGGCATCCCGCAATATTTGCGTCAGTGGTACTCCGGACTCGTCTCCGGCTATAAGTTCCGGACCAGGCACGCCTGCGGACACCGAGCTAGATCGGTTATCGATTTTCGAATTTAGCGCCGCAGACATCTTCCAGCACTCACCTTTGGGTGATGTGTTAAACTCTTTAAAGAACTTGTCCTTGGAGAAGGACTCACAGCCAAACTATGTTCGGTTCGAGCTAGAGGCTGATGATGGGAAATTTCGCTTCCCACCCGCCACCCACTTCATAGCCACTGTCGAGGATTTAACCGACATGCCCGCTTCTGGCTCCGAAGACATTGACGGTATAGACGACGATGCCGATAAGGAGCAAGGCCAAGACCCGCCAGTCATCAGGCGTGGGACGGCCACCCCTTCATATGACGTGTACATGATCGGTACACTTCAAAAGCCTCGCGGAAAGGACAAGGGAGATCCAGTTAAACTCCTGAGACACAGTCTAAGTTCCGGCACCCCAAACGCCGCCCCAAGTCACGCCACAGCAACAATGGCACTGGAGAAAACAGTACTCCAGACGGTGCCAAAAGCAATGAAGACCCTATGGGAGCAATATCCGAGCAAGAGAAACAGGAAAACGAGCAAGCCAACCTCGATGAACAGGCACCGCCCAGCGACGGTTCAGAGGACGACAACTTACCTTCCGCTCTCCGAAGATGAGGTAAGCCTCGGTGACGAAGACTTCATCGTACCCGAAGAGCCCCTCGAGCAGGAGCGCTTCAAGCGCAGGCTGATAGCTACGTCAAGGAGCCTGAAAAAGAAGTAGCTGCAGCTTCAAGTTGACCAAGACCTACTCAACGACAGATGGACCGAAGTCCTGGTCGCCGAAGAATACGGCCTTAGTGGCCTAGCCAAAAGCTACCCAAAGCACAAATTGCTATACCAGTCCGGCGACAGGGCGTTGGAGCCCATACCATCGTCACACGATGCGGCAGGTCGCTGACAACTCTGTTCGAATAAAGAGGCTACTCAAGCCCAACACCAGACCGCCCCACCTCGCCGTAAAGGCAAGAACAACGCAGGTCACGATTACCCAGACAACCTGCAGAGGGACTTGGACAATAGAGCAGGACACGCAAGACCGATCTATGGATCGCGAAAGCATGCTTCGACACGCGACGATGGCTACCTATTCGGACGTGTCAAACCTCGCCACGCCCGAGCCGAAAACCGCAAAGGGACTCCTTCGGAGCTATGTCGCAGTGTGGCCCAACATAGAGGCGCCGCACACCTGCTTTGCTTCACTGATGAAGTAATGGATCATGAATTCCCCGAAGGATTCAAACCCGTCAATATTGAATCATATGACGGGACAACCGATCCCGCGGTATGGATAGAAGATTTCATCCTCCACATCCATATGGCTCGTGGGGACGACCTCCACGCCATTAAATGCCTCCCACTAAAACTAAAAGGGCCAGCTCGGTACTGGTTAAACAGCCTGCCCGAAAATTCCATAGGCAGCTGGGAGGACTTGGAAGAGGCCTTCCTCGATAACTTCCGAGGAACACATGTCCGGCCACCGGAAGCCGATGAACTAAGTCACGTTGTCCAATAGCCCAGAGAATCAGCCAAGGAGCTCTGGACTCGGCTCTTAGTCAAAAAGAACCAAATCGTCGACTGTCCGGACGCGAAAGCCCTTGCGGCTTTCAGACACAGCGCCCAGGACGAATGGCTTGCACGCCACCTCGGCCAAGAAGGACCTAAATCCATGACAGCCCTCACTGCTCTGATGACCCACTTTTGCGTGGGAGAAGATAGCTGGCTCGCCCATAGAAGCAATAGCGCCAGCACCAGGGCACCTCTGAAATCCGAGACGGCAACGGCAAGCCACGAGGAAGCAAAAACAACAGTCGCAATGACAATGAAAGATCAGGCGACACAGCGGTCAACGCTGGATTCAGCAACCCCAAGCCCGGTCAGTGGAAAAAACCATTCAAGGCCAATCGAGACGAACCATCCAACCTCGACAGGATATTGAACCGACCCTGCTAGATTCATGGCCACCCCGATAAACCAGCTAATCATACCAATAGAAACTGCTGGGTCTTTAAATAGACCGGCAAGCTCAACGCCGAACACAGGGGCAGGAGGCCGCCAAGAGACAGGGATGACGGAAAGGTTCACCAACGAAACACCGGGGGTCAGAAGCAGTCTCCACCCGAGGATCAACTACTCCTAGAACGGAAATAGCAACCCGGCTTCCGCCGCCCACTCCATACACCTACAAAGTTTGTACCACGCATACATCATTACGCACTCAAGATACCATGGGCATTGGCGGAAGCACAATACGGACAAGCCTGCAAGCACTCCAGTAACTTTTATTATTATTATTTATTTTCTTTTTATTTCTTCCTTCGCTATCCTTTAAAAATAGGTGACGAATAGGATAAACATTGGAAACTGGCTCTATCGGAGTCTGGATCCGTACACTCACCTAAGGGGCTATTTCCATCAAGGATTCCCCCCACCGAGGACTGGCGGCATAGACGTGCGACAGGAGTCCAAAATAACTTTTTGTAGACCGCACTCTCTATTTCTTGAGCCTGTACTATGCCTGTTCCTCCGCCTCCAACCCCGAGCATGTCAAATAGCAGGGAGGATGGCTTTTATATATATCATAGGTAATCATTGGCATATTGCTCAGTTCCCATTAAACAATATCCGAACTAATAATCCGCATTGTTTCCCCAACAAATATGGCACCTACGATTATTTCATAGAAATACCTTGGCATAACCTGCCAGGGGCTGGGTGTGGGAACAAATGAGTCGCCAGTAAAAGTCCGAACAGCTCTATAGCATACTTCGGCGTCGCAAGTTTGGTCGTATATGCATCAACTCCGAATCATTGTCTTGGGTCAATAGTTGGGTTGCCCGGCTCATGTGCTTGCTACCCTACGTTCCACTCTATCGGCTAGGGTAGTAAAGGGAGAACAACTGTGATTGTACCTTGGTCTAAACCAGATGAGCACCTCAGTAGAGAAAGCCGAAAACTGACTATCATGATGCGGTGTGAGCTGGTCAACCACTTGACGACTTCTTGGAATCTTTAGCGATTCTCCATGTCACATGAGGGATCTTTTTTAGATCAAATATGTAAGGCACCATACGCCACATACATACCAGGGGCTATGTCGTAGCCCCACAATAAAACTCCTATGGCTAAGTGAAAGTGTTAACGCCCTATAGTCTGATTGCCTAGTTCGCCACATTATCACCTCCTTCATGGACCAAGACGTTGGATAAAGAGTGATTAAATGCCTTTCCAAAAACCCCCGTACTTCCTACGAGGGGGCTGAAGCCGACGACTGGAAAACTTTCAGATTATATCAAAACGGCCGCATAGGAGGAATTCAAGCTTTCAAGCAAAACATAAATAGATTAACTATAAAATTGTCTTTTACAATTTTCATACACCTCACTCGAACATTATGTCTTTCGAGCACTGACCCTCTATAAAGCGGGCGGCCTCTTGGACATCTTCAAAATAATGCTCCGGTTCCGGGCGGTCCTTGCCTTTGGGTGGACTCTTCGTTGCAACATCGATGGCCTTCATCTTCCCCCAGAATGTTTTGACTCGGGAAAAAGCCATCCGCGCACCCTCAATGCACGATGATCGCTTCACAGCATCGATACGGGGCACCGCATCAACAAGCCTCTGCACCAAACCGAAATAGCTACTCAGAACAGGCTCCTTCATGGCAGCGCCGGATATTCTATGAAGTTCGGCCCATTGGGACATCTGTTCATTGGGCAACAGAGGGCGCTTTGATGCGCCAAACTGCTTCCAAAAAAGCTTCTCCGTTGCATATCCATCTCGCGCTTGGTAATACTGCACCGCATCGCATAACTCTTCGGCAAGTCCAAGAACTCGTCTAGAGAACTCCATACTTGGTTAAGCCGGGCATAGTTCGGGTCACCGAACTTAGTTTGGAGCAGAAAGGGCCTTCCAACCGCAATCTCCCTCACCTGTCAAACCTCCTCATGGGCTGCTCTGGATTCCGACCGCATTGTTCTAGCCTCTTGTAAGGCCTTGTCCAGCTCGGCCGTTAAGGCTTTATTCTCCTTCTCCATAAATTCACAGCGGCCGGTAGCATTCTCCAGTTTGAGCGTCATAGTGGATATCTTCTCCTCGCCTTGGCGCCGTGCAGCTTGTTCGGCTTTTTAATTCAGTCGATGCCTTTTCGGCAGCAGCATTACTATGACGGGCCTGCTCCTTGGCCCGGGCCAGCTCCGCTCGAAGAACTTCAACGGCGGCAGCACCATCTGCAGCCATGCATATTCCAGCATCTAAATCTCAGCATCATGCTTATACCACAAAAATGTATGAGGATTGCCCCGAATACATACCTTGCGACTCGTCAAGACGCATATTGATTAAAGCAAGATCATCCCCTGCCACATCAAGCTTTTGTTGCAACTCGGCAATTTCCATAGTCCGGGAAGCGGCCAAGGGGGAAGCAGCCTGTGTTCAAAGTTGACCAGGTTAGTCCTCAGACGATCCTTTTCGATCCTCCGTTTTGCTTCCCAGCGGAAGCCTACCCGAGTATCAGGGGGCTACTACCTATACACAAGCGCATCTTTACAAATGAAACATAGCTGAAAACATTATGTCACAAACCTTGAAGCCCTTCAGTAGGCTCATGAAGGCTTCATTTAATCCGCTCTTCGCGGACGAAATCTTTTCAATCACTGTACCCATCAAGGTACGTTGTTCCCCCGAGATAGATGATTTCCGCAACATGTCCCGCAACATATCTGGAGTCCCCGGGTCTCTGGAAGCTGCTCCAAAAGCACAATCATCCTTTGAAGGAATCTGCTCAACCATCTCCAAAATAACTGTCGGCTATAAACCAGACATTCCCGGGCCTTTGTTATCATCAGCCCCAGAATCCTGGATGGTCGGAGATCCACCTTTGGGTACTGCCCCTTCTGTCCCCTGGTCTAAAGGGACCCTCCGCGATGACACTTCAGAGTCATCCGCCTTATTGGGCGAGGAGGTCGGAGGAGGCATCTCGCTCTCCATCATCTCTGGGAGGAGACTCCCCAAAAAAGAGGATTGCCTAGAAAAATTCGGTGTCGACGTGTAAAATTGCAGAAATGCGTTATGTGTATCAATAGTAAAAATAACGGAGCGGGACGCTATTAAAGTACTCCGGATTCTCTTCGGTTTGACCGAGGGCTTGTCCCCCTGTTGGAGCTGCTCAACGGCATCGCTTTCCAAACCCAAGCCGATCGACGGTGGCATCTTGCCCTTCTTGGAAGACCACCCCTCCAAATCTTCGGAGGCGGTCCTTTTCCTCATGTTTGGAGAAGGGATATTGTGTCCTTTTTCGCCTCCGTCTCCGAGCGAGGAAAGCTCGATTTCTCCGGACTCGGTGTCCAACTTACCTCCGGAACCAAGGTGATCTTGGATCTTCTCGCCCTCCCCTGGTGGTGCCTGGTATGGCGCCGAGGCCAGCATCCTTGTTAACACAGGAGTAGCTGAGTCTTCGGGAAGGGGAGCCGGACACCTAATCAGTTCCACCTTCTTTATCCAGCCCTGAAAAAGGATGATACTATTGGTATCTTGCCACTGGGTATCTGACTATAAGGTATTCGGTAAATGGGTACTTACCGGGGTATTCGGATGGTTACAGTCTAGGCCGACATCTACGGTGGTGTCCGGCCATTGCCTTCGTTTCCCGAAGAATAATCTCCTCATTCCTTCGTGCATGTGCCGAAGAAGTGTTGAAGAGTCCGCGGCCCTTCTGGATTGAACTCCCATAGGCAGAGAGGCCGTCGCTGGCACGGCAGGGTCCGACGAACTAGCATTACTTGAACGACGTTGGCTATGTCGATGTCCCTCTCAATGAGCCTTCGGATGCGGCTTTGCAGAGTTCGAACATCATTCGTTGATCCCCAATCCAGTCCCTTGTTAATCCATGATGCAAGCTAAGTTAGGGGGCTGGATCAGAATGCGGGCGTAGTTGCCCACTTGGAGCTGCGGGGCTTGGTGATATAGAACCACCCCTGCTGCTGTTGGGGATCGTAGCAGAAATTTAAAAATTTCTACGCATCACCAAGATCAATATATGTAGTAATCTAGCAACGAGGGGAAGGGGAGTGCATCTACATACCCTTGTAGATCGCTAAGCGGAAGCGTTGCAAGAACGCGTATGAAGGAGTCGTACTCGCAGCGATTCAGATCGCGGTTGATTCCGATCTAAGCGTAGAACAACGGCGCCTCCGCGTTCAACACACATGCAGCCCGGTGACGTCTCCCACACCTTGATCCAGCAAGGGGAGAAGGAGAGGTTGGGGAAGACTCCGTCCAGCAGCAGCACGACGGCGTGGTGGTGAAGGAGGAGCGTGGCAATCCTGCAGGGCTTCGCCAAGCACCGGCGGGAGAGGAGGAGGACTTGGGAGAGGGGGAGGGCTGCGCCAGAACTTGGGTGTGGCTGCCCTCCCACCCCCCACATATATATAGGGGCAAGGGAGAGGGGGCCGGCCCCCTCAGATCCAATCTGAGGAGGGGGCGGCGGCCAGGGGGGTTGCCTTGCCCCCCAAGGCAAGGGGCGCCCCCCCTTTAGGGTTCCCCCAAACCCTAGGCGCATGGGCCCTAGGGGGGAGGCGCCCAGCCCACTAAGGGGCTGGTCCCTCTCCACACACAGCCCATAGGGCCCTCCGGGGTAGGTGGACCCTCCCAGTGGACCCCCGGAACCCCTTCGGTGGTCCCGGTACAATACCGGTAACCCCCTGGATTATTCCGGTGACCGTATGATGACTTCCCATATATAAATCTTTACCTCCGGACCATTTCGGAACTCCTCGTGACGTCCGGGATCTCATCCGGGACTCCGAACAACATTCGGTGACCACGTACATCTATTCCCTATAACCCTAGCGTCATCGAACCTTAAGTGTGTAGACCCTACGGGCTCGGGAGTCATGCAGACATGGCCGAGACAACTCTCCGGTCAATAACCAACAGCAGGATCTTGATACCCATGTTGGTTCCCACATGCTCCACGATGATCTCATCGGATGAACCACGATGTCAAGGATTCAATCAATCCCGTATACAATTCCCTTTGTCTATCGGTATGATACTTGCCCGAGATTCGATCGTTGGTATCCCGATACCTTATTCAATCTTGTTACCGGCAAGTCTCTTTACTCCTTCCGTAACACATCATCCCATGATCAACTCCTTGATCACATTGTGCACATTATGATGATGTCCTACCGAGTGGGCCCAGAGATACCTCTCCATTTACACGGAGTGACAAATCCCAGTCTCGGTTCGTGCCAACCCAACAGACACTTTCGGAGATACCCGTAGTGCACCTTTATAGCCACCCAGTTACGTTGTGGCGTTTGGCACACCCAAAGCACTCCTACAATATCCGGGAGTTGCACAATCTCATGGTCTAAGGAAATTATACTTGACATTAGAAAAGCTTTAGCATACGAACTACATGATCTTGTGCTAGGCTTAGGATTGGGTCTTTTCCATCACATCATTCTCCTAATGATGTGATCCCGTTATCAACGACATCCAATGTCCATGGTTAGGAAACCGTAACCATCTATTGATCAATGAGCTAGTCAACTAGAGGCTTAATAGGGACATGGTGTTGTCTATGGATCCACACATGTATCTGAGTTTCCTATCAATATAATTCTAGCATGGATAATAAACGATTATCATGAACAACGAAATATATAATAATAACTAATTTATTATTGCCTCTAGGGCATATTTCCAACAGTCTCCCACTTGCACTAGAGTCAATAATCTAGTTCACATCGCCATGTGATTAACACTCATAGGTTACATCGCCATGTGATCAACATCCAAAGAGTTTACTAGAGTCAATAATCTAGTTCACATCACTATGTGATTAACACTCAATGAGTTCTGGGTTTGATCATGTTATGCTTGTGAGAGAGGTTGTAGTCAACGGGTCTGCAATATTCAGATCCCTATGTATTTCGCAAAACTTTATGTCATATCGTAGGTGCTGCTACCACCTTCCACTTGGAGATATTCCAAATTGTTGCTCCATTATACGTATCCGATATCTCTACTCAGAGCTATCCGGATAGGTGTTAAGCTTGCATCGACGTAACTCTTTACGTCGAACTCTTTATCACCTCCATAACCGAGAAACATTTCCTTATTCCTCTAAGGATAATTTTGACCGCTATCTGGTGATCTACTCCTAGATCACCTTTGTACCCTCTTGCCAGACATGTGGCAAGGCACACATCAGGTGCGGTACTCAGCATGGCATACCGTATAGAGCCTATGACAAAAATATAGGGGACGACCTTCGTCCTTCCTCTTTCTTCTGCCGTGGTCAATCTTCGAGTCTTACTCAACTTCACACCTTACAACTCAGGTAAGAACCCCTTCTTTGACTGATCTATTTTGAACTCCTTCAAAACATGTCAAGGTGTGCGTTCTTTGAAAGTATCATCAGGCGTTTTGATCTATCTCTATAGATCTTGATGCCCAATGTGTAAGCAGCTTTATCCAGGTCCTCCTTTGAAAAACACTCTTCAAACAACCGTTTATGCTTTCTAGAAATTCTACATTATTTCGGATCAACAATATGTCATCCACATATACTTATCAGAAATGTTGTAGTGCTCCCACTCACTTTCTTGTAAATACAAGTTTCTAGCAAACATTCTATAAACCTAAAAGCTTTGATCACTCTATCAAAGCATATATTCCGACTCTGACATGCTTGCTCTAGTCCATAGAAGGATCGCTTGAGCCAGCATACCTTTTAGCATCCTTAGGATCGACAAAACTTTGATTGTATCACATACAACTCTTTCTTATGAAAACTGGTAAGAAAACTTGTTTTTGACATCCATCTGTCAGATTTCGTAATCAAAAAATACAGCTAATGCTAACATGATTCCGACGGACTTAAGCATCGCTACGGGTGAGAAATTCTCATCGTAGTCAACTCCTTGAAGTTGTGGAAAGACTCTTTCCCACAAGTCGAGCTTCATAGACGGTAACATTATCGCCCACGTCTGTCTTCTTCTTAAAGATCCATTTATCTCAATAGCTTGCCGATCATCGGGCAAGTCCACCAAAGTGCATACTTGTTCTGATACATGGATCATATCTCGGATTTCATGGCTTCTAACCATTTGTCGGAATACGGGCCCACCATTGCTTCTCCATAGCTCGTAGGTTCATTGTTGTCTAACAACATGATATCTAAGACAGGATTATCGTACCACTCGGGAGTAGTACATATCCTTGTCGACCTACGAGGTTCGATAGCAACTTGATCCGAAGCTTCATGATCACTATCATTAACTTCCTATTCAACAGACGTAGGCGCCACAGAAAACATCTTTTTGTGTTGCATCACTCTCTGGTTGAAGTAAAGGTTCGACAACCTCATCAAGTTCTATCTTCCTCCCACTCAATTCTTTCAAGAGAAACTCCTTCTCAAGAAAGGACCCGTTCTTAGCGACAAACAATTTGCCCTCGGATCTGAGATAGAAGGTATACCCAACTGTCACCTTTGGGTATCCTATGAAGATGTGTTTGTCCGCTTTTGCGTTCGAGCTTCTCCGGCTAAAGCCTTAAGCATCGCAGCCCCAAACATTATGAAACGACAACTTTGGTTTCTAGCCAAACCATATTCATACGACGTCATCTCAACAGACTTAGATGGTGTCCTATCTAAAGTGAATGCAGTTGTCTCTAACGCATATCCTCAAAATGAAAACGGTAGATCGGTAAGAGACATCATAGATCGCACCATATCTCATAAGGTTCGATTACGACGTCCGGACACACCATTACCCTGTGGTGTTCCAGGTGGCTTCAACTGTGAAATAATTCCACAATGTCTTAAGTGATTGACAAACTCACAACTCAGAAAATCCCCTTTTGATCAGATCGTAGGAACATGATCTTCTTGTTAGGATGATTCTTAACTTCACTCTGAAATCACTTGAACCTTTCAAATGTTTCAGACTTGTGATTCATTAAGTAAATATACCTATATCTACTCAAATCATTGGTGAAGATGAGAAAATAGTGATATCCACCGCACGCTTCAATTCTCATTAGATCACACGCATCAGCATGTATGATTTCCAACAAGTCACTTGCCCATTTCATTGTACCTGAAAACGGGGTCTTAGTCATCCTGCCCATGAGGCATGGCTCGCATGTGTCAAGCGATTCAAAATCAAGTGACTCAAAAAATCCATCGACATAGAGTTTCTTCATGCATCTTACGTCAATATGACCTAAGCGGCAGTGCCACAAGAAAGTGGTACTATCATTATTAACTCTACATCTTTTGGCGTGAACATGCGTATTACCACGACTGAGATTCAATGAACCATTCACATAGGGTGCATGACAATGAAAGGTATTATTCATGTAAACAGAATAACCATTATTCTCTAACTTAAATGAATAACCGTATTGCAATGAACATGATCTAATCATATTCATGCTCAACGTAGACACCTGATAACATTTATCTAGGTTCAATACTAATCCCGAAGTCAGATGGAGCGTGCGATGGTGATCTCATCAACTTTGGAAACACTTCCAACACACATCGTCACCTCGCCCTTAGCCAGTCTCCGTTTAGTCCGTAGCTTTTGCTTCAAGTCACCAATAATAGCAACTGAACTGGTATCCAATACCCAGGTGCTACCAGGAGTACTAGTGAGGTACACATTAATAACACATATATACTTTGTTGAAGTTGCCAGCCTTCTTATCTACCATGCATTTGGGGTAATTCCGCTACCAGTGACCGTTCCCCTTACAATAGAAGCACTTAGTCTCGGGTTTGGGTTCAACCTTGGGTTCCTTCACTTGAGCGGCAACTGGTTTGCCATTCATGAAGTTTCCCTTCTAGCCCTTGCCCTTCTTGAAACTAGCGGTCTTGTTAAACCATCAACACTTGATGCTCCTTCTTGATTTCTACCTTTTGCGGTCTTAAGCACCGCGAACAGCTCCGAGATCAACTCCATCCCTTGCATGTCATAGTTCATCACGAAGATCTAGTAGCTTAGTGATAGTGACTAGAGAACTCTATCAATCACTATCTTATCTGGAAGTTTAACTCCCACTTGATTTAAGTGATTGTAGCACCCAGACATTCTGAGCACATGCTCACTAGCTGAGCTATTCGCATCCATCTTGTTGGCAAAAGAACTTGTCAGAGGTCTCATACCTCTCAACACGGGCATGGGCCTGAAATCCCAATTTCAGCTCTGGGAACATCTCATATGTCTTATGGCATTCAAAACGTCATTGGAATCCCGATTCTAAGCCGTAAAGTATGGTGCACTAAACTATCAAGTAGTCATCAGGATGTGTCTGTCAGGTGTTCACAACATCCACAGACGATGTTGTAGGGGTTTGCAGATCGAGCGGTGCATCAAAGATGTAAGCCTTCTGTGTAGCAGTGAGGACACTCCTTGGACTATGGACCCAGTCCGCATCATTGCTTACCATATCTTTCAACTTAGTCTTTCTCTAGGAACGCATTGAAACAGGGAGCTACAACGTGAGCTATTTATCTACAACATATTTGCAAAGACAATTTAGACTATGTTCATGATAATTAAGTTCATCTAATCAAATTATTTAATGAACTCCCACTCAGATAGACATCCCTCTAGTCATCTAAGTGATACATGATCCGAGTCAACTAGGTCGTGTCCGATCATCACGTGAGACGGACTAGTCATCATCGGTGAACATCTTCATGTTGATCGTATCTTCTATACGACTCATGTTCGACCTTTCGGTCTTCCATGTTCCGAGGCCATGTCTGTACATGCTAGGCTCGTCAAGTCAACCTAAGTGTATTGCGTGTGTAAATCTGGCTTACACCCGTTGTATTCGAACGTTAGAATCTATCACACCCGATCATCATGTGGTGCTTTGAAACAACGAACCTTCGCAACAGTGCACAGTTAGGGGGAACACTATTCTTGGAATTATTGCGAGGGATCATCTTATTTAAGCTACCGTCGTTCTAAGCAAATAAGATGTAAAAACATGATAAACATCACATGCAATCAAATAGTGACATGATATGGCCAATATCATTTTGCTCCTTTTGATCTCCATCTTCGGGGCGCCATGATCATCATCGTCACCGGCATGACACCATGATCTCCATCATCGTGTCTTCATGAAGTCGTCTCGTCAACTATTACTTCTACTACTATGGCTAACGGTTTAGCAATAAAGTAAACTAATTACATGACGTTTAAGTTGACACGCATGTCATAAATAAATTAAGGCAACTCCTATGGCTCCCGTCGGTTGTCATACTCATCGACATGCAAGTTGTGATTCCTATTACAAAAACATGATCAATATCATACATCACATATATCATTCATCACATCCTTTTGGCTATATCACATCACAAGGCATATGCTGCAAAAACAAGTTAGACGTCCTCTAATTGTTGTTGCAAGTTTTTACGTGGCTGCTATAGGTTTCTAGCAAGAACATTTCTTACGTACGCCAAAACCACAATGTGATATGCCAATTTCTATTAACCCTTCATAAGGACCCTTTTCATCGAATCCGATGCGACTAAAGTGGGAGAGACAGACACCCGCTAGCCACCTTATGCAACTAGTGCATGTCAGTCGGTGGAACCAGTCTCACGTAAGCGTACGTGTAAGGTCGGTCCAGGCCGCTTCATCCCACGATGCCGCCGAATCAAGATAAGACTAGTAACAGCAAGTAAATTGACAAAATCGACGCCCACAACAACTTGTGTTCTACTCGTGCATAGAAACTACGCATAGACCTAGCTCATGATGCCACTGTTGGGGATCGTAGCAGAAATTTAAAATTTTCTAAGCATCACCAAGATCAATCTATGGAGTAATCTAGCAACGAGGGGAAGGGGAGTGCATCTACATACCCTTGTAGATCGCTAAGCGGAAGCGTTGCAAGAACACAGATGAAAGAGTCGTACTCGCAGCGATTCAGATCACGGTTGATTCTGATCAAAGCGCCGAACAACGGCGCCTCCGCGTTCAACACACGTGCAGCCCGGTGACATCTCCCACGCCTTGATCCAGCAAGGGGAGAAGGAGAGGTTGGGGAAGACTCCGTCTAGCAGCAACACGACGGCGTGGTGGTGAAGGAGGAGCGTGGCAATCCTGCAGGGCTTCGCCAAGCACCGCGGGAGAGGAGGAGGACTTGGGAGAGGGGGAGGGCTGAGCTAGAACTTGGGTGCGGCTGCCCTCCCACCCCCCACATATATATATAGGGGCAAGGGAGAGGGGGGCCAGCCCCCTCAGATCCAATCTGAGGAGGGGGCAGCGGCCAGGGGGGTTGCCTTGCCCCCCAAGGCAAGGGGCGCCCCCCTTTAGGGTTCCCCCAAACCCTAGGCGCATGGGCCCTGGGGGGAGGCGCCCAGCCCACTAAGGGGCTGGTCCCTCTCCACACACAGCCCATAGGGCCCTCCGGGGCAGGTGGACCCTCCCAGTGGACCCCCGGAACCCCTTCGGTGGTCCCGGTACAATACCGGTAACCCCCCGAATTATTCCGGTGACCGTATGATGACTTCCCATATATAAATATTTACCTCCGGACCATTCCAGAACTCCTCGTGACGTCCCGGATCTCATCCGGGACTCCGAACAACATTCGGTGACCACGTACATCTATTCCCTATAACCCTAGCGTCATCGAACCTTAAGTGTGTAGACCCTACGGGCTCGGGAGTCATGCAGACATGGCCGAGACAACTCTCCGGTCAATAACCAACAACGGGATCTGGATACCCATGTTGGTTCCCACATGCTCCACAATGATCTCATCGGATGAACCACGATGTCAAGGATTCAATCAATCCCGTGTACAACTCCCTTTGTCTATCGGTACGATACTTGCCCGAGATTCGATCATCGGTATCCCGATACCTTGTTCAATCTCGTTACCGGCAAGTCTCTTTACTCGTTCCGTAACACATCATCCCATGATCAACTCCTTGATCACATTGTGCACATTATGATGATGTCCTACCGAGTGGGCCCAGAGATACCTCTCCGTTTACACGGAGTGACAAATCCCAGTCTCGATTCGTGCCAACCCAACAGACAATTTCGGAGATACCCGTAGTGCACCTTTATAGCCACCCAGTTACGTTGTGACATGTGGCACACCCAAAGCACTCCTATGGTATCTGGGAGTTGCACAATCTCATGGTCTAAGGAAATGATACTTGACATTGGAAAAGCTTTAGCATACGAATTACACAATCTTGTGCTAGGCTTAGGATTGGGTCTTGTCCATCACATCATTCTCCTAATGATGTGATCCCATTATCAACGACATCCAATGTCCATGGTTAGGAAACCGTAACCATCTATTGATCAACGAGCTAGTCAACTAGAGGCTTAATAGGGACATGGTGTTGTCTATGTATCCACACATGTATCTAAGTTTCCTATCAATACAGTTCTAGCATGGATAATAAACGATTATCATGAACAATGAAATATATAATAATAACTAATTTATTATTGCCTCTAGGGCATATTTCCAACAGCTGCCACAGATCAGAAGATTTGGCGAAGGATCCTTTCAGCCAAACGCCGCTAGCAAGCTTGCTAACTGTAGCGCCGCGCATTTGGTCTGCTCCCCCTCTACCACTTGCGGCTTCACGTCGAAGGTCTTGAGCCACAAGCCGAAGTGTAGAGGAGTTCGAAGGAAGGCTTCGCACATGACAATGAACGTCGAGATAAGAAGAATAGAGTTCGGGGCCAAATCGTGAAAGTCTAGCCCGTAATAGAACATGAGCCCTCGGACGAAGGGGTTAAGTGCAAACCCCAACCCGCAGAAGAAGTGGGACACGAACACGACCCTCTCGCCGGATCTGGGGTGGGAATAACCTGCCCCTCGGCAGGAAGCCGATGATGGATTTCTGCGGTCAGGTACCTCGCCGCCCGAAGCTTTGCAATGTATTCCTCCGTAACAGAAGAAGCTACCCACCGGCCTTGACGGCTGGATCCGGACATGATTGGGGCTGGTGGCGACCGAAACCCGGGTGTTCGAACTCGGGGTAGCATGGGTTGAGAAAGAGGGAAGCATGGAAGAAAAAGACAGGTCTGTACCCCTATATAAAGGCTGCAAATATCAGACGTCTCCTCTTGGGCCTCAAAAAAACTTGCTTGTTTCCATGGAGTTGTACCCCCGCGACGGTTGGGTTATCCACGTGCGGGTTGACAGGAATCCCTTAAAGAAGGGGAGGCACGATCTCTGCTTGGATAAGACGCGCCAATAAGACCACGTCTTGGGGCGTGGGGCGACAGGCCGGCTAAAACGGTTCGCAAGTAGTGGCCGGGCAGGCGTGGTGTCATATTACCAAAAAGTGGTCAGAGTTCGGAAGGGGGAACCCGCCTTGCAATGCCGAAGACAATCTGCGTGCCGGACTCCTCATCATTGAAGTCAGGTTCAGGGGCTACTGAGGGAGTCCTGGACTAAGGAGTCCTCGGGCGTCCGGCCTGTTATCTATGGGCCGGACTGATGGGCTGTGAAGACATGAAGGCCGAAGATTGTAACCGTGTCCGGATTGGACTCTCCTTGGCGTGGAAGGCAAGCTTGGCGACCGAAGATGAAGATTCCTTCTTATGTAACCGACTCTATG
This sequence comes from Triticum dicoccoides, assembly GCF_002162155.2. Classification (NCBI taxonomy): domain Eukaryota; kingdom Viridiplantae; phylum Streptophyta; class Magnoliopsida; order Poales; family Poaceae; genus Triticum; species Triticum dicoccoides. Next base: position 481,492,527 of record NC_041390.1, on the reverse strand, counting down.
TAAACCCTAGATCCCTCCGGTGTCTATATAAACCGGAGGGGTTAGTCCGGAAAGGATATACTCCTGACCATAGTCATACATGCTAGGCTTCTAGGGTTTAGCCATTACTATCTCGTGGTAGATCAAGTCTTGTAATACACATATTCATCAAGATCAATCAAGCAGGAAGTAGGGTATTACCTCCATAGAGAGGGCCCGAACCTAGGTAAACATCGTGTCCCCCGTCTCCTGTTACCATCGATCCTAGACGCATAGTTCGGGACCCCCTACCTGAGATCCACCGGTTTTGACACCGACAAGCGCCTCCTTTCAGCCAGCGCTACTGATAAGCGCTTCTGTGTATAAGGTTTTTCCTAGTAGTGCCTACTTAACTATGAGAGACACTTAGATCATTAAATGCAAGTGGTCAGGCACACACCACTTGCAAGGCAAGGTGTCAAATCGCTACTATGAATTCGCAAATAGTGAACTTCACGAGGAGTGAAGGCTCTCACCAATGATGAAACGTTTGGGAAGAGTTGGTGAGGTGGGGGTAGTGCTAAGCTTCTAGTTTCGTAGGGAGGTGATTTGGGGAGCGGGTGGGGGTGGGGGACAAGGGTGAGCATTTGGGGATAGGATTTGAGTCTTCGAGAGATGTAGGGAATACCGAGTGTGTTAAATCCGATGGGCCGTGACCTAAACACAAAAATCCCAAACAGCTAATGCGCGCGACATGGTGGCGTCTATGTCATTTTGTTTGAGATTTACCTACAACTTTTATTTGCACCAAATTAGAGCACAAATTACATTGAGAGTTAGGGATTTGTAATCTCTATAAGCATTCATCTTGTCATGTCTTTTCCTTCTCAAACCATAGACCGAACTTGCCTTTGAATTTTCGAGGTTTAGCATGTATATCTTCTAACTATCTTCTATTAAAAAACCGATTTCTTTTTTGTGATTGTTTGTCTATCCAGCTATGCAATTGTACCAGAACCAGTAAAGGATTATAAAACACTAGATACTTGCTCAAATGAGAACATGCCATGTAGTCTCATGCGTGAGGTACTCTCGGAACTCATAAATCCAAAAACCTCACTGTAAAGTCATGCTTTTCTTTTTTAAGATTTTCTCTTGACATAGACACAACATGTACCCATCATGTCATACAAATTCAAACCAAACTCGAAACACATGTGCAGAAAGTTAGAGCATCTCCAACAGACGCGCAATGCGCGGCGCGCTAAAAATAGTATACAACAACGGAATCGTAAGCTTTTGCGCGCCGCGGTGCGCTGGCTCCAGCGGTCGCTGTAAAATATAGCGCGTCCGAGTCGCTCCAACAGATGTGCTAAACTGCAGCGCGCGCGAGCAGACAGCGCTTGCCATATGTTGCATTTTGGAGACAATATGATGATATTTCAAACATCGAAACAAGACATGGCATAGTTTAAAATCATGCAAACAAGTTCATGACATAAAAAGTTTAAATTCATGCCCACAACATCATTCAACCAAGTTCAAAATCCAAACCAAGTTCACAAAAACGAATGACACATCAACAATCATGCCTCATCCTCGTCTTCATCCTCCTCTTACTCCGATTCATCATCATCATCCAAAGATGATTCTTCCTCCTCCTCTTCATTGTCGCGCGCCGCATCATCATGTGGAGGTCGGAAGGTGTTGGCAAGATCTTCAACAGCATCATGCGAAGATGTGTGATGAGGCACACCGGAAGATATTCCACCCATGCCGCCCAGAGGTGCTACCATGCCTCCCATGAGAGACGCAAAACTTATGCCTCCCATGGTAGCTCTGAAGCCACCCATGCCTCCCATGGCCCCCATGGTAGCTCCGAAGCCACCCATGCCGCCCATGGTAGCTCCGAAGCCACCGATGCCTCCCATGCCGCCCATGCCTCCCATGCCGCCCATGCCACTCATGCCAACCATGGATCTTTTTTGGACCAAGACTTCTTCACGGGCAAGATTGATGTACTCCTTTTGCTTCTCATCGAGCGTAGATGTGTCCATGAAGAACAAGTACTTCTCCCATTCCAACAACCTAGTTCGCTCCTCCATGACCAATTACTTCTCCTCCAATGCCACCTTCCTCTCCCTCGGTCGCCACCCTCCTCTCCTCGGCCGCGGCATCTTGGTTCCTTGCCATCTTCCTCACCTCGTTCGCTTCCTTTCTTGCGTTCACAATAGCTTCCATAGCATTTTTTAGCTCGTCATCTCCTTTCATCTCCTTCCTTTCTTTTTCGTCTTTCTTGCATCCATCCAGTCTTTTTGGCTTGGAGTACGAAACAGAGTTTGGTGTAGGGCTTCTCTTGCCGTCATCACTTGATGCCTCCTCCTCACCATCATCCAAATCAATAGTTTGCTCGCATTTGTTGCTCTCCTCATCATCGACACCATCAAGGGGCTTCCATTTCTCATCATCCTTCAATTCTTCATAGAAATGAGGCAAGGTAAATGGTCTCCCTTTCTTGATCTTCCCTTTCTTGGTCTTCTTCTCCTCTCCTTGAAATAAGTTTTGGGCAATAGTGATCTACAAACAGAAGAACAAGTTAGCACTTGAAACACCAAGAAGAAGCATGATGAACATGGAAAAATCATGAAAGAAATGACACTTACCCTATCTCTATCATTAGTGCCACTTGGGTTCAACGAGTCAACCGCCTTAAGTGCAGTCGCACACCTTTGACAATCTCGGTTGATTGTCGACCAGCGGGAGCGAAGTGATCTTCTGGAGCAGTCAATTCCACTTTTTTTGTGTAGATCAAAGTGCTGCTTCATCCGGAGCCAAAATGCATCTCTACTTTGATCCCCTCCAATGGTGGGATCCCTCGACACTTGCAACCAAGTATTGCGTAGCAAGATGTCTTCGTCCAAGGTGTAGTTGCCCCTTCTTCCTTTCGGTGCATCGACGATGCCCTCACCATCCTCGTCCACCTCAAACTCATGATCATCGAAATGCATCCCATTAGTTTGAGACCGATGAGAATTGTTGGAGCCAACACCCATAGTTGACATATATGCCTCATCATTGAAACTACAAAGTATGTACAATGAAGCAAATAAGCTATCCATATGTATGCATTCAAAAAACAACAACAACAACAACAACAACAAAAAGTTGGCCAAATTTTACCTTGTGCGCGTCGGTCGCCGGCTCAACAAGTGAGCTTGCTGGTGCTTTGGTTGCCGCCGCGTCCGTCACACGCCCTGCAAGCTTCTTCGTCGACGGCCTAGAGGAGCCGTCCGCCGCCTTGTTCTTCTTCGCGGACACCTTGCCCTTCTTCGCCCGCGCCGCATTTGGGAGCTTCGAGAGGGGGGCACGTGGCTTCACGGCGCGCGTCGGCGCGTCGCCACCCGCCGCTGAGGTCGTCCGGCATGAAAAGGCCGCGTGCGATGCCGGTGATTGGAGGAGCACCGGCGGAGGCGAAGCCAAAGCTCCCCGTGGTAGGGTTTGTGGCGGCGGCGGAGGGGTCGCGGGTGTAGGAAGGGGTGAGGGGGGTGTCCGCGCGTCCGTCCATCGGGCGAATTCGTCGGCTGCGGCGCAGGCGCTCGAGTGTGTGGCGCGCGGAAACGGGCGCAACAAATAAACAACGCGCCATGGTGTTTCAGACCGCGTGTTGAACTACTTATGCCGCGTGCGGTTATTGCGCCTCCGTTGAAGCTCCCGAAGCGGTTGCGCGCGCGCTAAAAACCTAAAATTTCCACCGTGGCGCTTATATAGCGTGACTGTTGGAGATATTCTTAGTCATTCACCACCAAAGGGTCGCATGGCTATGATAAAAGAAGAGATCATGTGAAATCGATGATACCAACGTCATATGCATGACCCTAACAATATTGCCAAGTGTTACATCGACAGCAAGAACACCTTTATGAAGCAAGTATAATTTTTCTAACTCATAGGTTATTTTTCTTGCCATGATATTTTCAATGGTGCAAGCTGTCAGACACTCCATATACGGTAGATCCTCTGCACCAAAAGCTTTTAAAAAGAAATCCAGATCAGCATCCCACTGTTCCTTCCGTATGTACTAAGGTGGTGGATAAAGGTGAGCACACGGTTAGCCACTAGTAGTTTACAAAGTTGAAAATGTATATTCTGCTTTGCGAATTGGGGCCACAGCCAAGAAGCGATAATTTACTAGCAGATAGTACATATATAGGTTATGGTTAGTGCCGGTTAGAATCTTGGAAAGCGGCTACGCATGGCTCCCACTACGTACAGACCAGAGAGTGACAGGAGGAAGAAGGCCACTCGCTTCCAAGATTCACTGCATGCTCATGGAACAAAGCAGCACGCTCCTCCTCCTCCTCTCGTGCCCTCAACTCACGCTAGTACGAAAAAGGAAGCGACGCTTGTATAGATGCATGTATGGGTAGAAGTCGCTTGCACCCATTGGGACCATGGCTTTACATGTCCTGGTTATTTCCTTTTCACAATTGGTATATACGCTAGCTGTTGCGCATTCCTCCTATGATTGGCACGCGTTTCAAAGCAACGTCTCCTAGAAATATAGAGTTGTGTGTCAGTGTGTGCGAGCATGCAATATGGGTTTGGTATGGCAATCAGAACTAGCGAGTGCCAATTGAAAAAAACAATAGCAAGTGCCTCACAGTACAAACGCAAGCGTTCATACATGCGCGCATACGTTTAATGAAGCCACACACATACCCTACCTCCATGAGTACCTTCATGAGACTGACTAGGCATATCATCTTAAGATTTTACGAAGTCACAGTAGGCGTCTCGTAGTTGACGGAAACGTCTCCTTCTACGTCTCCTTCTACTGAACACGCATCACCGAAAATCCTAAAATAAATACAGCATAAATACAAACACCAAAATTTAAATCCTGATGGGCTAAAGATATTACTGTCCACCAAACCATCCAACCACAGATTGGTTCGCGACGACATTATTCTTGTATCGTGCATGAGCAATGCCTGCCTCCTACGTGACAGACGGGACGTGTGGTCGTCCCACCTTATATACGGTAAAACGTGAAGAACCATCCATTGAACAGATCACTAATTCGAGCTAAAGGCCATGGGGTCCGTGTAAACAAAGTGATCATCCATCCTCAAGAGTTCACCATGATTCTTTAGCGGAAAATAAGTATGAATGTTTACTTTTACCCACTAAAATGAAGTGCATGTTAATTAGATCCCTCCCCAAAAGTAGAAAAGAAGTCTGTTGCAAAAGAAGTTAAAAAAACCCGGTTCACGTACCGTTCCTAAAACATTAGTCCAAGGAAGACAATGTGAGTTGGTACTCGCGATCTTTAAGGAGTGTAGATGAAGACACTACGCAAGTACAACAGGGCGGGACAAAGGGTTGTACTTAATTAGTTCTAATTCAGTCTGGCGAGGACTTGACCGAAATGAGATCTACCTACGTAGTTCGTACCACTAGTGGGCAAAATGCATGTTCAGCAGAGGCAGCTGGCCTTAAAAGAAGACGAGTTCTTTGCAACATAAGAAGAGATTTGATGCCAAAGAAGAAGCTAGATCAGTCAGCACAAGACGGTGAAATCTTTTACTTTTCCTTTGTATCGCAGAAGAGCCATATGATTAGTCTAGCATTCTAGCTAAGTAGAGCTGTCCCACAAAGACAAGCGAGGCGTCGGTAGGAGGAGGTAGACGAAGGCCACTTTTATGTTTTTCAGCAAAAGGAAAATGAAACAAGACGGAACAAAGATCAATAGTAGCTCACCAAGCAAAGCAATGATATGCATAACGAATACGTAGGTTATAGCAGCGTGAAAAGACATGGAATAACGCTCAATACAGAAACTGCGACAGCTGATCATGGTGGAGACACTGCACACTTTCTTACAGTGGCAAATCATGAGGTCTACTAATGTTCGGAACAAAAACCTAGTACTTTCCAATTGCACGCTGTACGCCAATTACATCCGACTTCATGATTGTCGACGTATTGTATACCACTGCCTGTCGGATATAGGCGTCTCAGAGAGTGCACTATACAGTACAGTACGTACCAACAGACAGCATTAGTCAAAGTTACACTATGCAAGTGGAGTTCTTTATCCAGCACCTCGAGCTCCTTCCTCCAAGGAGAAAGGGTGAACGTCTCCATTTAAAATGCTACTACCAACATGGTTACATCGATTGCCGTTCTTCTACGTGGAACTTTTGTGAGCGAGCCACATGATTCAGAAAACGCATACATGTGCTATACTGTAACAGTCTACTATAACAGGTGTTCATAACCTCATATGGTAGTGCTCCAGTGCACATTATGTGCACCGTGCCTAAGAGGCGACGGGCATAGGGAACGCAGTAATTTATACCCTGGTCAGTTCGGTGTTCGAAGCTTCTAAAACATACTCAACTCCCACGGTAAATTTCAGTTATAGTAATTCACAAACGGTAAGTGTATTATTATATTATACGTCGTGTCAGAGATATCAATGCAAGTATACCAAAAGGTACATTTTACCAAAACTTTCGATCTATTCATACTCAATCATGACTGTACAACGAACATCAGAAATAATAAAATACATTCAGATTTGTAGACCATCTAGCAATCGCTACAAGCATCGAAGCGAGCCGAAGGCGTGCCGCAGTCATTGCCCCTCCCTCGCCGATATGCAGTATTTACATACAAATTTTCATCAACATATATTATAAGATGTGTGCTTTTGAATTTTTTGAGCCACATTTTCTTTGTCTGGTCTACAAATTATATTATTCTATAAAAAATACAAGCAAAAAAGTTCTATATGTATCCGCCAAAAAATAGAATTTCTTGATAATTATAAATAGCTTAGAAATCTTCTATATCTAAATAGCTAGCCCTCACTAACATATTATTCTCAACATGCAAGCATGTCACCTCATCATTCAACATGCATAAGGAAAAGCCCACCTCAACATGCAACTATGCATATTAAAAATTCACTACAACAACATTTCGAGGGGGAGGAGTATGCCTATGTTTCTTTTATCATTCTTCGAAGTCCCGGTTGGAGTTAGGAAAAGACTGGACTTCTATCGATCTCGATTCTTCTGGCAGAACGATGAATTAAAAAGAAAGTACCGACTCGCCAAATGGGATATCATCTGTCGACCAAAAGACCAAGGTGGTCTTGGTATTGAGAATCTTGAGGTCAAGAACAGATGTCTCCTCAGCAAGTGGCTGTGGAAGCTATCGATTGAGACTGATGCCACTTGGGCGCAGATTCTCCGCAGCAAGTATCTTCATTCCAAAAATTTGTCACATGTGACAGCAAGACCTACTGACTCGCCTTTTTGAAAAGGGCTTATGAAAGTCAAATTAACCTTGTTTAATATGACAAAGTTTATTCTTGGTAACGGTGCTAGTACACGATTTTGGGAGGATACTTGGCTCAAAGAGATCCCCCTTGCCCTTCCATACCCGTCTTTATATCGTATTGTTCAACGACGTGAGGTGTTCGTTGCAACAGTACTTCAATCCAACCCCCTTAATATTCAGTTCAGAAGGACGCTAATTGGCAATCGTTGGGAAGAATGGCTCCATTTAGTAAGTAGAGTGATGGAGGTTCAGCTAACTCCACAACCGAATCAATTACGCTGGAAGCTTACTAGGTCTGGAGAGTTTACTGTTAAATCAATGTACATTGATGTTATCAATTCAAGCTCCATTCCTAGTTCCAAACATGTTTGGGCTGTTAAAGTTCCTTTGAAAATCAAAGTGTTTATGTGGTTTGTCCATAAACAAGTAATATTAACCAAGGACAACTTGGCCAAACGTAATTGGACAGGATCTACTAGGTGTAGTTTCTGTGATCGGGATGAAACCATCAAACACCTCTTTCTTGACTGCCCATTAGCCAAAGTCTTATGGCGGACTGTCCATATTACTTTTAACATTACTCCACCGAATTCTGTCAATACGTTATTTGGAACGTGGCTTAACAGAATTGAGACCGAAACAGCGAGATATGTTCGTGTAGGAGTTTGTGCTTTATTGTGGGCAATATGGAATTGCAGAAATTATTTAGTTTTTAACAGATCAACAAATATTCATTTTTTGCAGATTATTTTCCGAGCCACTGCGTTGATCCGTATGCGGTCGCTACTCACTCCGACGGGGGCCAGGGAGCGTTTGGTTACTGAATCTACCCGCTGGGAGATGGTAGCACGGGATATCTTCAACCGGTTTGGATGGCGGTCATGTAATAGGATAGGCAATTAGTTTACCTGTCTCTCTTATGCCAGCCAATTGTGGCTTTTGATGGGCTAGTTTGTTTTTTGGCCCTTTTGGCTCTTAGTGAGCTCTCTTTTATTTTCGTTTTGAGATTCTAAGACCTTGTTGAACCTTTTTGGCTATTTATTAAGTTGGCCGTATGCATCGTTCTGATGCAGAGGCCGGGGAGTCCCCCTTTTCGGAAAAAAAAACAAGTTGAACCCATCAGCTATAATGATGTGGCAGCAAACTAGACTGACAACTCAAGCCCATATTCATAGGGGGCATATTTGACATGGCATCAAAAAAGTACAATCCCGCTGGCCGCACCTATTTGGCAAAATTTCGACATAATTTGATAAAATAGAGGGAAGTTTACAGAACTTTGTACACCCCTAACAAACACTAGTACATAATCGTTATTTTACCAGAGTTATAATAAAATCGTGTTAAATTATTTGTATTCGCATTTTATTGATATTTTGATTATGACGGAGGATCATGTGGATTGGCGTTTTGCGGGATTTTATGGCTACCCGGGCTGGAATGGTAAACATTTATCCTAGGGTGATCTTTGCGAGCTACACAAGCATGCATCTTATCCATGGGTCATCATGGGTGATTTTAACGAGATTTTATATGCACATGAAAATAAGGCGGCAAGGCAAGACCAAATTAGATGATGAGATATTTCTGTAACTATTTGGAAGAACGCGGATTGGAAGACATGGGATGCATTCGTAACCCTTTCACATGAAGGAGAGGTGAAATCACAGAGAGACTTGACCATGTGGTTTGTAATATGGATTGGACGAACAAATTTCCTCATGCCGCAGTTATTAATGAAGAGCATGTACATTCTGATCATCGTCCTCTCATTTTGGATACGGAATATTTTGATGGTAATATGTTCAACTGCCCACGGGGATGAGTAAAGCAATTTGAATATCGTTGGTTGCAAGAGGAAACTGTTACGGAAATTGTACATACTGCGTGGGAGAAGGCAAAGGCAAGGGGTATTGGGCCTTCCCTCGCTGAGCTCACACGGGCGATATAGGCGGACCTTCATATCTAGGACGGCGATACTTTGAAAGGCCCAGAAAAAAAGAATTAATAATTTGAAAAAAGAGTTGGAAAAGCTTCGAAGGGGACCTATGAATGCCCATTCCCAAGCATGCCAAAAGGAGATTCTTGTCCTTATTGAAAATCTGTTGGAACAAGAGGAGATTTATTGGTTACAACATGGTCGCGCAAATTTGCTTTTGCATGGAGACCACAATACCGCTTTCTTCCATAACGCGGCTACAGCGAGAAAGAAGAAAAATCAGATTAAAAAACTTCTCAATGATACTGGTGTTTGGGTGCGAGATTCGCACTACTAGGAAAAGGCCTACCAATGGCGCACCAGTTTTGCCTACTAATGGCGCATCACTGGTGCGCCATTAGTATCACGCCACTAGTATTTTTTACTAATGGCGCATCATCCAGTGCGCCATTAGTGTGCCTCCCAGGGGTCATATTTAACCATGTGCTTTGGCACACTAATGGTGCACTGCGGATAGATGCGCCATTAGTATACTTGGCATACTAATGGCGCACTCTGTCTTGATGTGCCATTAGTATCCTTTGGCATACTAATGGCGCACCTTGTGGTGATGCGCCATTAGTATGAATATTTGGTTTTTTTTACTTTTCTGATTTTTGCACAGGTTAGAAAATATATTATTTGACAGAATATAGACAGTAGCACACAGCAACAGCAGATTCATTGAATACAATAGAAGATTAGTCTCCGAATACAATTCATCATATTAGTCTCCGAATTCAAAAGACCGAACAAAGATAAAACATTACAAGTCTCGAGACCGCGAGTATCGAGTTTGTCTTCACATTACAAGTCGATATCAATCATCTAAACTACCATCGCATAGAAGAGAGTTGCGGTCATCACGATGAGCATCATCGCGATCAAACTGGTGTTCATTCGGTTCCTCCAACGCTCTCTCCTCTCTCCCGCTAGATAGCAGGCGTATCTAGATTCGTCCTCCGCCCTAGTGGTGTACCCTTTGTAACTGTTACCGCTGAAATGGTGAACCTGTCTACGACACTCCTCCCAGTCGTCGTAGACTCCGGGGACCTTACCCTTGTACACGACATACGACGGCATCTCTATGCACAAGCCAAACAACAGACAATACATACATAAGCAATATATAAGTATGCAACAAAAGGATCGGAAGAGAAAAGCAAGACATTAATAGCACGATTCATGGTCCTACTAATAAATAGCATCGATTACATCTAAGTTGAACGACTGTCCAAACCAAAGAGACATACAATTCATTAAAGTTTAATTACAACATGAGCCAATCAATGTTTCAGAACTACACATCACTACTTTCGACTCGACTCATGGACAGGAGCGTGGATGAAGCCGCCGTCTGTTGTGATGGTCATGAAATCGCGGGTGTTGTCAGCCTGCATTTGTAGCATTCTGTCTATCTCAATGTTGGACGGTTGATATCTGAGGAAGAACTGCCCTGAGGTATGAAGGACATCTTGATGGATGATGTTCGCAAACTCCGACTGGATGCGAAAGAATTCTTGTCTGATGTCCGCGTCCTGGATTGCCGACAAGCTCGCGGCCCAATCTTTGAGATTATTTGGTAGCATAAGGTGATGATGGTCCCTTGCGATCGCCCGCGTGTGATGGAGGGCGTAGTAGGCATCCTTCTGACCGCCAGGCGGCTGCTTGACGCAGCAGAACGTCGTATTATGGGCGAACACGTGCTTGCCGTACTTACGAACTGCCCTGATGAAGGTGCCTCCAGATTTGGCGTAGCCAGGGAGAACATCATCAAGAACTTTCTTGATATTTGTGTAGTCTATCTTGGAGTTACGGTTCGGGTCGAAATATGTGGCCATGGAATATTTCGGGCTTAAGAGGATGAGTGTGCAATGTGTGTCACTGCACAGAACACGGAATGTTAGAAAAAAAAGAAAGATCGAAATCTAAGAAATCATATGTTACGGGGCGGTTAAGGAATGACTTAATCGGGAAAGTAAGGCACAAGGAAGTTATCCTTATCTGGGTTTGCCAGAATGACGTCTTCGAGGTGTGAACTCGCGACTTGGCGGTCCCCAGCGCTGCTCAAGAGCTTGGCATGCATGTAGAAGGGGTCGACGATCACGATGTCCGGGGTCTTGTCTCTAATGATCCGCATCTCCATACTCAGCGAAAACAGCCGAACGAAGGTGTAGTGCAGCAGATGAAGGTTGAACATAGCAAAGATGTCATCAAACCGCAGGACGACCGTACCCCCGATGGCGCCATCCACAAAGCCCTTGCCCTCTGGCACCTTGGCCACGAAAACCGGGTATGCCACATCATTCTCTCTGAGACGCCGCTTCTCCAAAGAAAGAACACTGTCGTGCAAACTCCGCATAGCACCGGTTGCAGCACTGAGCATATTTGTCGGTAGCATCGCCCTACCCGCCACATGCACCCTCCTCGAGATATCCTTCGGTGAAGGTGGCCCGTCCTGAGCACGGATCGTACTCGGTGCCGGCTGGCTCGCACCGGCGGCCTTTTTAGTCGGCCGTTTCCGGCCCTTCTTCTTGATCTGTTGTAATGGGACCGAGTTCTGCTCACAGACCGCCTTCTTGAGCGTGTTGGGGCTGATAATATTTGGCACCTCCACTATCTGAGGCTCGGTGAAGGCGGCAGCTGGAGGCGTCTCCTGAGAACTGAACGCCAGACGACGCCTGTTGCAATTGGGTTTCTCCGCCGTACCAGCTAGATCGCGGTCGTGTTGTTTGGGTTCTTGAGAAGGAGGCCCACAGAACTCGTCACCGTACCCATGTTCGGCAAAGTACTTATCGACGTTGGTAAATGTACCATCGTCGTTGTCGTCGTCATCCGGATCCTGTGCCATATGCATGTCCGGATCCTGTGCCATAGGGATGTCCGGCATGTCCGGTAGCGTTGCGGCGTTCTTGCCATGGCTTGGCGCCGGCACGACTGGCGGTCTTGTCTGTGGGGTGGTGTCCCCCGCCCCCAAACGAATCTGGCTCTTCGGCCAAAGCAGGGGCCAGCTTACGCAGGCGCTGAGGGTCATCTCATCTTCTTCGTCGGCCCCAGCGGGTCGAATCGAAGGTAACAGCTCGTCGCAGCCTGGCAGCACCCGAACCACTTCAACCCTATACATTGTGGGTGGCATCGGATTACCATGGAACACGGGGTTGCCCAGTTGAACGATTCTGCCCTTGGCGACATCGACCAACTTGCCGCCCACGAAGTGCAGGAGAGTGCAAGGAACATTGGCGGCGCCCTGCGAAAACATGTAGGGCGTCAGGGATGCCCAGTCAAAGGCAAGGAGATGAAGTCCTTGGCCGAGAGGCTTAGTTACCGGGATGCCGTCGAGCTCGGCTAATGTCGAGGCACCGCCAACGGCGGGCGTGCAACTGACGGAGGGGCCGCTTGCTGGCGAGGTGCCGGCCGGCGTACACCCGGGTGCATTAAGCTCCAATGCCGGTATCGGAGACACCAATACCGCCGCTGCCGGAGACACCAATGGCGCCGCTGCCGTAGACACCAATACCGCCGCCTGCGCGTTCTGTGAGTTGCTGGCCGTGAAGCTGGGAATCGGGGGCGGCCCCTGTTGGCCACCCGCAATCCACGTCGTTATCACATGAATCAAGGTAGGCATAATGCCGGTAAGCGTCGATCCCAGTTGTTGTTGCACTTGCTCTTGGACCATCTCCGAAATCCGCGCCACTTGCGCCTTGAGTGCTTCAACCTCACGCGACTGGCTTTCCGAGCTGGTCTTTTTCTCCTTTCGCCCACCAGCGCCATAGTATGACGACCATTTTGTGGACAAGCCTTTGTCGGCCACACGACCAGCTGACGTCGGCTTATTGAGCTTATCCCTATTTTTCATTACGTTCAATGCCCTATTCAAAGGGGTGTCGAAAGGGGAGCTCTGAGACGACCCCGCGCTACTGCTTTCTTTGTCCTGCGGAAGGAACGTGAACCATTTAGAAATATTGGGGATTAATTAGAATGCAACCATATAGAGCTAATTACGCGGGGGTGTATTCCTTACCAGAACAAGCTCAAGCTCCTTGGTCTTCGGATTCGTGGCAAGCTCCTTTGTTACCGGGTCCTCCTTGTACCGGGCCCTGAGAAAGTTCCTGGTCTACTTGTCACTGTATTTCTCGAAGCGGGGCGGTAGGCCTTGCTCAGCACGCTCCGCGTCCTCCTTGTCCCATACAGGCTCCGCCACTCTGTAACCGCCGGGACCGAGTTGGTGGACCCCTATGTTCAACTGCCGCATTTCTTTCCCCCACTGACTTGATTTGGAGGTTGCGCGGCTCTCGCACTTGATCTTGAACTCCTTGTAGTCATCTTCGCTCATCAAAGGATATTTTGCTTTGATCTTCTCATAACTATCACCTTTGTCAATCATTGCCTTCACCGTGCTTTTCCAAGTAGACAGGGTCGTGCTCATTGTCGTGAGGGCGGCACCGTTCACTTTATTACCCGAGAGGCGTGTGTTTGCGAACTCAGCAGGGAACTTGTATTGTTCGTGCAGCTTCGTGAAGAGGAGGTTACGCAAATTCCCTCGGTTCTTATGCCTTAGGTTCCCGGTGTTGATCGAGGCGGTGCTCCGGAGAATGCACCCGAGCTGAATCGAGTACCCCTTGACTACGTGTTTGGGCGCCGTCGGATGCCCGTCGGAGTTCACTTCAGTAAATTCCTCCCTGACGGTGCCGAGCACGTTCGGGCGCCGGTCCTTCCGTTGCCTCTTCGGTTGGCTGCCATCTGTGCGTGCGCCGCCATCATCAGTGGTGGCATCCGCGGCGCCATCATCAGTGGTGTCATCCCCGACGCCACTAGGGGTTGTGTAGTCAGGATCGGTGTCTTCCGCGGCGTCCTCATAGCGGTGAGGTTCTTCCTCCAACTCCTGGGACAGCTCCCAGAATTGCTTGCCGCCCGAACCGCCGGCCTCATCGTTGTGGGCCATGTTTCACTCTAAATAGGAAAAAAGTTTGGTCAAAAAGTTGGTTATTGTCAAGGAACAAGATCATGGTCTCATCATTTAGGGTTTGTCGACACCGAGGCATCCTAAAAGCTAAGCTTTTATCATTTAGGGTTTGTCGATGCTGAGGCACCCTAAAAGCCTAAGTGTACATCATTTAGGTTCTCATCGACACTGAGGCACCCTAAAAGCAAAGGTTTCATCATTTAGGGTTTGTCGACGTCGAGGCACCCTAAATGCTAAGTTTTCATCATTTAGGGTTTATCGATGCCGAGGCACCCTAGGTTGGGCCTAATCACTTGGCACTAATCAGTTGGCTCTATTGCCACCTATGTTGGGTTTATCATCTAGGGTTTATCGATGCTGAGGAGAATTTCTAAGTTGGGCCTAATCACTTGGCTCTATTGCCACCTATGGTTTAATGCAGCAAGAATAAAGGGGCAGTTGATCCTACTTAATTAAGTACTAAGATACCCGGCCCATGCATTAGTAGCAAGTACCTCATATGTCCGATTTTTAGCAAAGTCATGCTAAAATTCATGGAAAATTTCAGCATGACCTTTGCTGAAAATAGGACATATGGAGTACCCGAATTTGCCGGAACGGAAGTTAATCGACATTCCGGCAAACTCAAGGGCCTCTCGGGGTACCTGTGTTGGGGAACGTAGTAATTTCAAAAAAATTCCTACGCACACGCAAGATCATGGTGATGCATAGCAACGAGAGGGGAGAGTGTGATCTACGTACCCTTGTAAATCGACAGCGGAAGCGTTAGCACAACGCGGTTGATGTAGTCGTACGTCTTCACGGCCCGACCGATCAAGCACCGAAACTACGGCACCTCCGAGTTCTAGCACACGTTCAGCATGATGACGATCCCCGGACTCCGATCCAGCAAAGTGTCGGGGAAGAGTTCCGTCAGCACGACGGCGTGGTGACGATCTTGATGTACTACGGTCGCAGGGCTTCGCCTAAGCACCGCTACAATATTATCGAGGATTATGGTGGAAGGGGGCACCGCACACGGCTAAGAATATGATCACGTGGATCAACGTGTGTGTCTAGGGGTGCCCCCTGCCCCCATATATAAAGGAGCAGGGGGACGTGCGGCCGGCCAGGAGGAGGGCGCGCCAGGGGGAGTCCTACTCCCACCGGGAGTAGGATTCCCCCCTTTTCCTAGTTGGAATAGGATTCGGGAGGGGGAAAGAGGAGAGAGAGAAGGAAGGGGGGGCGCCACCCCCCTCTCCTTGTCCTATTCGGACTAGGGGGGAGGGGCGCGCGGCCCAGCCGTGGCCACCTCTCCTCTCTTCCACTAAAGCCCACTAAGGCCCATATACCTCCCGGGGGGTTCCAGTAACCTCCCGGTACTCCGGTAAAATCCCGATTTCACTCGGAACACTTCCGATATCCAAATATAGGCTTCCAATATATCAATCTTTATGTATCGACCATTTCGAGACTCCTCGTCATGTCCGTGATCACATCCGGGACTCCGAACAAACTTCGGTACATCAAAATGCATAAACTCATAATATAACTGTCATCAAAACCTTAAGCGTGCGGACCCTACGGGTTCGAGAACAATGTAGACATGACCGAGACATGTCTCCGATCAATAACCAATAGCGGAATCTGGATGCTCATATTGGCTCCCACATATTCTACGAAGATCTTTATCGGTCAGACCGCATAACAACATACATTGTTCCCTTTGTCATCGGTATGTTACTTACCCAAGATTCGATCGTCGGTATCTCAATACCTAGTTCAATCTCGTTACCGGCAAGTCTCTTTACTCATTTCGTAATACATCATCTTGCAACTAACTCATTAGTTGTAATGCTTGCAAGGCTTATGTGATGTGCATTACCGAGAGGGCCCAGAGATACCTCTCCGACAATCGGAGTGACAAATCCTAATCTCGAAATACGCCAACCCAACATGTACCTCTGGAGACACCTGTAGAGCTCCTTTATAATCACCCAGTTACGTTGTGATATTTGGTAGCACACAAAGTGTTCCTCCGGCAAACGGGAGTTGCATAATCTCATAGTCATAGGAACATGTATAAGTCATGAAGAAAGCAATAGCAACATACTAAATGATCGGGTGCTAAGCTAATGGAATGGGTCATGTCAATCATATCATTCTCCTAATGATGTGATCCCATTAATCAAATGACAACACATGTCTATGGTTAGGAAACATAACCATCTTTGATTAACGAGCTAGTCAAGTAGAGGCATACTAGTGACGTTTGGTTTGTCTATGTATTCACACAAGTATTATGTTTCCGGATAATACAATTCTAGCATGAATAATAAACATTTATCATGATATAAGGAAATAAAATAATAACATTATTATTGCCTCTAGGGCATATTTCCTTCAGTCTCCCACTTGCACTAGAGTCAATAATCTAGATTACACAGTAATGATTCTAACACCCATGGAGCTTTGGTGTTGGTCATGTTTTGCTCGTGGAAGAGGCTTAGTCAACAGGTCTGCTATATTCAGATCCGTATGTATCTTGCAAATCTCTATGTCTCCCACCTGGACTAGATCCCGGATGGAATTGAAGCGTCTCTTGATGTGCTTGGTTCTCTTGTGAAATCTGGATTCCTTTGCCAAGGCAATTGCACCAGTATTGTCACAAAAGATTTTCATTGGACCCGATGCACTAGGTATGACACCTAGATCAGATATGAACTCCTTCATCCAGACTCCTTCGTTTGTTGCTTCCGAAGCAGCTATGTACTCCGCTTCACATGTAGATCCCGCCACAACGCTTTGTTTAGAACTGCACCAACTGACAGCTCCACCGTTTAATGTAAACACGTATCCGGTTTGCGATTTAGAATCGTCCGGATCAGTGTCAAAGCTTGCATCAACGTAACCATTTACGATGAGCTCTTTGTCACCTCCATATATGAGAAACATATCCTTAGTCCTTTTCAGGTATTTCAGGATGTTCTTGACCGTTGTCCAGTGATCCACTCCTAGATTACTTTGGTACCTCCCTGCTAGACTTATAGCAAGACACACATCAGGTCTGGTACACAGCATTGCATACATGATAGAGCCTATGGCTGAAGCATAGGGAACATCTTTCATTTTCTCTCTGTCTTCTGCATTGGTCGGGGATTGAGTCTTACTCAATTTCACACCTTGTAACACAGGCAAGAATCCTTTCTTTGCTTGATCCATTTTGAACTTCTTCAAAACTTTGTCAAGGTATGTGCTTTGTGAAAGTCCAATTAAGCGTCTTGATCTATCTCTATAGATCTTAATGCCTAATATGTAAGCAGCTTCACCGAGGTCTTTCATTGAGAAACTCTTATTCAAGTATCCTTTTATGCTATCTAGAAATTCTATATCATTTCCGATTAGTAATATGTCATCTACATATAATATCAGAAATGCTACACAGCTCCCACTCACTTTCCTGTAAATATAGGCTTCTCCAAAAGTCTGTACAAAACCAAATGCTTTGATCACACTATCAAAGCGTTTATTCCAACTCCGAGAGGCTTGCACCAGTCCATAAATGGATCGCTGAAGCTTGCACACTTTGTTAGATCCCTTTGGATCGACAAAACCTTCCGGCTGCATCATATACAACTCTTCTTGCAGAAATCCATTCAGGAATGCAGTTTTGACATCCATTTGCCAAATTTCATAATCATAAAATGCGGCAATTGCTAACATGATTCGGACAGACTTAAGCATCGCTACGGGTGAGAAGGTCTCATCGTAGTCAATCCCTTGAACTTGCCGAAAACCTTTTGCGACAAGTCGAGCTTTGTAGACAGTAATATTACCGTCAGTGTCAGTCTTCTTCTTGAAGATCCATTTATTCTCAATTGCTTGCCGATCATTGGGCAAGTCAACCAAAGTCCATACTTTGTTCTCATACATGGATCCCATCTCAGATTTCATGGCTTCAAGCCATTTTGCGGAATCTGGGCTCACCATCACTTTTTCATACTTCGTAGGTTCATCATGATCTAGTAGCATGACTTCCAGAACAGGATTACAGTACCACTCTGGCGCGGATCTTACTCTGGTTGATCTACGAGGTTCAGTAGTATCTTGTTCTGAAGCTTCATGATCATTATCATTAGCTTCCTCACTAATTGGTGTAGGTGTCACAGAAACTGGTTTCTGTGATGTACTACTTTCCAATAAGGGAGCAAGTACAGTTACCTCGTCAAGTTCTACTTTCCTCCCACTCACTTCTTTCGAGAGAAACTTCTCCTCTAGAAAGTTTCCGAATTTAGCAACAAAAGTCTTGCCTTCGGATCTGTGATAGGAGGTGTATCCAATAGTTTCCTTTGGATATCCTATGAAGACACATTTCTCCGATTTGGGTTCGAGCTTATCAGGTTGAAGTTTTTTCACACAAGCATCGCAGCCCCAAACTTTCAGAAACGACAACTTTGGTTTCTTGCCAAACCACAGTTCATATGGCGTCGTCTCAACGGATTTTGATGGTGCCCTATTTAACATGAATGCGGTCGTCTCTAGAGCATATCCCCAAAACGATAGCGGTAAATCAGTAAGAGACATCATAGATCGCACCATATCTAGTAAAGTACGATTACAACGTTCGGACACACCATTATGCTGTGGTGTTCCGGGTGGCATGAGTTGCGAAACTATTCCACATTGTTTTAAATGTACACCAAATTCGTAACTCAAATATTCTCCTCCACGATCAGATCGTAGGAATTTTATTTTCTTGTTACGATGATTTTCAACTTCACTCTGAAATTCTTTGAACTTTTCAAATGTTTCAGACTTATGTTTCATTAAGTAGATATACCCATATCTGCTTAAGTCATCTATGAAGGTGAGAAATAACGATATCCGCCATGAGCCTCAACATTCATCAGACCACATACATCTATATGTATGATTTCCAATAAATCTGTTGCTCTCTCCATAGTACCGGAGAACGGTGTTTTTGTCATCTTATCCATAAGGCACGGTTCGCAAGTACCAAGTGATTCATAATCAAGTGGTTCCAAAAGCCCATCAGTGTGGAGTTTCTTCATGCGCTTTATACCGATATGACCCAAACGGTAGTGCCACAAATAAGTTGCACTATCATTATCAACTCTGCATCTTTTGGTTTCAACACTATGAATATATGTGTCACTACTATCGAGATTTAATAAGAATAGACCACTCTTTAAGGGTGCATGACCATAAAAGATATTACTCATGTAAATAGAACAACCATTATTCTCTTATTTAAATGAATAACCGTCTCGCATCAAACAAGATCCAGAAATAATGTACATGCTTAACACTGGCACCAAATAACAATTATTTAGGTCTAATACTAATCCCGAAGGTAGATGTAGAGGTAGCATGCCGACTGCAATCACATCGAATTTGGAACCATTTCCCACGCGCATCGTCACCTCGTCCTTAGCCAATCTTCGCTTAATCCATAGTCCCTGTTTCGAGTTGCAAATATTAGCAACAGAACCAGTATCAAATACCCAGGTGCTACTGCGAGCATTAGTAAGGTACACATCAATAACATGTATATCACATATACCTTTGTTCACCTTGCCATCCTTCTTATCCGCCAAATACTTGGGGCAGTTCCGCTTCCAGTGACTAGTCTGCTTGCAGTAGAAGCACTCAGTTTCAGGCTTAGGTCCAGGTTTTGGTTTCTTCTCTTGAGTAGCAACTTGCTTGTTGTTCTTTTTGAAGTTCCCCTTCTTATTGACTTTGCCCTTTTTCTTGAAACTAGTGGTCTTGTTGACCATCAACACTTGATGCTCCTTCTTGATTTCTACCTCCGCAGCTTTCAGCATTGCGAAGAGCTCGGGAATAGTCTTATTCATCCCTTGCATATTATAGTTCATCACGAAGCTTTTGTAGCTTGGTGGCAGTGATTGGAGAATTCTATCAATGACGCAATCATCTGGAAGATTAACTCCCAATTGAATCAAGTGATTATTATACCCAGACATTTTGAGTATATGCTCACTGACGGAACTGTTCTCCTCCATCTTGCAGCTATAGAACTTATTGGAGAATTCATATCTCTCAATCCGGGCATTTGCTTGAAATATTAACTTCAACTCCTGGAAGATCTCATATGCTCCATGATGTTCAAAACGTCGTTGAAGTCCCGATTCTAAGCCGTAAAGCATGGCACACTGAACTATCAAGTAGTCATCGGCTTTGCTCTGCCAGACGTTCATAACATCTGGTGTTGCTCCAGCAGCAGGCCTGGCACCTAGCGGTGCTTCCAGGATGTAATTCTTCTGTGCAGCAATGAGGATAATCCTCAAGTTACGGACCCAGTCCGTGTAATTGCTACCATCATCTTTCAACTTTGCTTTCTCAAGGAACGCATTAAAATTCAACGGAACAACAGCACGGGCCATCTATCTACAATCAAACATATACAAGCAAGATACTATCAGGTACTAAGTTTCATGGTAAATTTAGGTTCAATTAATCATATTACTTAAAGAACTCCCACTTAGATAAACATCCCTCTAATCCTCTAAGTGATTACATGATCCAAATCAACTAAACCATGTCCGATCATCACGTGAGATGGAGTAGTTTCATTGGTGAACATCACTATGTTGATCATATCTACTATATGATTCACGCTCGACCTTTCGGTCTCCGTGTTCCGAGGCCATATCTGTATATGCTTGGATCGTCAAGTATAACCTGAGTATTTCGTGTGTGCAACTGTTTTGCACCCATTGTATTTGAACGTAGAGCCTATCACACCCGATCATCACGTGGTGTCTCAGCACGAAGAACTTTCGCAACAGTGCATACTCAGGGAGAACACTTCTTGATAATTAGTGAGAGATCATCTTATAATGCTACCGTCAATCAAAGCAAGATAAGATGCATAAAAGATAAACATCACATGCAATCAATACAAGTGATATGATATGGCCATCATCATCTTGTGCTTGTGATCTCCATCTTTGAAGCACCATCGTGATCACCATCGTCACTGGCGCGACACCTTGATCTCCATCATAGCATCGTTGTCGTCTCGCCAATTTTATGCTTCCACGACTATCGCTACTTAGTGATAAAGTAAAGCATTACAGCGCGATTGCATTGCATACAATAAAGCGACAACCATATGGCTCCTGCCAGTTGCCGATAACTCGGTTACAAAACATGATCATCTCATACAATAAAATTTAGCATCATGTCTTGACCATATCACATCACAACATGCCCTGCAAAAACAAGTTAGACGTCCTCTACTTTGTTGTTGCAAGTTTTACGTGGCTGCTATGGGCTTAAGCAAGAACCAATCTTACCTACGCATCAAAACCACAATGATAGTTTGTCAAGTTGGTGTTGTTTTAACCTTCGCAAGGACCGGGCGTAGCCACACTCGGTTCAACTAAAGTTGGAGAAACTGTCACCCGCTAGCCACCTTTGTGCAAAGCACGTCGGGAGAACCGGTCTCGCGTAAGCGTACGCGTAATGTCGGTCCGGGCCGCTTCGTCCAACAATACCGCCGAACCAAAGTATGACATGCTGGTAAGCAGTATGATTTATATCGCCCACAACTCACTTGTGTTCTACTCGTGCATATAACATCAACACATAAAACCTAGGCTCGGATGCCACTGTTGGGGAACATAGTAATTTCAAAAAAAATCCTACGCACACGCAAGATCATGGTGATGCATAGCAACGAGAGGGGAGAGTGTGATCTACGTACCCTTGTAGATCGACAGCAGAAGCATTAGCACAACGCGGTTGATGTAGTCGTACGTCTTCACGGCCCGACCGATCAAGCACCGAAACTACGGCACCTCCGAGTTCTAGCACACGTTCAGCTCGATGACGATCCCCGGACTCCGATCCAGCAAAGTGTTGGGGAAGAGTTCCTTCAGCATGATGGTATGGTGACGATCTTGATGTACTACGGTCGCAGGGCTTCGCCTAAGCACCGCTACAATATTATCGAGGATTATGGTGGAAGGGGCACCGCACACGGCTAAGAATATGATCACGTGGATCAACTTGTGTTTCTAGGGGTGCCCCCTGCCCCCGTATATAAAGGAGCAGGAGGAGGTGCGGCCGGCCAGGAGGAGGGCGTGCCAGGAGGAGTCCTACTCCCAGCGGGAGTAGGATTCCCCCCTTTTCCTAGTTGGAATAGGATTCGGGAGGGGGAAAGAGGAGAGAGAGAAGGAAGGGGGGGCCCGCCCCCCTCTCCTTGTCCTATTCGGACTAGGGGGGAGGGGTGCGCGGCCCAGCCCTGGCCACCTCTCCTCTCTTCCACTAAAGCCCACTAAGGCCCATATACCTCCCGGGGGGTTCCGGTAACCTCCCGGTTCTCCGGTAAAATCCCGATTTCACTCGGAACACTTCCGATATCCAAATATAGGCTTCCAATATATCAATCTTTATGTCTCGACTAGTTTGAGACTCCTCGTCATGTCCGTGATCACATCCGGGACTCCGAACAAACTTTGGTACATCAAAATGCATAAACTCATAATATAACTGTCATCAAAACCTTAAGCGTGCGGACCCTACGGGTTCGAGAACAATGTAGACATGACCGAGACACGTCTCTGATCAATAACCAATAACGGAACCTGGATGCTCATATTGGCTCCCACATATTCTATGAAGATCTTTATCGGTCAGACCGCATAACAACATACATTGTTCCCTTTGTCATCGGTATGTTACTTACCCGAGATTCGATCGTCGGTATCTCATACCTAGTTCAATCTTGTTACCGGCAAGTCTCTTTACTCGTTTCGTAATACATCATCTTGCAACTAACTCATTAGTTGTAATGCTTGCAAGGCTTATGTGATGTGCATTACCGAGAGGGCCCAGAGATACCTCTCCGACAATCGGAGTGACAAATCCTAATCTCGAAATACGCCAACCCAACATGTACCTTTGGAGACACCTGTAGAGCTCCTTTATAATCACCCAGTTACGTTGTGACGTTTGGTAGCACACAAAGTGTTCCTCCGGCAAACGGGAGTTGCATAATCTCATAGTCATAGGAACATGTATAAGTCATGAAGAAAGCAATAGCAACATACTAAACGATCGGGTGCTAAGCTAATGGAATGGGTCATGTCAATCATATCATTCTCCTAATGATGTGATCCCATTAATCAAATGACAACACATGTCTATGGTTAGGAAACATAACCATCTTCGATTAACGAGCTAGTCAAGTAGAGGCATACTAGTGACGTTTGGTTTGTCTATGTATTCACACAAGTATTATGTTTCCGGATAATAAAATTCTAGCATGAATAATAAACATTTATCATGATATAAGGAAATAAAATAATAACATTATTGTTGCCTCTAGGGCATATTTCCTTCAACCTGCAAAATCATCACGACACGAAGGGCCTCTCAAGGGCCTCAAGCAGTAGCGGCGTCTCCAAGGACCCCATTTTTTGCTAAATTTCTTTGAGCAACAATCAGAGTAGAAAATTCAGCACCACAATGTGCCTCTACTTTCATATGGATGAAAAGGCCACAGACCATATGGTCCTCTGCTTGCATATGGACAAAAATCAGCTCAACTTATGTGAGCTTCCATTCTAGATCTAATAGGTCACCCAACAAAAATTATAAGTCCCCACACCATATATACTTTATCACATTATAAGTCCTCACACCATCAACTATGAAAAAATCTGAGAGTATAAGTCTGGTTACATTCACCCAAGTCCAAACGTAAAATTCTGTCCAACATAGTACAGCCCACTTTGATAATTTCATAGGATTTAATATACCGAACGAAACCTGACAAGTGATATGTGTTTTAAGTATCCACAGAACTAACTAGCAGCAGGTGTGCAATGACAAAATTCTGGAGTTATGCTATGCAATCCAGAATGTAGTCTAAGGGGAACTAACTAGCAGCAGCTCATCTAGAACACATGTGAGTACTTCAATGGAAATAGCAACATCAGGAAGAAAAGAAGGAACATTGTCCCACAGTAGCAACAGCAGGTGTTCAATTAGTCAAGCAGCAGGAACACACAAGCAAAGCATGTGTTCATTTAGTGAAGCAGTTGGTGTGACTGTACAAATTACTCTACTGATACATGATACATGTGTCATGTGCATTGATCACTATAGCCTTGTTCTCTGACCAAACATCTTCATCTCACTACATGGACAGCGCAGTGTACTGTTATGTCCACTCACAGACCAAAAAATTGCAACCAATAACGAACAAATGCCTAACAGTTCCATGGAGCTACTGGATTAAGTGAGAGCTATATGCGGGTTTTTTAAAACAAGTGAGAACTCCTACATGCTTGCCAGGCCATGAAAAAATGAGTGATGTTTCCATAATTATTTCTTAGAGTGAATACAGTATGTTCTCCAAAACTCAGCAAACAATATGCAGATCGTTCTTAGTGTCTCTTGCTTTTCTGATAGCCAAATAGCCACTAATAATATGCCATTGGGATCATCATCGCTTCAAATCATTTGTCTGGAAACAAAGGAATGTATAAACTGAATTTACAGAATAATAAAGACAGATATGAGTTGCTAGCTGTTATGAGGCACCAGATATGTCTTTGCTTGCTGCAGTTGTGGTTCTGTGTCATTGATGTCCTAGGAGTTTTCTCAAATTTTACTAGCTCAAGTGTGATGCTATTTCCTGTTTACCTATGTGTGCCACAGTTACTTTGTTACATAATTACCCTTTCATAAACTAAGCAATTAACATGATCACATAGTTACATACTAGTATGTTTCACACAAAAGCAAACAAATCTCCTGGAATGTGTCATGAAATTGAGTTTTAACCAACTGCCATAAATAATTTTGCTATTAAGCACAGATCATTTTTGTTCAGGTTTCTTTTCCAGAAGAAGTATAAATCTGCTCCTAAACAAACAAGGCCGGCCCTGTGGCGACTTGGATAACAGCTAGCTACACTGACATAGAGGAAGACGAAATCAAAGGGGGGGAGGGGAACCGGTGCAGCTCACCGAGAGGAAGATGATGGCGAGCTCGTGCGGGGCCGGGGTTGATGAGGTGACGCGGATCGACGGTGAGGCCGCGGTGGCCGGAGGTGGAAGAAGACCTCGATCCGCATGATGCAGAGTCGTCGAGCTCGAACGGCTGGCCGTAGATGACATAGAATAACACTGCAGAGCTCCTGGACTCCTTGGTGGGGTGCGGGGACGACGGTGGTCGCGGGGACGATGCGGTGACGGGGACGACC